>NW_011494742.1:450760-465921 GCF_000754665.1 Bison bison bison | reverse complement strand
AGATGGAGACCTACGCTCTGAAATTCGCTGGGAATCTCAGTGAGGGAGTCCGGGAGGTTAGGTCTTGGTCGCCTAGGGAAGGACAGTCAGGCTGCCCCTGTCACCCCAGCTCTGCCTTTTTCTCCTGCTGTGACCTGAACGACTTACTCCACCCACTCTGTGCTCAGTAAAGACAGCACCAGTCATAACAACAGCTCCTTTCCCACTCAGAAACAAGGATGGATGGCTGCAGAGTGCCAGTCGGAGCCTGCCTGGCATCTCATGGGCTTATTGATCCAACACATGTTGACACCTGTTATTGCACATAACTGAGCAGGAAGCTCCTGGCCAGGCTGAGGTAGCCAAGAAAAGAAGCACACAGATGTGATGGGTGCCTGGGTGGTGATTAGCACGGGACACTCTGGGGTGTGAATTCTCAGCCCTTAACCCAGGTACACGGGGTCAGAAACCAGGGGTGGGCCCGGCTATCTGTTTAACAAGTCCACCTGGGGATGCTGGTGCATATTCTGATTTAAGAATGACTGCCGGTAGTTACCAGACTTCGCTGCATCTCAGGGAATCCAGCAGCAATCTGATCACGGTGTCTGAGAGTCAGGCATCAGTAGTTTTTTAAAAAAGATCCCCAGGTGATGCCAATGTGGAGCAAAGCAGGGCAATCACTGCCCCCACCCACTCCTGGGGTGAGGCATCTGAGAGGGCTTTCATGGGTGGCGGGGAGCGCCATGTAGGCAGAAGCCTTAAATGCAGCAGAGGCTTGTGAGTGAACCCAAGTTCACCACAAGTTGGAGGGGTGCCCATAGAAGTTTCCAAGGGACTATAATCTAGTGTTGAAGAAGCTGGGCTCTGGAGATAAGCCGTCTGGGTGTGAATAACACTGCACCTGTCCTTACTGGCTAGTGGGACCGCAGGGTCATCTCACCAGTAACAAAGGAGGAGGTTTCTTATATGTGCTGAAGGCTCACAGCAACCCCATATCTTGGGAGCTTCATGTGACAAGAGATGACCCTGGAGAGACGGGGGAACAAAGCCTCAGAAGGCTTCATCACCACGTCTGGACCCGAGGGCCCTGGGAAGCCACTGGGGAGTGTCAGTGCTGGGGGCCCGTGAGGCGGTGTGTATGGAGAATGTGCTAGAGAACAACTCGGCTGGAGCGGAGAGGTCAGGGAGGGGCTGGTCACCCCGAGACAGGTCAGATGTGACTGAGGCCCTCCTGCCGAAGGAGTGGAGATAGTGAAACAGGTGGGACTTGAGGGTGAGGAAACAGCCTGTTTCCGGGCTCAATGCACCGGGTGGTCTGCACAGTGCTGGGGAACCCTCTGCACCCAGCCCCACCACTAGGTTTTCCCTTGGTTTTGTAGACGGAGGCCTGGAGGTAGGCATGGTCAGGCTGGGCCTTTTGGCACGTGGCCCCGGCCTCCCCACCCCCACCACTTGCACACACTTCTTGACGACGGCCTGAGCATTCAGGAGTCATTCCTTGGCTGAAGGCTTGAAGGCCTGTCCAGGCGGGTTGACTCGTCACTGAATGTGTCCCATCTCCAGGCCTTGGCCCGTCCTCCCCCTCTCCTCCTGTCTATCAGAATCCTGCCTGCAGGCCACTCTCCTCCAAGACACTCTCCCCAGCTTATGGCCTGGAAGTCTCCTAAGTGCAGTGACTGCCCTGCAAAGGACAGTGTCCTGGACGTGCCATGTGGTTCTGTGGTCGGCCTGCACCTGTGGCCCCCGAAACGAACGTGTGGAGGCTGAGAAGGGTCTCCACGCCTCTGCGCCCCTCCCAGCAAGCCTGGCCCAGTGTTCTGCTCAAGAGATGTGCGGGTAAGGCCCCCTGACTAGGTTGGGAGGAAAATACAGAATTCAATTACCAGCTAGAAAGACCTTGTTGAGAATTAGATGATCAGAATTATCAGTTGAGGCCTCGGCCCCTAGGGGCTCAGTGGGAGAGAACAGAAGGCAGAAAACGTGGCAGTGTCAATCCTCCCAGGGGCTCAGCGGGCTGAGAACATCCCTCTGGTTTCTGCACGGGGGTCCCTTCTTCATCCTGCAGTGAGAGGTGGAGACAGCCGAGCCCTGGGCATCCCTGCCCCAACCCCTCCAAGGCGGCTTCTCCCAGCGCCTGGCCATTTAGGGGATGGATCCTGCTGGCCCCCAGCGAGAGACAGAACCAGGGACAGCATTCAAGAAAGATCACTTAGCAGCCAAGGAGCGTACCTAAGGCCATTTTGTGGGGTGGGTGCTGTCCAGGAGGTGCCAGAAATATTAAGGTGAAAGTCCCAGAAACAATAGGAGAATTGTACAAAGTGAAAGGTGAAATTGTGTAACACAGATACTCATACCTGGGGGATTGGACGTAAGAGCTCAGACTTTGGACCAAGACAAACCTGAGTTTATTCACTAGTTAAGGGACATTGAGCAACACTGGAACCTAAACGTCTCAGAATCTCAAGTTTTCTCATCTGCTAAATGGGGATGATGATAGCATCCATTATGCAAGTGATTAAAAGTTTAATTCTATATGTTCAAAAGTATGATACAGTGATTAATTGATACATATGATAAAGGTATATAAAGCCCTTCAGCCAAGAGTCTGGTGCAGAACAAGCTCTAATAGGTGGTAGCTGTTACTGTTGCTGCTGTTCCTTCTGGTTATGAGTCATTACAGGAGTTCAGGGAAGGATAAATCCTCGGAATGATCCCAAATGGCCTGAGGAGACAAGACTGTAGGATGGGTTAGAGAAGAGAAGGGCTACCCAGCCCAAGGGAGCAAAATGTCCTGATTTTCAAAAAGAGAATAATATGCTTCCTGGGATGTAAGCTTAATGTCACTCCACAGCATTCTAGAATTATTAGACAGATGGTCCGGGAGCACTTTACAGAGAACCATACTCATGCCAGAATTAATTCATTAAATCATGTCAAACCCAAACCCCCATTATCAAAGGATTTTTTTTTTCAATCACTCAACATGTTTATTGTTAGCATGTTAGGAAAAGCAAAGAGTATCTTGGCAAGCACTGAGCAAAGCTTCCTGTGCTGTCCATGTGGACATGAGAGAGACGTGAGCCGGGTGATGGGGAGGTGAGTTCTGTCACAGTGTGAACAGTTTTGCCCCCAGAGCGGGACAAGGGGACGAATGTCAACCTGGAGCGTGGTCCCAGTGGCAGCCAGTGGGCTCTGGTCCAGCCACTGAAGAGCCAGAGGAAGCACGTGGTGGGAGGGATGCACAGCAGAGGACGTCATCGTAGCATTAAGGATTCAGCTCATGAGGAGCAAGAAGGAATCGCAGAACAGCAGAAAAGTAACAGTGTATGCTACTGTATGTTTTTTCTAATGGGAAAATGCAAGCTCATGGAAGAAAATCTAGAAATAATAGATCATGAAGATGTACGCAAAAGGTACCTGTAATTCTCCCTGAATGAGTGATTTAATAGCCTATGAAGGATAATGGTGCAAAAGGGAATTCAGGGGCTACCGGAGAGGATGAGAGATCAGGATTGTTGAACCTAGAAAAGGTTCATGCTGTATCCGCCTTTGGAGAGTGGACATGCTGACGGGAAGGACATGTAGGCTCTCCTGTGCTATTCCAGAGAGCAGAACCGGAACACGGAGGCTCCCAGAGGCCACTCAGCTCACAGAGAACCAAAGCACCTTCCAAAAAGTAGCTCCCCCCACCAGTGGGACTGGCTGCCTTGGGAGGGGGAGGTTCCATTCATTGGGAGTGTTTAAACAGAAGCTGGTTCCTGGCCACTTTTTCTCTCAATGTTGACAAAGACCCCTTGCACTGCTCCACTTCCTTTAACCTCGAAGGTTTGTGTGTCTAGAGGTGAAACCATGGAGGCAGAAGAAAACGTGTTCAGTTATCACAGAGAAGGAGAACATGTTGCAAAATGGTGTGCTCTGAACTCTGATGAAAGCAGAAAGTATTCACTGAAAAGAGATGGTAAGAAAATGAATGTTCATGCTTGTACATGCTTTTCACTCTGGGCTGTTTTGATTTCCCCGTTTCTACAGTTGACCTATTTAAAATACAGTCAATGTCATGTTAATATAAAGTAAATGTACCTCTTACATGTGTGAGGCTACTTCCTTTACTGAAACAATAAACTAGGAAGGGGGTCAGAGGGAACATAGTCTTGATAAATATTTAGGGTGGGGTTGATTGTAGAAGGCCTCGAAAGTCAAGTAGATTGTTTAGGTTTTATGGTCACTACGATGGCAATGACAAGGTCAGCAAATGACCTTATTTGCTGGGCCAAACTCAGGACTGATAATTGGACAGATAGCAGCCCATGTGTGGGGATGAGAAGACAGAATATAGTAACTGAAACTGCAAAACTCACAGAGAAGCAGTGTCAGAGTAGGAAGCCCTATGGAGTTCTTAAAGGCTGATACTTGTTTGCTTATGCATTCATCCAGTTGAATATCACTTATTAAACTCTATCTGTATACCAGACACCGTGCTATGTGCCTGATGCAATCAGGTCCTTTGAGAGCTGAGTGCAGGACACACTAGAACGTAAGATGGAGATGAAATGGCCAATTAGAATGTCCCTGCAAATCCAGGTTAGCGGTTCTGAGTGTCAGAAGCAGGAAGTCCTCCTGGTGATACTTAGTCTTTGCTTGTCTTGAAGCTGCACGAAGGGTCCCTTTCAGCACTTTGAACAGGGCAGAGTGCACAGCAGGCAGATGGCCATGTGGTGCGAAGAAGGGCTTGCAGCCACTCCATGAATAGCCATCCCTCTGTATCCATGGGGATGCTCAAGCCTCTCATATAAAACGGTGTAGTCACTGCATGTAGCTTGCTAGCATCTTCCTATGTACTTTATTTTTATATATTTATTAATTTGGCTGTACTGGGTCTTGGCAGCAGCACGCAGGATCTTGAGGCATGTAGGATCTTTAATTGCAGCTTATGAACTCTTAGACACAGCAAGTAAACTCTGTGGGCATGAAGGATATAGTTCCCCGGCCAGGGATCAAACCCAGGCATTGCATCGGGAGAGCAGAAGTCTCAGCTACTGGACCACCAGCAAGGTCCCCTCCCATATACTTCAAATCAGTGGTCCCAACCTTTTCGGGACCAGAAACCAGTTTTGTGGAAGATGGTTTTTTCACGGATGGGGGTGAGGGGGTTGGGGGGATGGTTTGGGGATGATTCAAGTGCATGACTTTTATTGTGTACTTTGAAAGTGAAAGTCGCTTAGTTGTGTCCGACTCTTTGCGACCCCATGGACTATACAAGTCCATAGAATTCTCCAGGCTAGAATACTGGAGTGGGTAGCTTTTCCCTTCTTCTCTAGGGGATCTTCCCCACCCAGGGATCAAACCCAGGTCTCTGGCATTGCAGGCGGATTCTTTACTGGCTGAGCCACAAGGGAAGCCTTTGTGCACTTTATTTCTATTATTATTACATTGTGATATATAATGAGATAATTTTATAACTCACCATAATGCAGAATGAGTGGGGAGCAGCTATAAATACAGATGAAGCTTGCTTGCCTGCCAGATCGTTTCCTGCTGTGTGGCCCAGTTCGTAACAGGTCAAGGACCCTACCAGGGGTTGGGGATCCCTGCTTTAAATCATCTCTAGATCACTTATATCTAATGCAATTTAAATACTATGTAAGCAGTTATGAATCCATCATGGGCGGTTGGTTGGATTTGAAGATGAAGAACCCCACGTATGGAGGCCTGACTGTAGTTCGCTGGTGTAGAAATGGCTTCTGGGCACATTCCTGCCATTCACTGTGAAAGGAGCAGGGCCAGAGACTGTATCACAATGTGTGTGAGTCCCCTGAGGCTGGGCTGTGAACAGTGGGTACAGCAGGAGAAATAAATTTTGAAGTGATGAAGCCAGAAGCTAGTCTGGGAAACATTCTTCTGATCATCAAATGCATAAAATCAGAAACTTTAATTCTTATCAATCCCAGTTCAAAATGGAAGTGCAGTCCTAGGATTGATAAGGCTTCTCTCCTTGACTAGACTCTAGTCAGGCTCCTTTGAATTCTCTTAACTGGGCCCTGCCTTTTGGGCTTCTGTGTTTGTCTCTCCATCGCCCAGTACCAGCAAGACTCCTGCTACATCAGTCAGTTTAGCCAGATTCCCCTAATCCCTTACTTGATCACTCTCTCCTCTAGTACCCCCTGGTGATGCCTGATCACCCTATCCTGCCTTTAGCAGGTAACCCCTCCCCCTGATGCTTCCTCTTTGTAATTTTCCATCCACTGACCACCACCCTGCTCCTGCTCCTTGGCTGTAAATCCCCATTTTTATTGCTGTATTTAGGGTTGAGCATGCTGTCTCTCCCTTCTACAAAACTCCATTGTAGTAGCCAACCCCTCCCCCTCCTTACCATCTTAAACAAATGTCATGAATGATTTTTTAAAACATGATACCCATCATACTTTTTCTCAAAATGGGAAGCACATGAAATATAATTTATCACATTTTTGGTGTGTTTAAGTTTTTGGATGATCTGAACATAAAAACTTGAAATGCCCTGGATTCCTGTTGTTTGCATCCAAAGGAACCGATAGACATTTCCCCCAATTTAGCAATAATCATAAACATTTACACTGCAATACAGTAATAATGTGTGAACGTCAACACTTTCTAAACTATCCATAGCCAAAGAACAAATTTAGATAAACCACATTAGAGGAAAGACAAGGTTATCTTTCTATTTTCTCTGTGGAAAACAGAACAGTTTCAGAATCGTCTCAAGAAAACGTAATCAAAGAGTATAAAGCTCCGAAAAAGATAGAAGAAAAGTACAACAGAGGTGGATTGGGCTGTAAATGAATTTAAAATGTTGTTATTTTTCTGTATTTTGTGAAATTTGTAGTATCTCTTAGCTTTTTCTTTTCTTTTTTTGATGTAGGCCATTTTTAAAGTTTTTATTGAATTTGTTATAATATTCTGTTTTTTTATGTTTTTGTTCTTTTGACCTCAAGGCATGTGGGAATCTTAGTTTCTTGACCAGGGATCGAACCCTCATCCCCTACATTGGAAGGAAGAAATCTTAACCACTGAATCACCAGTGGTCCCGCTTAGCTTTTTTTAATATTTGTAATTTAGCATGCTATTTTCCTCATTCTAGATCAATTTTAAAGTTTGTACTCCTTTTAATTTTGTATTTGTCACTTTGTATTCTTTTTGTTACAGAGTTCTACCTCCAATCAAACAGACAAATACACTGTGTAAGCTACAAGTCCCTCTGTCCCTGCCCCACAGACGGGTGACTTGGTGACTCTCCGTGGGCCTCTGTGTCTTTCCCACCAGTGAGGGTCAGTGCCCTGAGCTTTCACCAGACCCTCTTTCAGGCAGAATTAGAGAGATGAGCCAGATAATCCTGCCATCATGCCTCACGCCTGCACAGGGAGAGCACATGTCAGCCAGTACTTCATTTGATCCTTCCTGCAAGCCATTAGGAAAAAAAACCTCACTTTTTAATTATGGAAATGTTCAAATTTATGCACAATTAGGTGGAATAACCCCAGCTCCGTGCTGCGGGCTGGGCTCAGTGAGGTGAGGGGAGTGCTGGGCTGGGCGGTGGAGGGCCAGAAGTTAAATCTCTGTAGGCAGGATCTTCTCTCACCCCCGACCAAGCTTCCTGGCCCGGGGCACGGGTATTAATGTGCTCACGTCCACACCCCTGTGCCTGCCTTGGAAATGTGCAAAAACTCTGAACTACTGGGAAGGTGCAGGAAGCCAGCAGCAGGCTTAGGGCTCCTTCAGAACATGAGATGGGACCAAGGCTGCTTCTCTCAGGGACCTGAGGGGCCAGGTCCCCAGGCAGCAGGCCTCTGGGGGCAGGCTCCGGGAAGCATCAAAATCACTGCGGGGGCTTCTTCCACTTACGGGCTGTGCGCCTCACCCCGGCCTGTTCTGATACAGGCTGGAGAAGCGAGAGGATGGGGCATTCAGGGAAAATTAGCTGGTAAATCTGATACCCACTCACTTTGAGGCTGAGAACTGTGGCCTGAGGGGCTCACGGGAGTCACCAGGAGCCCTGGGGGAGCCCAGACCTGCTCACCGCTGAACGGAGCCATCCGCTCCAGTGGAGCACGGAGCGGAGCAGATCAGACCGCCTACGGTGAACCCCTGACCCACCTCCTCTCTAGCCATTTGACCCGGTCCAGGTGCTTGACCTTAGGATCCCCCTGCTTACCTAAAAAAAATGCAAATAATCGAAGCATCTTACCTTAAATGTGATGATGCACATGAAGCCCTTAGCACATAAAGAATTAGAGACATACTGCTAAAAAATGTTAGCCACTGCTAACATAAATTTCTTTCACTGACATCAGCCACAGGTGAAGAGGAAGGTGTATGTGGCAGCCTCTTCTCCCTCCTGCACACCAAGGAGGCAAGCTGCCAACGGCCAGAGGCTCACCCTGAAACCCAGTCCAGCTGGAGTCTCCTTTCAGCTCTGCTGGGACCACTGTCTTTTGTCTGAGGCCGGGGAGATGGGTTTGGGGGAGGGTCTCTGGTGTCATCCATTTCCATCCTTCCTATGGGCAGCTGGGGGCTGTCCCAGGAGAGGGAAGAGCCCACAGACCGTCTTCCCTTTACAGCCAGAACAGATGGGAAGCCTGGAACCAGAGAAGGGACCTGGGCTGGCCGGTGAGGAATGGCAAAGGGGGCGGTCTTTCTCGGGCATCCCATTCTGCCCCTTTCCCTCTTGCCTGGAAGCCGTGATCCCCGAGGGGCTCAGGTGTGCATGCCGCCAACGTGCCTGCTCAGGAGGAAGGGGCTTTGACTCATTTTGTGAAGGCATTGAGGTCTAGACGCCTTTCTTCTAGACTGGCAATGCCTTGGAGTGATTTTCAAATGCCCGCCCTCAAGTGCTCAGACTAGGGAGGGACTGGGGGATTGGCACTCTGCCCGAAGCACCTCTTGGAGCCCCTAGGGCTGGGGAAGTGCGTTCTACATGGGAGAGTCTCCTCGGCCATGAGGCCCACTACCCCCACTCCCCTCCTGAAGCCAGTCAGGGCCGAGATGGCACTTGATCTCAACTCTGTCCTGCACTGCTGGTGGGCCCTTGGCAGGTGGGCACTGGGGACTGAGGCACAGCCCTCTTCGCTGCCCACCCTGCCAGGCAGCTTCTGGAGGACCCTCCTGGATGCTCGGATGTGGGCCCACTACCAGGCCCTCTCAGCCCCACACCCTGGCGTCAGAAGGCCAACACCTCTGGAATTAATCCGGGCTTAATTGGGTGAACTTGGACACATGGCAGCCACAGCGGCCATTTGGTAATGCGGCTAAGGAGCCGGGCCTTGCTGGTGATGAGACAGCTCTGATGTTCAAGGGCCTCGGGGCTGCGCCCTTTGGGATAACTCAGTGCTTGCCCACCCCCACTGCCCTGCGATGCCGCCCTGCACGCTGCAGTCTCAGAAGTAACAGATTTGATGTCCAGACAGCCAAATGGAGGAGCTTAAAACAGAGCCAAGAGGAAAAAGTCAGAGAGGGAGACCCCTGACACAGTCCATTTGTATTCATTACTATTATATGTGGCTCAAGCAAGAATGTTCATGCGTAGAGATTCAGAGAATCTGGGTTGGTATTTTTGTTTTTAATTAATTTATTTACTTTAATTGGAGGCTAATTACTTTCAATATTGTAGTGGTTTTTGCCATATATTGACATGAATCAGCCATGGGTGGACATGTGTCCCCCATCCCGAACCCCCCTCCCACATCCCTCCCCATCCCATCCCTCAGGGTCATCCCAGCACACCAGCCCTGAGCACCCTGTCTCATGCATTGAACCTGGACTGGCGATCTGTTTCACTGGGTTGTTTATGACCACAGCTCATCCTGACTTGTGTTCCCGGGGACCTTCCTCTCTGTGCTGGATACTGGATCCCTGCCTTTCCTAAGGGTGCTCATGCTCCCCACTACCTCTTTGGCTTCTCTAAATCCCACCCAGCTTTCCCAGACTAGTGCAGACCCCACAGCTGCCGGCAAGCCCTCCCTGACCACTTCAGACCTAGCCCAGTGAATCCACGAGTCCCCTCCCTCTCTGGGGTGGCAAGGTGGAGGGACAGGACCAGAGCCCTCCCCAGCTTGGGATGGTGGGAGTCTGAGGTGGCAGAGGAGAGGTGAGGCCTAATGTTAACTGCAAACCCACAGGTTGTAGGCATGTGAGAGAAACATGAGCTCTCGGTAATGGATTGCACTTCTTGTGGATGTTTCTGGGCATGTGACCCCCACCCAACACCCTCCCTCCACACACACACACACACACACACACAGGCCCACAGTCAAGGCAGCAAGGCCAACTGTGCCTGAAACAGCTGAGCAGTTGGGTCTAAAGTAGTGAAGAACAGAAGGCATCCCCCACCCCCACTAGTGTAACCAACTTGGTAAGTGAGAGTAGCTGTGGCAGCTGGCAGCACTCTGACTCATGGGAGGGCATGGGGAAGGCCCAGGGAGAGGGCTGGGAAGGAGGGGATGAGCTCTGCCTCCAAGCCCCAGGGTCAGGCAGAAAGTGCTGGAAAGGGCCCTGGAATCCCGGCCGTGCCTTCCTCTCTCCCGGTCTTTTCCCACCTGTGTCTATTCACCTGTCTATGTTTTGGAGTTTTGATAGATTAGTTCACCTCCGCTGTGGAGCCTTCCTAGATTTCATCAGGCGCAGAAGTTCCTCCCACCCTTCATGTCTCAAATCCCATGGACAGAGGAGCCTGGTGGGCTACAGTCCGTGGGGTCACGAAGAGTCAGACGTGACTTAGCGGCTAAACAACAACAACAAAATTATAACTCTTAGGACACTGTCAAATTCTTCTCTCCTTCTAAACTGTGACCACCCAGGTGTAAGATTCCTAGTCCCCAGCATGGTGCCTGGCACAGAGGAGCTAGATGCTACATGGCAGTAATAAAATGAGATATCTCTAACATGTAAATAATAAAGAAAGAAAATGAAGTTGCTCAGTCGTGTCCAACTCTTTGCAACACCATGGACTGTAGCCTACCAGGCTCTAGGTCCATGGAATTTTCCAGGCAAGAGTACTGGAGTGGGTTGCCATTTCCTTCTCCATAAATAATAAAAACTGAAAGAAAAAAAAAAGATTAATTTTTTTTTTGTTTCTGGCTGTGCTGAGGGGCATGTTGGATCTTAGTTCCCAGACCAGGGGTCAAACCTGGGTTCCCTGCAGTGGAAGCACAGCATCCTCACCACTGAACTGCCAGGGAACTCCCTAACTTTTTTTTTAATCTTAAAAGAAGTTTTAAAGATATCTCTCTTTAGAAGAATGTGCCAAAGATCTAACAGAAAATTCACACACCCAAAATGATATAACAATAACCCTTAAACAAGTGAAAATATTAAGAGAAGTGCTAATTAAAACTACACTGAGACATTTCTCATTCATCAGATTGGCAAAACTTCAGACTTTTGATAACCTGCTCTGTTGGTGAGGCAGTGGGGACACAGGTTGTCTTAGACGTTGCTGGGATTGCGGGACCCAAGACTCCACAACGGAGAATTTGTGAACACCTAAGAAAACTTCATACAGGGACTTCCCTGGTGGTCTGATGGTTAAGAATCCACCTTGCAATGAATAGGATGCAGGTTTGATTCTTGGCTGGGGAACTAGAATCCATTATGCTGCGGAGCGACTAAGCCCATGCCCTGCAACTGAAGACTCCCTGAACCACACTGAGAAAGATCCCAGCCAAATAAATAAATAGAACAGAATTTCTCAAATGTAAGCAATAAAATGGGAGACTATTTCAAAGGAAAAAAATGCACACGGGCTCCCAGGATTTAAAGAAAAAAAAGAAAGAAAACTACATACAGGTTTGCCCTCCACTCAGTAACTGAACTGCAGAAACTTACACTGAAGAAGCGCCTGAGTGCTCAGTCTCTCAGCCATGCCTGACTCTGCAGCCGCATGGACCAGGCTCCTCTGTCCATGGAATTGTGTAGGCAAGAATACTGGAGTGAGTTGCCGTTTCCTACTCCAGGGGATCTTCTCAACCCAGGGATCAACGTCTCTTGTGCCTCCTGTGTTGGCAGGTGGATTCTTTACCGCTGCACACCTGGGAAGCCCTTACTCTGAAGTTACAGGTCAACAACATGGAAATGAGTTAAATACACGTGGTTCGTGGCAGTATGATTTGTGATTGCAAGCTATGGGAAATTACCTAAATGTCAAAACCCTTAAGAGATTAGTTGAACATCCATTCAATGGATCCACATCGGCACAGCTGTGAAATGAGTGAGGAAGATCTCTTTGAACTGATATGAAGTGGTTTTCGGGATATACTGTTAAATGACAAAAGCAAACTGCAAAAGAGAGCATATCGCATGTAAGAAACAGGGAAAGAAAACATAATGGTATCTGCTTATTTTTTTCAAAAGACACACAGGAAGGATAAACCAGAAGCTACTGAAATTGGCTATCTACAAAAGGGATGGTGGGAGAGGGCGGTTAGAGGGAAGTTTAGGGGAGTGCTGCTTCTCTGAGTGTACCTTTTATGTAGGTTGACTTTGGAAATTATGTTAATATTCCGTACATTAAAAAATATATAGTATGAAATCAACCAGATGGAAGGAACTGTAAAACTGAGTTCAAATGAAAATAAATGGATCCTACCATATTTGAAATAAATGTAATAAATACACTGAAAGAAAAAAAAGTAATCCATGTAATTTTTGAATGCAGTGCTTTGTCCCTCAATCTACAGACAAAAAGAACCAGAAATGGCTCAGATCAGATCAGATCGGTCGCTCAGTTGTGTCCAACTCTTTGCGACCCCATGAATCGCAGCACACCAGGCCTCCCTATCCATCACCAACTCCCGGAGTTCACTGAGACTCACGTCCATCGAGTCAGTGATGCCATCCAGCCATCTCATCCTCTGTGGTCCCCTTCTCTTCCTGACCCCAAATCCCTCCCAGCATCAGAGTCTTTTCCAATGACTCAACTCTTCGCATGAGGTGGCCAAAGTACTGGAGTTTCAGCTTTAGCATCATTCCTTCCAAAGACATCCCAGGGCTGATCTCCTTCAGAATGGACTGGTTGGATCTCCTTGCAGTCCAAGGGACTCTCAAGAGTCTTCTGCAACACCACAGTTCAAAAGCATCAATTCTTCGGCACTCAGCCTTCTTCACAGTCCAACTCTCACATCCATACATGACCACAGGAAAAACCATAGCCTTGACTAGCCGGACCTTTGTTGGCAAAGTAATGTCTCTGCTTTTCAATATGCTCTCTAGGTTGGTCATAACTTTCCTTCCAAGGAGTAAGCGTCTTTTAATTTCATGGCTGCAGTCACCATCTGTAGTGATTTTGGAGCCCCCCAAAATAAAGTCTGACACTGTTTCCACTGTTTCCCCATCTATTTCCCATGAAGTGATGGGACCGGATGCCATGATCTTCGTTTTCTGAATGTTGAGCTTTAAGCCAACTTTTTCACTCTCCACTTTCACTTTCATCAAGAGGCTTTTGAGTTCCTCTTCACTTTCTGCCATAAGGGTGGTGTCATCTGCATATCTGAGGTTATTAATATTTCTCCTGGCAATCTTGATTCCAGCTTGTGTTTCTTCCAGCCCAGCGTTTCTCATGATGTACTCTGCATAGAAGTTAAATAAACAGGGTGACAATATACAGCCCTGACGAACTCCTTTTGCTATTTGGAACCAGTCTGTTGTTCCATGTCCAGTTCTAACTGTTGCTTCCTGACCTGTATACAGGTTTCTCAAGAGGCAGATCAGGTGGTCTGGTATTCCCATCTCTTTCAGAATTTTCCACAGTTTATTGTGATCCACACAGTCAAAGGCTTTGGCATAGTCAATAAAGCAGAAATAGATGTTTTTCTGGAACTCTCTTGCTTTTTCCATGATCCAGCAGATGTTGGCAATTTGATCTCTGGTTCCTCAGCCTTTTCTAAAACCAGCTTGAACATCAGGAAGTTCACGGTTCACATATTGCTGAAGCCTGGCTTGGAGAATTTTGAGCATTACTTTACTAGCGTGTGAGATGAGGGCAATTGTGCGGTAGTTTGAGCATTCTTTGGCATTGCCTTTGGGATTGGAATGAAAACTGACCTTTTCCAGTCCTGTGGCCACTGCTGAGTTTTCCAGATTTGCTGGCATATTGAGTGCAGCACTTTCACAGCATCACCTTTCAGGATTTGGAATAGCTCAACTGGAATTCCATCACCTCCACTAGCTTTGTTCGTAGTGATGCTTTCTAAGGCCCACTTGACTTCACATTCCGGGATGTCTGGCTCTAGGTCAGTGATCACACAATCGTGATTATCTGGGTCATGAAGATCTTTTTTGTACAGTTCTTCTGTGTATTCTTGCCATCTCTTCTTAATATCTTCTGCTGCTGTTAGGTCCATACCATACCTTTATCGAGCCCATCTTTGCATGAAATGTTCCTTTGGTATCTCTGATTTTCTTGAAGAGATCCCTAGTCTTTCGCATTCTGTTATTTTCCTCTATTTCTTTGCATTGATCACTGAAGAAGGCTTTCTTATCTCGTCTTGCTATTCTTTGGAACTCTGCATTCAGATGTTTATATCTTTCCTTTTCTCCTTTGCTTTTCGCTTCTCTTCTTTTCACAACTATTTGTAAGCCCTCCCCAGACAGCCATTTTGCTTTTTTGCATTTCTTTTCTATGGGAATGGTCTTGATCCCTATCTCCTGTACAATGTCACGAACCTCATTCCATAGTTCATCAGGCACTCTGTCTATCAGATCTAGGCCCTCACTTCCACTGTATAATCATAAGGGATTTAATTTAGGTCATACCTGAATGGTCTAGTGGTTTTCCCTACTTTCTTCATTTTAAGTCTGAATTTGGCAATAAGGAGTTCATGATCTGAGCCACAGTCAGCTCCTGGTCTTGTTTTTGCTGACTGTATAGAGCTTCTCCATCTTTGGCTGCAAAGAATATAATCAATCTGATTTCGGTGTTGACCATCTGGTGATGTCCATGTATAGAGTCTTCTCTTGTGTTGTTGGAAGAGGGTGTTTGTTATGACCAGTGCATTTTCTTGGCAAAACTCTATCAGTCTTTGCCCTGCTTCATTCCGTATTCCAAGGCCAAATTTGCCTGTTACTCCAGGTGTTTCTTGACTTCCTACTTTTGCATTCCAGTCCCCTATAATGAAAAGGACATCTTTTTTGGGTGTTAGTTCTAAAAGGTGTTG
>NW_011494742.1:425896-450660 GCF_000754665.1 Bison bison bison | reverse complement strand
GTAGTAGATATAATGGTCATCTGAGTTAAATTCACCCATTCCAGTCCATTTCAGTTCGCTGATTCCTAGAATGTCAACATTCACTCTTGCCATCTCTTGTTTGACCACTTCCAATTTGCCTTGATTCATGGACCTGACATTCCAGGTTCCTAAGCAATATTGCTCTTTACAGCATCGGACCTTGCTTCTATCACCAGTCACATCCACAGCTGGGTATTCTTTTTGCTTTGGCTCCATCCCTTCATTCTTTCTGGAGTTATTTCTCCACTGATCTCCAGTAGCATATTGGGCACCTACTGACCTGGGGAGATTCTCTTTCAGTATCCTATCATTTTGCCTTTTCATACTGTTCATGGGGTTCTCAAGGCAAGAATAGTGAAGTGGTTTGCCATTCCTTTCTCCAGTGGACCACATTCTGTCAAATCTCTCCACCATGACCCGCCCGTCTTGGGTTGCCCCACAGGCATGGCTTAGTTTCATTGAGTTAGACAAGGCTGTGGTCCTAGTGTGATTAGATTGACTAGTTTTCTGTGAGTATGGTTTCAGTGTGTTTGCCCTCTGATGCCCTCTTGCAACACCTATCGTCTTACTTGGGTTTCTCTTAATTTGGGCGTGGGGTATCTCTTCACGGCTGCTCCAGCAAAGCGCAGCCACTGCTCCTTACCTTGGAGGAGGGGTATCTCCTCACCGCCGCCCTTCCTGACTTTCAACGTGGGATAGCTCCTCTAGACCCTCCTGCGTCCGCGCAGCCACGGCTCCTTGGACGTGGGTTTGGTCCTCCCGGCCACCGCCCCTGGCCTCCGGCGTGGGGTTGCTCCTCCTGGCCGCCACCCCTGGCCTCGGGCGTAGGGGCGTGGGGTAGCTCCTCCCGCCCGTTGCCCCTGGCCTCAGGCTTGGGGCGTGGGTATCTCCTCCCTGTCGCCGCCCCTGACCTCAGACGCGGGGTAACTCCTCTCGTCGCCGCCCCTGACCTCGAACGCGGGGTATCTCCTCCCGGTCGCCGCCCCTGACCTCAGATGCGGGGTAACTCCTCTCGTCGCCGCCCCTGACCTCAGACGCGGGGTATCTCCTCTCGTCGCTCCCCTGACCTCGGACGCGGGATAGCTCCTCTCAGCCGTTCCTGCGCTGTCGCACCCTGGCACTCTCCGCTGCTGCCCCTGACCTCGGACGTGGGGTAACTCCTCTTGGCCGCCGCCCTTCGGGCGTGGGGTCCTCCCGGCTTCTGCCCCTGACCTCGGACATGGGGTGGCTCCGCTCATCTCTTACTAAACTTGCTTTTTGTAGTGGTATAAAGAACATTGGGGTAATTGACAAAATTGGAACATAGATTTAGGTTATAAAAGAAAAAGAGTTGCATTAATGTTATGAATTAACTGTTTACAATGTATCAAGTCCCCCAAATGTGATAACAATAAAATATTAAATAGTAGATGAAGATGGAAATTGGATAATAAAAGGCCCAGACACAGACTAGAAGGTTGCGTGGGAGCCTGACACCCGTGGCAGCTGGAGTAGGTGGGCAAGGTTGCACGAATGAAGTGGGTTTAAGAGACGACATGGCAGAGGCTAAAGATTGCCTGGCCAGTATCCATCCCACCCTCCTTCCTTAGTGACAGAAACCTAGCACAGTGCCCGGTGGGAAAGACTACATTTCCCAGCCTCCCTTGAGGTTAGATGTGTCTAGGAGCTTTGCTTCTCTCAGTGGTACCTGGGACTTCTGGAAAAGCTCCTGAAGGGAGACTTGGGGGAGGTGTGCCTTTATCTCTCCTCCCACCTCCTTTCTTTCTGCTTTTGGGTAGATGTCGTGGTCCCTGAGGCAACCTTGGGTATTGGCTGTGCACACTGAGGATAGCAGAGTGAAAAAGGCAAAACAAGCCTGAGTTCCTGGCAATTTATGGAATTACCAGACCAACTCTGGATCACTCACCTTCAAACTTTACCCAAATAGAATATACCCTTGGGTATTTGAGCCATTTTTATTAGGGGAGTATGAGGGGTCACTTATATGCAGCTAAAGCCAACCTTGATACTGATGAAAAGGATTGGAAGGTAGAGGGCAGAAAGGGCCCTGGACAGAAGGGTGGAGATTATGCCTAAGAAAAGCCTGGAGAAGGCCAAATGCACTAGGTGGAGGTAATGGGAGGTAAAGCTGGGATGGTTGGTGGGGGCCAGACTGTGGACAGCCTTAAAGGAACCTGAGTGCCACTAGCCTGCTGGCAACCTTCGCTAAGTTGCTTTCTCTCTCCTGGGCTGGAATTTACTTGGATCAGAAACTTTTAACCTGAACTTCCTAGACAGACTTCATGGAGTCCAAGAACCTCCTACCAAATCACAGAAGGTTTGTAATTGATCTATGTGTATTTTTCTGGAAAGAGGCCCGCAACTTTAATCAGACTCTCTAAGAGGTGGGTAGTTCCCAAAGAGTTAAAAATCACTGCCCAGATGCTTCCAGCAAGACAGGTCTCTCACTAACTTAATTATGTGGGCTCCTAGGAGTCTTTGGTGTTTAGAGGAGTAGTAAAATTTTTAGGTACCTGAAAAAGTTTTAGGTACCTGAAATTTCTTATTAATCTGGTAACAAATAACTTGTAGAAAATGTATTTTAAAAGAAGAAAAGCACAAAAAAGAAAAACATCCCCATAATTATTCCGCCTTGTTAGTCGAAATGCTTGGCTGGATGAATCACATGCTGGAATCAAGACTGCCAGGAGATAAAGATCTAAATGTAAGACCAGAAACTATAAAACTCTTAGAGGAAAACATAGGCAGAACACTCTCTTATATAAATCACAGCAAGAGCCTCAATGACCCACCTCCCAGAGTAATGGAAATAAAAGCAAAAATAAACAAATGGGATCTAGTTAAACTTAAAAGCTTTTGTACAATGAAGGAAACTATAAGCAAGGTGAAAAGGAAGCCTTCAGAATGAGAGAAAATAATAGAAAATGAAACAACTGACAAAGAATTAATCTCCAAAATATACAAGCAGCTCATGCAGCTTAATACCAGAAAAATAAATGACCCAATCAAAAAAAGGGCCAAAGACCTAAACAGACATTTATCCAAAGAAGACATACATATGGCTAATGAACACATGAAAAGATGTTCAACATCAATCACTATCAGAGAAATGCAAATCAAAACCACAATGAGGTACCATTTCACGCCAGTCAGAATGGCTGCGATCCAAAAGTCTACAAGCAATAAATGCTGGAGAGGGTGTGGAGAAAAGGGAACCCTCTTACACTGTTGGTGGGTATGTAAACTAGTACAACTGCTATGGAGAACAGTGTGGAGAGGCCTTAAAAAACTGGAAAGAGAACAGCCATACAACCCAGCAATCCCACTGCTGGGCATACACACCAAGAAAACCAGAATTGAAAGAGACTCCTTTACCCCAGTGTTCAGTGCAGCACTGTCTACAATAGCTAGGACATGGAACAGAGAAGGCAATGGCAACCCACTCCAGTACTCTTGCCTGGAAAATCCCATGGACAGAGGACCCTGGTAGGCTGAAGTCCATGGGGTCGCTAAGAGTCGGACATGACTGAGCGACTTCACTTTCACTTTTCACTTTCATGCTTTGGAGAAGGAAATGGCAACCCACTCCAGTGTTCTTGCCTGGAGAATCCCAGGGATGGGGGAGCCTGGTGGGCTGCCGTTTATGGGGTCACACAGAGTCGGACACGACTGAAACAACTTAGCAGCAGCAGCAGCAGTAGCAGCAGCAGCAGAACATGGAAGCAACCTGGATGTCCATCAGCAGACGAATGGATAAGAAAGTTGTGGTACATATACACAATGGAATGTTACTCAGCTATAAAAGAGTTCATTTGAGTCAGTTCTAATGAGGTGGATGAAACTGGAGCCTATTATACAGAATGAAGTAAGTCAGAAAGAAAAACACCAATACAATATATTAACCCACATATATGGAATTTAGAAAGATGGTAATGAAAACCCTATATGCAAGACAGCAAAAGAGACACAGATGTAAAGAACAGACTTTTGGACTCTGTGGGAGAAGGTGAGGGTGGGATGATTTGAGAGAATAGCACTGAAACATGTATATTACCATATGTGAAATAGATGACCAGTCTTAGTTTGATGCATTAACAGGGCACTCAAAGCCGGTGCACTGGGACAACCCAGAGGGATGGGATGGGGATTTTGGATGGGGGGACACATGTACACCTGTGGCTGATTCATATCATTGTATGGCAAAAACCACCACAATATTGTAAAGTAAATAGCCTCCAATTAAAGTAAAAAAAAAAAAAAAAAGATTGCTGGGAGAAATATCAACAACCTCAGCTATGCAAATGACACCACCCTAATGGCAGAAAGTGAAGAGTAACTAAAGAGCCTCTTGATGAGGGTGAAATAAGAGAGTGAAAAAGGTGGCTTAAACCCAACATTCAAAAAACTAAGATCTTGGCAACTAGTACAGTCATTTCATAGCAAATAGAAGGGGAAAAAATAGAAACAGTGGCATTTTTAATATTCTTGGGCTCCAAAATCACCGCATACAGTGACTGCAGCCATGAAATTAGAGGACGCTTGCTCCTTGGAAGAAAAGCTATGACAAACCTAGACAGCATATTAAAAAGCAGAGACATCACTTTGCTGACAAAGGTCTGTATTGTAAAAGGGATGGTTTCTCCAGTAGTCATGAATGAATGTGAGAGTTGGACCATAAAGAAAGCTGAATGACAAAGAATTGATGTTTTCAAACTGTGATGCTGGAGAAGACTTTTGAGAGTCCCTTGGACTGCAAGGAGATCAAACCAGTCAATCTTAAAGGAAACCAACCCTGAATATTCATTGGAAGGACCAAGGCTGAAGCTGAAGCTCCAGTACTTCAGCCACCTGATTCAAAGAGCTGATTCATCGGGAAAGACCCTGATGCTCGGAAAGATTGAGGGCAGGAGGAGAAGGGGGTGACAGAGGATGAGATGGTTGGATGGCATCACCAACTCAATGGACATGAGTTTGAGCAAACTCTGGGAGATAGTGAAGGATACTCTTTTTTTTAATTTTTTTCCCATGTAGAACATTGCAGAGTATTGAGTAGTGTTCCCTCTGCTGTATAGTAGATCTTTATTAGTTATCTATTTTATATATGGAGAAGGCAATGGCACCCCACTCCAGTATTCTTGCCTGGAAAATCCCATGGACGGAGGAGCCTGGTGGGCTGCAGTCCATGGGGTCGCTAGCAATCGGACACGACTAAGCGACTTCACTTTCAATTTCACTTTCATGCACTGGAGAAGGAAATGGCAACCCACTCCAGTGTTCTTGCCTGGAGAATCCCAGGGATGGGGGAGCCTGGTGGGCTGCCGTCTCTGGGGTTGCACAGAGTCGGACACGACTGAAGTGACTTAGCAGCAGCAGCAGCATTTTATATATAGTAGTGTATATATGTCAGTTCCAACCTCCCAATTTATTCCTCTCCCTCCTTATCCCCCGGTATTGGTAAGTTTGTTTTCTACATCTACTCTACTTCTGTTTTGTAACTCAGTTCGTTTGTATCCTTTTTATGTTCCACATATAAATGATATCATATGATATTTGTCTTTCTGACTTACTTCACTCAGTATGACAATTTCTAGGTCCATCCATGTTTCTGCAAATGGCATTTTTCTGTCCTTTTTCATGGTGAGTAATATTCCATTGTATACGTGTACCGCATCTTCTTTATCCATTTCTCTGTTAATGGATATCTAGGTTGCTTCCATGTCCTAGCTAATGTGAATCGTGCTGCAGTGAACACTGGGGTGCATATATCTTCTTAAAGTATGGTGTTCTCTGGGTATATGCCTAGGAGTGGGATTGCTGAGACATATGGTAGTTCTATTTTTAGTTTTTAGGAGCCTCTGTACTGTTTTCCACTTCCCTGGTGGCTCAGACGGTAAAGCGTCTGTCTACAATGTGGGAGACTCAGGTTCAATCCCTGGGTTGGGAAGATCCCCTGGAGAAGGAAATGGCAATCCACTCCAGTACTATTGCCTGGAAAATCCCATGGACAGAGGAGCCTGGTAGGCTACAGTCCATGGTGTTGCAAACAGTCGGACACGACTAAGCGACTTCACTTCACATACTGTTTTCCATAGCGGCTGTACCAATTTATATTCCAACCAGTAGTATAGAAGGTTTCCCTTTCTCTGTACTCACTCCAACATTTTTTGATTGATTGCAATTCCAACGGTATTAGGTGATACCTCACTGTAGTTTTGATATGCATTTCTCTAATAATTAGTGATGTTGAGCATCTTTTCATGTGCTTTTGGGTCATTTATATGTCTTCTTTGGAGAAAAGTCTATTTAGATCTTCCATTCGTTTATTGATTGAGTTTGTTGGGTTTTTTTGATATTGAGCTGGATGAGCTGTTTATATATTTTTGAGATTAATCCCTTGTCAGTTGCTTTGTTTGTAAATATTGTCTCCCATTATGAGGGTTGTCTTTTTGTTTTGTTTATGGTTTCCTTTACTGTGCAAAGTCTTAAATTTAATTAGATCCCATTTATTTATTTTTGTTTTTATTTTTATTACTTTAACAGATATACCAAAAAAGATCTTGCTGTAATTTATGTCAAGTGTTTTGCCTATGTTTTCCTCTAAGAGTTTTATAGTGTTCCACTTTACATTTAGATCTTTAATCCCTTTTGAGTTTATTTTTGTATATGGTTAAGCCTCATCTCTTCATGGCAAATAGAATGGGAAAAGGTGGAAGCAGTAACAGATTTCCTCTTCTTGGGCTCCCAAATCACTGCAGATGGTCATTTCTTTTTCTTCTTAGATTGCGTGGCTAGGAATTTCAAAACTCTGTTGCATAGTAGTGGTGGGAGTGGACATCTTTGTCTTATTCCTGATCTTAGAAGAAATGCTTTCAGCTTTTTAACATTGCGAATGATATTTGCTGTGGATTTGTCACATTATGACCTTTATTATGTTGAGGTAAATTCCTTCCATGCCCACGCCCACTTTCTGGAGTGTTTTTTTTTTTTGATCATAAATGGGTGTTGAATTTTTTCAAAAGCTTTTTTGCATCTGTTGAGATGATCATATGGTTTTATTCTTCAATTTGTTAATATGGTATATCACATTGATTGATTTGTGTATACTGAGGAATCCTTGCCTGCCTGGGATAAATCCCACTTGATCATGGTGTATGATCCATTTAATGTGCTGTTGGATTCAGCTTGCCAGTATTTTGTTGAGGATTTTTTTGCATCTATGTTCATCAGTGATATTGACCTGTAGTTTTCCTTTTTTGTGATATGTTTTTCCAGTTTTGGTATCAGGGTGATGGTGGCCTTGTAGAATGAGCTCAGGAATATTCCTTCCTCTGCAATTTTTGGAAGAGTTTGAGAAGACCAGATGCTAGCTCTTCTCTAAATGCTTGATAGAATTTGCCTGTGAAGTCATCTAGTCCTGAGTTTAGTGTTTATTGGAAGATTTTTAAAAAGCATTTATTTTAGACTGTGCTGGGCCTTCATTTCTGTGCAGGCTCTTCTCTAGTTGTGGCAAGTAGGGGGCTACTCTCTCGTTGCGGTGTGTAGATTTCTCACTGCAGGGGCTTCTTCTGTGGGGCAGCACAAGCTCTAGGGCATGTGGGCTCAGTAGCTGTGGCTCCTGGGCTCTAGAGCACAGGCTCAATAGTTGTGGCACACGGGCTTAGTTGTTCTGAGGCAAGTGGGATCTTCCTGAACCAGGGATTGAGCCTGTGTCTCCTGCATTGGCAGGTGGGTTCTTTACCACTGAGCCACCAGAAAAGCCTCTGTTGGAAGATTTTTCATCACAGATTTTTAACACAAATCACAAATTTCAATTTCATTACTTGTGATTGGTCTGTTTATATTTTCTATGTCTTCCTGGTTCAGTCCTGGAAGATTGCATCTTTCTAAGAATTTGTCCATTTCTTCCACGTTGTCCATTTTATTGGCATATAGGTGTTCCTAGGAGTCTCTTACTCTTTGTATTTCTGTAGTGTCCGCTGTGACTTTTCCTTTTTCATTTCTAATGTTACTGATTTGAATTCCCCTCCCTTTTTTTCTTGAGCCTGGATAAAGGTTCATTAATTTTGTTTATCTTCTCAAACTGCCAACTTTTAGTTTCTTCAATCTTTGCTATTGTTTTCTTTGTTTCTATTTCATTTATTTCTGCTCTGATCTTTACCATTTCTTTCCTTCTACTAACTTTGGGTTTTGGTTGTTCTTCTTTCTCTAGTTGCTTTAGGAGTAAGGTTAGGTTATTTATTAGAGACTTTTCTTGTTTCTTGAGGTAAGATTGTATTGCTATAAAATTCTCTTAAAACTGCTTTTGCTGCATCCCATAGGTTTTGGATCATCCTGTTTTCATTGTCGTTTGTCTTTAGGTAAGTTTAGAATTTCCTCTTTGATTTATTTAGTGATCCATTGGTTATTTAGCAACATATTGTTTAACCTCCATGTGTTCATGTTTTTTACAGTTTTTTTTTTTTTTCCCTGTAACTGAATTCTAATCTTATAGTGTTGTGGTTGGAAAAGATGCTTGATATGATCTCAAGTTTCTTAAATTTACCAAGGCTTGATTTGTGACCCAAGATGTGATCTGTCCTGTAATTGAGAAGACAATGTATCTGCTGCTTTTGGATGGAATGTCCTACAAATATCTGGTCTAATGTGTCACTTAAGGCTTGTGTTTCCCCACTAATTTTCTGTCTGGGTGATTACCCATTGGTGTAAGTGGGGTGCTAAATTCCCCCATTATTATTCTGTTACTGTCAATTTCTCCTTTTATGGCTCTTAGCATTTGCCTTATACATTGAGGTGCTCCTATGGTGGGTGCATATATGTTCACAATTGCTCTGTCTCCTTGGATTGATCCCTTAATCATTTTGTAATGTGCTTCTTTGTCTCTTGTAACAGTCTTTATTTTAAAAGTCTGTTGTGTCTGATAGGAGTATTGAAGTATTTTTCTCTGACATTTATTTTCTTGGTTGCAGAATATCCAATAGACAAAAATCTTTGCTCTTTTGCTCCAGTGACAGAGAGTTTTAATGGTGGGTGTGATGGGGACACTAGATTAGTAAGAATCTGACATTGTGCAAAGCTCCAGGAGACTGACTGAAAGAAGTGAGCCCATCTGGTAGATGGGAAAAACGAGGCACAAATGGTGATGTGCCTTCTAAGCTGTTTTCCAGACATTAACAGAGAAATTGTGACCCAAGTGTTCTGAACTCCACCACCTGTGTGATGAGTCTGTTCTGAGAGGCAGCTTCCCTGGGGGGTCTCCATCTCTGATCCTCAGGCTGTGACTTGGGGTACCCCCCCATCCTGGGACAGTGGGACCTATACTTCTCTGATCTCTCAGCCACGGGAGCTGCGAAGTTGGGAGAAGGAGGATCCTTGTGGTCCAGGGAGGAGCCTCTGGCTGAGCAGTTCTGTCCAGGCTGCAGGGGTGAGGGATGGGGGATTGGGATAGAAAGAGAACCTCTTTACCTTCTAGTGAACTTGGGCTTGAGGACTTGCTGCGAGCCCAGCAGAAAAGCCCAACAGGGCAGGTTGGCCTCCTCTCCCCTGCCAGAGGGCCTCTTCACTGCGAGGGGCCGGAGGGGCCCTCAGGCACAGCTGCTCAGCGATGCTCAGGGGACAGGTGGCCAACTGAGGAGCTGGGGTAGAGTGCAGGGTTGAGGAGAGCTCAGAGCCTCTGATCCACATGAATGTTGCTCTCTCCCCCAGAAGAGGGGCACCCAGGCGGAGTCTGGAGCTCCAATCTTTATGCTCCTTTCCCTCAGATAGAAGTGACTGGGATGGGTTTACAAAGAAAGAAGGGTCAAGGACTGAGAGCCTCCTGTTGTCGAGCTGGGCGGTATGGCCTAGAGATTAACTCCTGCCTCTGCCCCAGAGTTTGGGATGTAGCCTTGCTCTACCACATCCTGGTTCTGTGACCTTGGGCACGTGACTTAACCTCAGTGCCTCCAAGTCCCCCCTCTGCAATATACAGCATAACAGAACTCAGTCATAGAGCGGAAGAGGGTTAACTAAGATAGCAGTGTCAAGTTCTCGGAAAAATAGTAAAGGGGAGAGATTACTACGATTTGCCCGTTATCCACATGCAGTGCCTTAGGCCTCAGTTTGACTAGTCTAATGGTGGAATTGCTGATGCTCTTCCAACAGGGAACATTTTAGGGACAAGGAGTTCTCAGGGCCTCTCTCAAGCTTGTACGTTTGAAGGTAGATCCAGCCCTATGACCCTTGGAACACATGGATCAGTTTACAGCAGGGACTGAACTTTTGCCTCCATAAGACTGAGCTCAGTGTACAGCTTAATACATGCAGATTGGCCAGGAATCTACCTGCTGAGAGCCAACTTAGACTCTGTATGTGTGTGCGTCTAAGAGGCAACTTGTACGTCTAAACTTTGTGCTTCTGTTTCCTTGGTCTTCAGTTGTCACTGGCAGTGCCTGTCTAGCTACGGAAGGCATTTCCAGGCCTCTCTTCTGCCTTCACCTAGGTGGAGCCATGTGATGAGTTCCTGTCAAAGGCACAGAGGCAAAATAATGGCTCACTTCAAAGACAAGAAGTGAAGTTAAAAAGCAGGCGTGCCTTCTCCCTGCTTTCCTCCGCACTTGCCAAGGGGAAGTCGGCAAATTGATAGGAACCTGGGACCCTAAATCACCAGATGGGAAATTTTACATGCCTGCCAGTCAGGAACACCCACTGCCATGGACTGAATGTCTATGCTCCTACCCCACCCCAGTTCCTATGTTGAAACCCCAATCACCTATGTGATAGTATTTGAAGATGGGGCCTTTGGGAGTTAATTAAGTCATGAGAGTGGGGCCTTCATGAATGGGATTAGTGCCCTTACATCTCTCTGCCATATGAGCACACAGTGAGAAGACAGTAGTGAGAAGACAGCTGTCTATGAACCAGGAAGCAGGTTCTCACCAGGCACCAAATCTACCAGCACTAGATCTTTGGACTTCCACGAACTAGCTTCTAGCACGAAGAGATAAATGTTTGTTGTTTAAGCTGCCAATCTATGGTATTTTGTTATAGCAGCCTGAGCTAAGATACTCACTTTTTGATAAGGAGAGATATATTCTGATACATTTGAGGTTTATTTGTTACAATGGCTCATATTAGTCCAATATGGAGGAAATGGGATTAGGGAAGGTTTCACAGAGAAGTTAAAGCTCAAGCAAGTTTGAAGGATGAGTAGAAACTGCAGGAGTGGAATCAGGGTGGGAAGAAATGGAGGGCAGATTTCAGCTCAATATAGGAAAGAATTATGGAGTGGTGAGAGTTAGCTGTATAAAATCTCTATGAAGCAGCGAGCTCCTTGCTCGTGGGGGTATATAAGCAGAGGCTGTCAGGAGTGTTATCCTGGGAAGCATGCAGGGCTAGCTGTCTTGTGCTGTCCCCATCAGTTCTGTGGTCCCCATCAGCTTCCGGAAGGAAGGGATGAGCTGCCCCACAAGGTTGCCCAGAGTATCCCACGCCTTTCTTCAGGGCTTTCAGAACCTGAAGCAACAGCCCACTGTTAACTCCCCACTGTGGCCATGTTAACTGGGTATACTGAGAAGCCACCTACAGTTCCCAACATTGTGGCCAGGCTGTCTGTGTTCCAGAAATCTCTGTGTGAGCCAGTTGTTTGGAACTCAGAATGCATTTTCCCATAGAAACCGAGTTATAAATGATGGTTGATTTTTCAGGCCAGTCCACAAATTTCTATTTAACTCATAATGTTCCTGAAGTGTGTCACTAACAGAGCAATGTTAACTGCACTTGGTCACCATTTACAGTGTAGTTTCTGTGGGAAAATGCATTTTATTTTCCAGTTTGGAAGGCAAGCGTGCATCTCACTTCTAGGTAGCATCAGAGGGCTGGAGACACCTTAGGGAGACTGGGGAATGCAGTGAGTATTTGGGGTACTAGAAACTCCTTGCTTCTCCCCCACAGTGGACAGAGGGCTCCATGCTCCAGAGGTTCTGAGGCAGGGAACAATGGGCCAAGTTCCAGCAGTGAGAGTGGGCAGGGGCTGGGACTCAGACACAAATGCCTCTCCCACCTTGTTGGAGCAGATCAGTCATGGTGCCTGCACACTCTCAATGGCCCTACTCAAGGAAATAACTGAACCCTGACTGGTCCAGGAAGGCCCCTGATTGCAGGCAGCCCACATGCAAACCACTTGGTGACCAGCTGGAGGGAAGAGCTCTGCTCCTTAGGGGTGATGGAGTTGTGCAGAGTCGATCCACTTGGTTGCCTTCAGGATTTGGACTGTGGAATGGAAAGGCAGTAGGTCAGCTGGCAGCAGGAAGGACTGGATTAGAGACACATTTATTAGTCAGGGCTCCGGGATGCAAGCAAATGGCACTGACTCTAGCTGATCAAACAGAAAAGACGTTTCTGAAAGCCATGCTGGCTTAAACATCGTAGCAAGCGTTGTCAGTGCCCTGCCCAGACCCCAAACACTGAAGACTGCACACTGAGACAATGGACAGATCTCTGGCTACAGGGAGCTCGCTTGCTTGTTTGCAGGATAAACAAGTGCTGGAGAGGGCCTTCCCTGGTGGTCCAGTGGGTAAGATTCTGCGCTCCCAGTGCACATACTGCAACCAGGTCCAAGTGCCACAACTACTGAGCATGCGTGCTGCAGCTGGAGACGTCTACGCACTGCAGTGAAGACCCAGAGGAGCCAAGAGAAAAAAAAGTGCCGAAGAGTTCATGCCCCTGGAAGCAACTCTCAACTGATGACAAATGGAAAGCCGGTGAATAAATATCCCCACTCTCCCTTTCCTCAACTGATATGACGTTGAGGCATATTCTTTTTTTTTCCAAAGAGACTTTAGAAATCCCATGTATTTGGAACTTAAATGTCCACTTTTAAATGATGGGTGTATCTAAGAAGCCATACAAGGAAAATTAGAAAATATTTGTAACAGAATAAAAATGAAAAGAAAATTTACCAGAATTTGTTGCATGCAGCTGAAGCTGCTCAATGCATTTAAATACAATGTGGGGTCTTGAATAAGGTATGAAAACAATGGACACTAAATTTTGTGAAATTTGAACAAAATCTGTACTTCAGTTGATAAAACTGTACCACAGGTTAACTTCTTTACTGTGTGTCACATAGTATTTCTTTATATTCTCAGAACTGGATTAGAAGTTTCAAGCCTCATTCAATTTTTTTTTTTTAATCACTAAGATAATAAACTTTCTAAAAAAAAAAAAAAAAAACTTTCTAGACATTCAACAGTAATACTAGATGCCAAAATAGATGGAACTATATCAAAGTTTTGAGTCAATATAAATTAGAAACCTAGCATTCTATTCATAGTAGGTCAAAAAAGTAAAATAAAAATGTCATAAATTTTTTAGCTAAGCAACAATTCACAAGTTTTCTAAAATATATATGTATTATACATACTAATTTTATATATGTATACAACAGCTTTTCTACTATACTTGATAAAGGCTTGAGAAAGAACATAGAAAAAAAAGAGAGAGAAATTGGAAAACATAAACTAAATGAAATGGGAGCACTGAACATGAAATTGAAAAAGTGAAAAAAACTAGATAAAAGCAAAAGAGCATCACATAGGCCAGGTGTTCCTAAACATGATGCTCATTAGAAACGCATCTGAAGCTTTAGAGAAAAAAAGCAATATCTGGGCATTTGTATTTTTCAAAAAATTCCAGGATAATTCTGGTATGCATTTGGATTTTAAAAAGTGATTACAGGTTTTTCTATTAAATAGTAGTTTTGATGATATAGAATTCTATTATATTCTGTTGACCAAACATAATACAATGGTATTAAGCAAATAATAGTTACAAGCCTTTGACTGTGTGGATCACAACAAACTGTGAAAAATTCTTAAAGAGATGGGAATACCAGACCACCTGACCTGCCTCTTGAGAAATCTGTATGCAGGTCAGGAAGCAACAGTTAGAACTGGACATGGAACAACAGACTGGTTCCAAATAGGAAAAGGAGTACGTCAAGGCTATATATTGTCACCCTGCTTATTTAACTTACATGCAGAGTACATCATGAGAAACGCTGGGCTGGAAGAAGCACAAGCTGGAATCAAGATTGCCGGGAGAAATATCAATAACCTCAGATATGCAGATGACACCACCCTTATGGCAGAAAGTGAAGAGGAACTCAAAAGCCTCTTGATGAAAGTGAAAGAGGAGAGTGAAAAAGTTGGCTTAAAGCTCAACATTCAGAAAACGAAGATCATGGTATCTGGTCCCATCACTTCATGGGAAATAGATGGGGAAACAGTGGAAAGAGTGTCAGACTTTATTTTTGGGGGCTCCAAAATCACTGCAGATGGTGACTGCAGCAATGAAATTAAAGAAGAAAAGTTGGAAGAAAAGTTATGACCAACCTAGACAGCATACTAAAAAGCAGAGACATTACTTTGCCAACAAAGGTCGGTCTAGTCAAAGCTATGGTTTTTCCAGTAGTCATGTATGGATGTGAGAGTTGGACTATAAAAAAAGCTGAGTGCTGAAGAATTGATGCTTTTGAACTATGTTGTGGTGTTGGAAAAGACTCTTGAGAGTCCCTTGGACAGCAAGGAGATACAACCTGTCCATCCTAAAGGACATCAGTCCTGAATATTCATTGGAAGGACTGATGCTGAAGCTGAAACTCCAATACTTTGGCCATCTGATGTGAAGAATTGACTCATTTGAAAAGACCTTGATGCTGGGAAAGATTGAAGGTGGGAGGAGAAGGGGATGACAGAGGATGAAATGGTTGGATGGCATCACCGACTCAATGGACATGAGTTTGAGCAAGCTCTGGGAGTTGGTGATGGACAGGTGAGCCTGGCATGCTGCAGTCCATGGGGTCACAAAGAGTTGGACATGACTGAGCGACTGAACTGAACTTTCTGTAGTCTGGTTTTTGTTCTAGCTGCTGTGGAATTGTGATTCTTCTTGCTCCTTCTGTCTGCCCTCTGATGGATGAGGCTAGGAGGCTTGTGTAAGCTTCCTGATGGGAGGGACTAGTGGTTGGAAGAACTGGGTCTTGCTCTGGTGGTCAGGGCTGTGCTTAGTAAAACTTTAATCCAATTATCTGCTGATGGGTGGGGTTATGCTTCCTTAGTTTTTTGCCCTGAGGCAACCTGGCCCTGGGGTCTATAGGCTCTCAGGCAGGGTTAGTGGTGACCTCCAACAGGACCCACGCCAAGGGGCCCCTTCCAGGACTGCGGCTGCCAGCGCCCCTGTCCTCACAGTGAGTCACTGCCAACCCACACCTCCACAGGAGACCCTCCAGCGCCAGGTCTGCTTCAGTCTTCTGCGTGGCCACTGCTCCTTTCTCCTGGGTCTTGGTGTGTGTAAGATTTTGTTTGTGCCCTCTAAGGGAGTTGAAGTGAGTGAAAGTCGCTCAATTGTGTCCGACTCTTTGTGACCCCATGGAATATACAGTCCAGGAAATTTTCCAGGCCAGAATGCTGGAGTGGGTAGCCTATCCCTTCTTCAGTGGATCTTCCCAACTCAGGAATCGAACCAGGGTCTCCTACATTGCAGGCGGATTCTTTACCAACCAAGCTATCTCTAAGAGTGGAGTCTCTGTTTTCCCCAATCCTGTGGAAGACTTGTAGTCAAATCCCACTGGCCTTCAAAGTCCGATCCCCTGGGGATTCCCAGTCCCTTTGCTGGCTCCCCAGGCTGAGAACCCTGATGGGGGGCTCAGAACCTTCACAACAGTGGGAGACCTTTTGGTCTTATTTTTCTCCAGTTTGTGGGTCATTCACCTGGCAGGTGCTGTCATCCTTCAAATTTCCTTTGTTTTCTCTTGAGTTGAGGGGGAGCCTATGTGTGCTGGGTCTCATGACTTTCTCTTCTTTGGTTTACTCCCTTGCTTTCTTAAAGCGCATCACTGGGGGAACTATGTGATAAAGCAGTTAAGGGCATGGTACCTTCTGTTCCAGGCTGGCCTGGCTGTCCTCTGTGGTCTTCCTCCATCATTATCCTCCAGGAAATTCTTTTGGCTTTCGGTTGGATCTCCTGTTTCCTGTGTCCCTCTTGGCTTTAGTGGTGAATAACTTCTGTTAGCTCCCTGAGAAAAAGTTTGGAGTGGTGATTTCTGGAGACTGCATGGCTGAAAAACACCGTTTTCCCACCTGCTTAAGAATTTGTCAGGATATAGCATTCTGGGGTGGAAATCATGCTCCTTCAGAATGCTGAGAGGCTTGCGTCATTGTCTTCTCTACAGAGGTTCTCCGCAGACACTGAGAGGTTCAAATGCATTGCGATCACTGCCCCACGTGTGTGTCCAGTGCTTTTCTTCCTGGAAGTTTGCAGCGCTTTTTCCTTATCCTCAGTGTCTTGAAAATTCCTACTGTCATGCATTAGAATGAGATTTTTTTTTTTCAGTTACTATGCTGGAAGTTCAGTGGGCTATTCAGTCTCATGGTGCAGAATTATTTAAAAGACTGAGGGGGAGTGGGGATGGGATGGATTGGGATATATATATATATATACTGTGTATAAAACAGATAACTAATGAGAACAGACTGTAGAGCACAGGGAACTCTACTTGGTGATCTGTGGTGACCTAAATGGTAAGAAAATCCGGGGAAGAGGGGATATGTGGCTGTCTCACTTTGCTGTACAGCAGAAACAAACACAACATAGCAAAGCAACTATACTCAATAAAAATTAATAGTAAAAAACAAGTCCACATAAAAAAATACCCTGGAGCCTACTCTGGGTTGCCTAGACATAAGCTGGCTGGTCTCCAGGGTTCCTCCTTAGGAGGAGATATACCTAAGTGCAGCTGTAAAGGAGCAGAACCCTAGGGGCCTTCCCAGGACAGCAACCCACCCCTCAACCCCATGTCCTCTGCCTACTTCTTCTTTGTAGAAAAACTTTAGCATCCTAGGCCTTTCCCAAGTTCCAAAGAATAAAGTTAATCAGAGAAGTGAGAAAATGCAGAAGCAAAGGAAAAGTCAAGCAAGACAAAATCATTTAGCCATTAGGCTAAGTCAGGGACTTTCAGCTCCTCCTCAAAGGCTAAAGATAATATTCTGAACCATGTCCTTTGAGCTGTTTTGCAGATACTGAAACCCCTACTGGGTGAAAGAAGTTGCTAACCACAAGCACATAGATCCCAGGTTGGTTGGAACCAGAAGGTTAGTGATGTTGACTCCTGGTTACCTTACTACCAACCAATTAGAAGAATACCCACAAACTGGTCACATCCCACAACCCTCTCCATCATTCTGTCTTTAAAAACCTTTCCCTAAATGTTTGGATTTTTTGACCCATTAGCTGCCTGGCCTCCTTGCTTGGCGTCCTGCAATAAACGCTGCACTTTCCTTTACCACAGCCTGGTGTCAGTGGATTGGCTTTACTGCATGCTGGTGAATGGACCCAAGTTTGTTTTGTAACATAGCTTCTTTTTGCACCAACAGCTTCCTCTCTCCTGCCCTTCTCCAGCAGGGGCTTTGTTGCTGTTCAGTTGCTAAGTTATGTCTGACTCTTTGCAACCCTATGGACTGCAGCACACCAGGCTTCCCTGTCTCCTGGAGTCTGCACAAACTTATGTCCATTGAGTCAATGATGCCATCCAATCATCTCACCCTCTGTTGCCTCCTTCTCCTCCTGCCCTCAATTTCTCCCAGCATCAGGGTCTTTTCCAATGAGTCAGTTCTTCGCATCAGGTGGCCAAAGTATTAGAGCTTCAGCTTCAGCATCTGTCCTTCCAATGATATTGATTGGCATGGGGGTTTAGGGTTATACTTACAAACTCCCACAGCCAAGGTCACCAGATGCTAGGCAACTGGCATTGCCCAACACCTGCAAACTTCAGATACCCTGAATGCAGATTGCCTGTTAATTATCACTTGACAAGACTACTTTCCTACAGTTGCCTATGAAAGGAAGACCCACAGTGAGGATGGGCTCCCTCCACTGGAATCAGACACACTTTCCATCCCAGCAACACCATGGCCCTAACATACCTCCCTGTGAAATAATGGGAGATTCTGGGATTGGCATGCCTTGTCTTCCTGTCTCTTCTTCCACACCATGGCCTTGTGGTTTTCTCTTTCTCCAGTAAAGACTGTTCCTTACCATTCACTGAGAAATGCTATGGAATTCTCCTTGAACCCTCGTGCAAGTCAGAGGTGAAGACCCAGAAGGACCATGTTTACAATAGCTCTGTAACTCACGTTCTTCTTGATGGGGAAATACTCTTGAATTGCTTTGAGAAGGATTTCATTATCTCCATTTTCTCTGTGTTCTCTGTCTCTCTGTCTTTTTCTCTCTCTCCCTCCCTTATTATTATGATACTGGTGTTCCTGGGTTTTCTGTGTCTCTCTTCTCCTTTCTGGAAAATTTCCTCAGGTTGATCTTCTAACCTTTCTATCAAGTTTCACATGTCTGCCCTCGTGTTTTTGATTTCCAGGAACTCGGTTCATGTTCTCTAAATATTCTTTTAAAAATAACATTCTGTTGTTGGTATTCAGCATCTTTTCTTCTTTCTCTGGGGATAGTAATGGTTTTTAAAAGTCGTTTTTCTTTCTCCTGCATAGCCTCTGCCGCCTCTGGTTTGTTTGGTCTCTGAATTCCTTACCGGAGGTTTTTATAGGAAGTTTGGTAAGCTTCGGTTGTCTGCCTGTGATTTAGTGTAGTGGTGGGCAGGGAGGAACCAACATGCTGACGGGAAACTCTGTGTGGTGGATGGGGCTCTTTGACTTTGAGCTTCACTGTAGGGAGATCCTGGTGGGCCCTTTGCTGGGGGAAAATCGCTCCTCTTAGATGCCCGGAGAGTTGTCTTCTAATCTACTGTCCGGAGGGCAAAGTTCTGCTGCCAGTGTTGTGGAGGCTGAGCTGGGGAGGAGAAGTCAAGGAAGAGGTGGTGGGGAACATGAATTAATTTCCCTAAAGCAGAGATAAAGACTCTGCTTTATCTTCTTCAGAGAATAAACATCCAGAGCTCTTGTCCTGCTGGAGAAGGGAGTGGACACCCAGCACTGTGGAATGAGGAAGGGGACCCCAGGGATCTGGCTGCCTCTCAAACCGTCTAATTTTTGTCAGCCCCCTTATCCCAATTCCAAGGTTGCCACCGCGGTCAGCTCTTGAGCCCTCTGAGATTTCTGCAGTGGAATCGGGTCCTTTCTCAGTACTTCCCCCCATTTGATTAGGATTTAGCGCCCGTAGCTAAATTTCCAGTTACCATTTGTCCATCTGCTTTCCAGCCTCTCAAAGTTGTTGCTGAAATCTTTTTTCTGTCTTCCCTGTCCTTTATAGGTTTTTGTCTTTAAACAAATCTTTTTTTATTAGTTTTAATGAATTTTGGAAGGGAGCAAATTTCGGCATGTGTGTTCAATTTGCTTTTCTTTTTGCCTTCTCTCTCACGGTGCTCTAATTATCCCACCAAGTGATCAGATCCTTTTACAGGCTTCAGTCCTGCTGACTTCATCTGTCTGTCACCTGGCAGTTAGGCCAAGCTCCCATGGGCTGCTTCTCAAATTGCTGCAGCTGGGAGGTGGAGACAGATTCCCTAGGGACAGAGCCTCACCCAGTCCAGGCCTCTCAGAGCCCAGAGGCCCACACCTCTTTCACAGGGAGCTGAGAGGGAGGGAGGCCCGGCCAGTGGTGACTACTTTGGTGAGAGGGGATGGAGTCCAGCCAGGCATGCTCACAGACAGCCCAGTCCAATAGCCTGGCTGGGCAGCACATTTGCCTTCGGGTGTATGTGGCTGGCTGCCATGGGTGGCAGGGAGGATGGGCCACACACTGGAAAGATACTAACATTGTCCCTTCTGGTCTTCATTCAGAGGCTTGTCTCCTGGCCCTTGATCATTTTAGGGGCCCAGGCTCCTTCTGTTTAGAACTGGGACCGACTCTTGCTTGTTAGGTTAACTCCTTGCTGGTGGTGACATCCTCACATATGCTGGCGGCTCTTGCTCTGGAGTCTGCAGTGTAATTCATGGGACACTGTTGGTGCCCACCCAAGAGGCATGGCCTCTCTTCTTGCCTGACAGAATATTGACTGGTATGGCTGGTATCAGGCCAAACCCAGGGTGGACCATGAGTGGTCAATGTTAGTCACGACAATCCCATTTCCCTGTGCTGTGACTTCCAGGGATGGATATGCCACCAAGTTCTGGCCAATGAGATATGTGTCTGGGTTAGGCTAGGGATGGTGAAGTGTGTGCTGTAATTTCTTGGAGCAAATTTTCTTTTCGGTAAAAGAGAGAGCTGCCTAGAGTCAAAACCTTCCTCCCTTTCCTCTCCTTCCTGTTTTGGATTCTATCATGTGAGGATATGATGCCTGAGCTAGGAGTCAATTTATAACCATGAGACAATAAAACCAGAAAAGTAAAGGTCTTACTTACTTAGTGGAGTCAAAGCAAGAAAGAGTGTGAGGCCCTGATTACAAGGTTGAGCCTCTGAACCCATCTTGTTACCACATTTACTCTCACCATGGAACTTTCTGAGTCAACAGAAAATGACCTTGCGGCTTAAGTCTCCATTACTAAGGTTTTCTGCTCATTACGGTTAAAGGCAGCCTGACTAATAACACTCACAGACCATGTTTCTGGTTTTAGAGTCTTCTGGTGCCTGGAAAAATACTTAGTTTGGGCTGCTATAACAAAGTGCCATAGACAGGTGGCTTGTGATCAACAGAAATCTGTTTCTGAGAGCCCTGCAGGCTGGAAGTCTGAGGTCGGGGTGCTGGTATAATCAGGTTCTGGTGAGGGCCTTCTTTCAGGCTGCAGACTGTCATCTTCTTGTGTCCTCACTGTGGCAGAGAGCAGAGAAGGGAAGTGAGCTCTTTAGTGACTCTTCCAAAGGGTGCAAATTCCATTCATGAGGGCCTCACCATCATGACCTCATCTAACCCTAATTGCATTTCAAAGGTTCCACCTCCTAATACCATGACATGGGGTGAGGGAGGGGGTGTGTGTTTCAACATACGAATTTTAGGGAGACACAAACTGTTAGTTTGTAACCAAAGCTATGCTTCATGGTAATTGATAAACTAGCAGTTTATTCATTAATATCTGAGTGCCTACTCTGTGCCAGGCACTGATTTAGGTAGAGAAACAAAAATGATACAGACAGGCCTGGACCTAGAAGAAGCGTGTGAAAGCATTTAAGAACACATAATAACCCAAGGCAGCCTTAGCCTCATGCTGGGGGCAGGGGAGGGCCAGTTGTGGGAGGTATTCACCCAGGAGGGTGTTTTGGTAGAGATGGATCAGGGCCTTCAGGGTGGGCAGGTAATGAAATGAGACAAGTGAGGCTGGGTAGGAAGTGAGACCGTAGGGAGTAGGGTTATGTGGTGGACTGAGGGGCTTAGCAATAAAAACCAAACACAACCAGGGCACTGCTGGCTCAACAATCACCCACCAAAGCCCCCACCTCTGCTGCCCTGAACATCATGGGGCTGCCAGACTGTGACCTGCCAGGAAATGGCCAAGGGTCCCGGTGCTGTTACCTGTGTCCATGTGTCATGGTCACTTGGAAGTACCTGGGATGGATATGCTACAGACCCTGGCTCCACATGCAGACTCTCCCTTCAGCCAGGACCATCAGCTGGCACAAAAGCAAGCCCTCTGGGTCAGAAACCCAAAAGGGGTTAAGAATCCAAGGGCCAGAGAGTACTGGAGAGGGCAGGGATTCTGCGGAGCATCTGAATGAACCTCTCAGGGTAGATGGGACCCAGAGGGACAAAAATGTGAAGTGGGAGCCCCTTGTCACTAGAAGCATTCTTGCAAAGGCTGAGTGGCCGCTTGTGGGTGATGCTACAATGAGGATTCTCTTTCTGAGTTGGCAGATGGATTGGATTTTGTAAACCATCCCTCCTGGTTCTGCAAGTCCCTGATCCCAGGCCCCCCACAAAGCCCTTCTCCCTGTGGATGGCAGCTCATTTCCTTCTTCATTCAATTTGAACTCTTCCCATCTGGCTTTGCTTTGGAGCAGTTATTATTGGTAATCAACCATCAATTCAGCTCTAATGATGCAACCTGAACACTTGTGGGGCAAAGCCTGGACCACATCTGCCTTGCAGAGGGACAGTCCCAGGAGGTCAGGCTGACCTCTGACCTCTTCCCAACTCCCTCCAGGCCCTGTTAGGGGGTAGAGGCTGGCCCCCTGCCCTAAATCTTCCCCTCCCCCTTCTACACCCTCAGGATCAGCTTCCAAGGCTCAAATCCACCCCTCTGCCTGGCCCAAAAGGAAAGTCAACCTCTGGAATCTGAGACTTTGATTACCAGAGAGGCAGGGACAGAAGCCTGGGGGAGGGACAGGGAGGCGGACTCTGGGGATAAATTTGGCGAACGTGGTGGATAAGCTAGGAGTGCTGAGCAGTGCTTCCCGAGCTGTGGGAAGACTCAGCTCCTAGAAGGCTGACAGGTCAGAGGGGGCTGGTGCATCTCTTTACTGGAACATTTACTGCTTTTTGTCCAAGGCAGGAAAGGTTTTCAGCAAGAGCAATGCCTTAAGCCAAAGCAGTGAGGGACGGCGGCACTTTCTGACTGTGCCTGATTTAGGGAGAGATGTTGAAGGGAAGGTTGGGCATTCGGGGCTCCTCCAGTCCCTCTGAAAAGTGAGGCCAATACCTCCCATGATGGGGGGAGTCAGTCTGGCTTCTTGGTTTTGGGACCAAGATTGACATGATGCTAAGAACAGAGTCCCTATGGCAGGGAGGTGGGGGGAGCCAGGGCTAGCTGGCACACCCAGGTGTGACTCTTATGCCCTTGACCTGGATAAATTGACCTGGCTTCTGGGAGCCTCATTTTCTTCACCCGTGAAACGAGGACGAGCTGAGCCACCCCATCCTTTGCAGGAAGGACAAGGAGCACGTGTGAGAAGGTGTGAGGACATAGAAGGCAGGCTCGGTAAGTGGGAGGCCTCAGGCCCCAAGCTCCGCTTTACCTCCTCAGCACTGCTTCCGGCTTCTACAGGCGGGATCGCCTAATTCTAACCAGAGTTCCTTGTGGGCCGATCAGAGACTGCAGTCAGAAAGTAGGTTGAAGATCAAAATGCTGGCCTGAGAGTCTGAGGTTTTTTAAAAAAGAAAATCCTCAATTCCTGTTGGATTAGAAATTTCTTTTGTTCTCCCGCAGCAGGCTCAGAGCAGCAGAGCCAGAAGTGGAAGTGATTTTAAAGTCACTCTCTTGCCCAAGATTGCTTAGAGGCTCCTCATTGTCAATAGCACGGAGCAGCTCCTGGTGCTAACTGAGCCCTGGGTGCTGGGCACATGGCAGAGAGCAGAGCAGACCAGCCCTTGGGGTGGGTAGTCAAAATCTAACAGCTGGGTTTTTCCCGAATGCCTCCTCAGGAGGCCTGCTGGAGCAGATTCACCGGGGAAGGTGTGGGGCTTGCTAAAATGCAGGTTCCTAGGCCCAATCCTGGGGCCTCCTGAGAATCTCAGGGGTTGGGACCTGGGGGATCCACCTTTTAAATGTCTCCACATGGTTCTTACATACACTGACATGTAAGACGCAGTCCTTAAGGATGGTGACTCTAGGGACTGGCCTCTGCCTGCTCTGTAGATTTCCATCTCTCACCTACCCCCAAACCAAGGCAGACATCAAGGCAGAGTGAAAACGGGGGAACCAAGGAGCTAAGAAACGTCCTCTGCCCTCATTGCTTCAAGGCCAGCCTAACCCTTTCACCCCCTCACACCCACTGTTCCATGTGCCCTGATGTTTGTTGACTACACTGAACATTTCCTTCCTTCCTCTTTGCCTCTTTATGTGCATGAAAGTAGTGCCTCTACTTAGGAACTCAGAGCCTACGCATTTCCGCAAATCTGAACAGATCCTTGCATCCCAGGTGAAACATCTCACCTCTGTCTGTACCCACTAGGCAGGAATCGCTGGTCATGTGGTGATTTAACATCTTCCAGCATGTGGAGAAAGTGAGGGGAAGTTGCCAAATAACAGTGGTTTCAATGAGATAGAAATTTCTTTCCTACTTTAAAGAAGTCACAGAGAAGCCATCTGGGTCTGGTAAAGTGGTTTTATGGAAGCATCTAGTGTCTCAGTTCAGTTCAGTCGCTCAGTCGTGTCTGACTCTCTGTGACCCCATGAATCGCAGCACGCCAGGCCTCCTTGTCCATCACCAACTCCCGGAGTTCACTCAAACTCATGTCCATCGAGTCGGTAATGCCATCCAGCCATCTCATCCTCTGTCTTCCCCTTCTCCTCCTGACCCCAATCCCTCCCAGCATCAGGGTCTTTTCCAATGAGTCAACTCTTCGTATGAGGTGGCCAAAGTACTGGAGTTTCAGCTTCAGCATCATTCCTTCCAAAGAAATCCCAGGGCTGATCTCCTTCAGAATGGACTGGTTGGATCTCCTTGCAGTCCAAGGGACTCTCAAGAGTCTTCTCCAACACCACAGTTCAAAAGCATGGATTCTTCGGCACTCAGCCTTCTTCACAGTCCAACTCTCACATCCATACATGACCACTGGAAAAACTGTAGCCTTGACTAGACGGACCTTTGTTGGCAAGGTAATATCTCTGCTTTTCAATATGCTATCTAGGTTGGTCATAACTTTCCTTCCAAGAAGTAAGCGTCTTTTAATTTCATGGCTGCAATCACCATCTGCAGTGATTTTGGAGCCCCCCGCCAAAAACAAAGTCTGACACTGTTTCCACTGTTTCCCCATCTATTTCCCATGAAGTGATGGGACCGGATGCCATGATCTTTGTTTTCTGAATGTTGAGCTTTAAGCCAACTTTTTCACTCTCCTCTTTCACTTTCATCAAGAGGCTTTTGAGTTCCTC
>NW_011494742.1:415580-425796 GCF_000754665.1 Bison bison bison | reverse complement strand
AAACAAAGTCTGACACTGTTTCCACTGTTTCCCCATCTATTTCCCATGAAGTGATGGGACCGGATGCCATGATCTTTGTTTTCTGAATGTTGAGCTTTAAGCCAACTTTTTCACTCTCCTCTTTCACTTTCATCAAGAGGCTTTTGAGTTCCTCTTCACTTTCTGCCATACGGGTGGTGTCATCTGCATATCTGAGGTGATTGATATTTCTCCCGGCAATCTTGATTCCAGCTTGTGCTTCTTCCAGCCCAGCATTTCTCATGATGTACTCTGCATATAAGTTAAATAAGCAGGGTGACAATATACATCTAGTGTCTAGGCTCTTTCAAACTGGCTTCTACACCATCTGCATGAGTTTCACTATGTAATTTCCACTTTATGGTCTGATATGGCTACACAAGCTCCTGCCCTTACACCCATCTTCCAGTTAGTACAAATGGTAAAGGGGAGAAGAAAAGCACATCTCCTTGCCTTAAAGAATACCTCTGGGAGTCATACATTAACTTCTGCTTATGTCACTAGTCAGAACTTAGTCACACTGACAATGGGGGCACGTAGCACATGGCAGCACCATCGTAGTCTTCCTCAACCTGAGATGTGTTTACTGTGGTCATATTCATAAATCAACATCTGAGTTGATTTATGAATATACATGGGGGCTTCCCAGGTAGCGCTAGTGGTAAAGAACCTGCTTGCCAATGCAAAAGACATGAGAATTGGGTGCGATCCCTGGGTGGGGAAGATCTCTAGAGGAGGGCATGGCACCCAGTTCAATATTCTTGCCTGGAGAATCCCATGGACAGAAGAGCCTGAGAGGCTACAGTTCATAGGGTGGCAAAGAGTCAGACACAACTGAAGTGGCTTAGCACGCATGAATATATATGACCGCCTCATGTCAAATAAAAGCAAAATTGGAGAAAATGTGAAACAGTAAGAGAATCAGATCATTACAAAGGGATTGAGAGAAAAGTATAACTTTTCAGGGATGAAAATATGAGATTCCTAGAATGACATCACTTTGGATTTAGAAACAGCTGAGCTTGGGAGCCACCTTTGTAATCTCCTCTCCTCGTAAAGGAGGCACTGCCTGTACGATATGCTCTTTCTTGTTTAAAAATGTGTGGCGGGTCCCCTGTTCCTCCTTTACACTTCTGGATCAGTGTGCCATTCCAAAGTCTGACTTTTTGACTCCCCTGACAGATTTCTTGGCTCTTAGAATCTACCCTCCCCTTCATTTTATGCACAGATAGATTACTCTTCCTGATCAGCTCGGAAACCTCCAGTGCTTCCCACTGCCTACCAAATAAACTCTTAATTTCTTCACGCGCGCGCGCACAGACACACACACACACACACTATTCCCATTGAGTAAAACCACTGGCTGTTCCCTTAGCTCACCCGATGAAAGCTGCTATCACAGCTGGAATACCTTAAGAGGCTTTGTGTTTCCATCTGCCACTGCCTGAGAGGACCAGGTCCTGGCTGGCTCAAACAGGATGAGACCCGTGTCTCCGTGGAGCGGAGCCACCCAGCAACCCACAGACAGCAGCATCACCATGGTGGCTTCAGCACAGAGGCAGAGCTGGCCAGAGCCGCTGATCCCCAGCCAGCCCGCACATCTGTGAGAATAAATGCTTATTGTTGTCTGCCACCGTGATTTTTTAAGTACTTATTATGCAATGTTTTTGCAGCGATAGCAAGCCGACCCACCTGGCTAGCTACCTCTCTCCTCACCTGAACCCTGCAGTCTTTTCAGTGTCTCTTTCAGAGTGTGAATCACTTCTACCTTTCCTGGTGGTTCAGTGGAAAAGAATCTACCTGCCGATACAAGAGACACGGGTTTGATCTCTGAGTCGAGAAGATCTCCTGGAGAAGGAAATAGCAACCCACTCCAGTATTTTTGCCTGGGAAATCCTATGGACAGAGGAACCTGGCAGGCTATAATCCAGTCCATGGGGTCACAAAAGAGTTAAGCGCAACTTGGTGACCAACAACAACATTTCTACCTTCAGTGAGAATTAGGTTTGGATGTGAACACAACCAAAGAAACAGTGGTTTAAAGCAGATAGGAATTTATTTCTCTCTCATACGGTAGTTGTAAAGCAGGTGAACTGTCCACAGCTGCCGTGGGTGTGTGAACTGAAATTCAGCCCGAGCTCCTGGCCTGGGTCTGAGAGGAATAGGAAGAAGGCGCATCGCTTTCCACTTTGCCCAACCAGAAGAGACATCTTCTCATGTACCCACAGAGTGAAGGACGTGTGCCTGCTGTCTTTTTGTGTATTTCTTACTTTTAAAAAATCCAATATAAACTGCATTTGTCAGAGTTCTCTGGAAAAATGGAACAAACAGGACGTAGCTCTATAGAAGGAGATTTTTCAGTAAAAGATTGACTCACATGATCACAGACACTGAAAAGTCCCACAGTACACCACCTGCAAGCTGGAGGCCCAGGAAAGCCAGTGGATGTGGTTCCAGTCAAAACCCCAAGGCCTGAGGACCAGGAGAGTCAGTGGCGTGCATCCCAGCCTGAGTCCACAGGTCAGAGAGCCAGGAGCACAGTGTCTGATGTCCCAGGGTGGGAGACAATGCATGTCCCGGCTAAGCAGAGAGCAAATTCGCCCTTGACTTGCCTTCTTGTTCTAGTGGGGCCCTCTGTGGATTGGGGGATGCTCACCCACATTGATGAGGGTGGTCTTTACTCAGTCTATCCATTCAAATGCTAATCTCTTCCAGAGACACCCTCACAGATACATCCAGAAATAATATTTTACCATTTATCTGGACATCCTTTAGCCAAATCAAGATGTCACATAAAATTAACCATCACATAAATAAAAGTAGAGAATAATATGATGAACCCTCATGTATCCTTTGTTTAATTCCAACAGTTATCAACTCAGTGTCGATCTAGTTTCATCCATATCCTTCTCTCTGGGTTTATCATTTAGTATATCTGTAAAGCAACTGAAAATAAGGATTTGTTGTGGAAATACAACCACAATATGGTTATTCTATCTAAAAATCCAACTAATAGCATTAGTATCGAGTCAACTTGCATTTCCCCAGTTATTTTTATAGCTTATTTGTTCATCACATCTCACAAAAGTCTGAATGCTACACTTGGTTGATATATTCCTTATGCCTCTACAGGGAACCCCTCCATCTCATTTTGTCCTCCTTGAAACTCCAGTACTTTGGCCACCTCATGCGAAGAGTTGACTCATTAGAAAAGACTCTGATGCTGGGAGGGATTGGGGGCAGGAGGAGAAGGGGACGACAGAGGATGAGATGGCTGGATGGCATCACCAACTCGATGGACATGAGTTTGGGTAAACTCCGGGAGTTGGTGACGGACAGGGAGGCCTGGTGTGCTGCGATTCATGGAGTCACAAAGAGTCGGACATGACTGAGCAACTGAACTGAACTGAACTGATAATTTGTTTTTGGAAAAACATTTTTGTCCCATAAAGATTACATGATCTGGATTTTGCTAAGTACACATATATGTTATTCAGTTGCTCAGTTGTGCCTGACTCTTTGTGACCCCGTGGACTGCAGCACGTCAGGCTTCCCTGTCCTTCACTATCTCCTGGAGTTTGCTCAAACTCATGTCCATTGAATCAGTGATGCCATCCAACAATTTCATCCTCTGTCATACTCTTCTCTTTCTGCCTTCAATCTTTCCCAGCATCAGAGGCTTTTCCAATGAGTCAGTTCTTTGCATCAGGTGGCCAAAGTATTGGAGTTTCAGCTTCAGCATCAGTCCTGCCAATGAATATTCAGGACTGATTTCCTTTAGGATGGACTGGTTGGATCTCCTTGCTGTCCAAGGGACTCTCAAGAGTCTTCTCCAACACCACAGTTCGAAAGCGTCAGTTCTTTGGTGCTCAGCCTTCTTTATGGTCCAACTCTCACATCCATACATGACTGCTGGGAAAACCATCATTTTGACTAAACAGACCTTTGTCAGCAAAGTGATAAAGTATTCTTTTAATATGTTTCTCTGTTTCCTGTGCTTCATATCAATTGGAAATTAGACCTAGAGATTTGATTAGGTTCCATTTTCTGGAAAGACTACTTCATGAGTGGTGGTCTGTTTTTTCATCAGGGAGCAAATCATGTCCTATATCTCTCTCTCTTGCTGATTTTATCTGCTGTCGATGGTCACTGAGTCAGTGATGCTATCTAACCATCTCATCCTCTGCTGCTCCCTTCTCCTTTAGCCTTCAGTCTTTCCCAGCATCACTGACTCAATGGACATGAATTCGAGCAAACTCTGGGAGACAGAGGAACCTGGTGTGCTACAGTCCATGGGATCACAAAGAGTCAGACGCAACAGAGTGACTGAACAACAATGATCATTGTTGTGCTTAAGAATATTGTTTCATTAAGATGGTATTCTCATTATATCACTTATTTATTAGTCAGTTCTTCTATAAAGAGAAACTTCCCCTCATCCAGTATTTCATTATCCTGAAATGGAGTTCATAGAAAGAAAGGAAGGCTAGATGCTTGATTCTATTTATCAGCTTTTTTTTTTTTTTTTTTAATGGCTTCTTAGCATCTTCCAAATCAGCTCTTTTCTAAGAAAGCCATCCCACACCATCCCTGCTTCCATCTCTTTGCCTAGGATAGGCAGAGTCACAGGACCCCACCGCCCTGCCAGGGTATCTGGGATCTTCAGCATTTAACCTGGGCAGCCAAGTACTCAGATGATTTCCCTAGCACAAAGGAGAAGCGGTTCGTGGACCCTGGGTACCTGCTGTGTCTCCTGTTGGCCCCACCTGCTTGAGGGCTGCGACAAGCTCTTGGGGCTCAGTGAGTAAGCATGTTGCACAGGAGTGACCGGTTCAGTCCCCGCGGCTCCCGTCCTTGCCACGCCCGACGTCCCATTCAGTTCTGAGCTGCCTCCTGCACCTCACTGAGCCCAAGCTGCCGCTGCTACTACTGTTCCTTTCCCTTTCCTTCCGCTTCCTCTTCTTCCCTCCCTCTCTTCCTCCTTCCTCTCTCCTGCTCTTTCCCTTCCCTTCCCTTCCCCACCTCCAGCTCCTTCTGCATTTACTTCTGGGCCTTTGTTCATGTTTTGCCTCCTTGAGTCGATGCCTTTGCCTACTTTCTCAGTCTGTTGGAAAAGGACCCAGCCTTTAGGGTCCTCTGCTCCCCTTGCCCTATCCCGAAGGAGTCCCTGAGGACTCAAGTCCAGCCTGACTTCCATCCGACTTACCATCACGTTTGGCTAAGCCCCTCTTGGATCCTTTTCTTTTCTGGTGTTTATGCCCAGACCCCCCAGTGACTGTCAGTGCCTGGGGCCATGCTTCCTCCCCCAGCAGGCTGCATCTGGACCTCCTGCCTTGCTCAGCACAGGAGCTGTTGTGACACCAATCACGGGGATGCATTGGTTGAGGCACTGCTGTCTTGCACCGATTTTGAAAGCAATGTCCACCTGATACCAACACAACCTGGAGAAGAGCAGGAATTTGGTCATCAGGCTTGGGAATTGTTTGAGGTCTGCGTGACTGGTGAGGTGGATTTGTTTTCATTTGTGGACTAAAGGGCAGTGGTAGTCATAACCCAGATGTGATACTGGGCTCCAAAGGAGTAGTTCTTGAAACAGTTGCTTCTGGGTGCCAGAAACACAATGCTCTAGAGAACCCTTTCTGCAGGTGGCCAGAGTGGAAATGAAAGAGAGTGAGGAATCAAAGCGTGGGTCCAGGTTCCAAATGACAGTGCTATTTCTGCTCTATAGAGCCATGTTTCTCCATTTTGGATCAGGAATTATGGATGGACCTTCACCTTGCATTTTCAGTATTTCCTCCTGAGTCTTACATGCTAAGCCTGCAAACATGCTCTAGATATTGATTTTGGCAGTGGGCAAGAAGAATATACAAAGAAAAAACCGGGATGAATGAACTTCTGTGGACTTTACGTCATGGGAAGGGGAGTGGAAATAGTCCTCATCAGCATAATGGGAAGAAAATGGGAGGTAGAGCAATCTTAGGCTGTGTACTGGGGAAAATGGATCTAGCTGTAATCCAGCCTTGAACAGTTCTGATTTTGTTCGTGAGCCCATTTCTGAGCCTCGGTTTCTTCATCGGCAAAACAGGGAGGTGGGCAAGACAATAATCAAGTTTCATTCTTGGAGAGAAACTTGAGATCAAGTTTCATTCTACGGTTCTAGAATTCTCTGTATTATTTACAGACTCCGTAACTATCTTCTCATTTGATCCTCACAGTAAACCTTTAATGCGGGTTATTATTACCCGTATTAGACAGATGGGCTAATACACTGAGGACTGAGGCTGAGGGATGGTAGGTTTTATTACAAATGAAGCTTGTTCTCCTGACCCACAGTCCTTCTTAGCAGAAGGTGCAGGCCGGTGTGGGAATGTTGTTACATTGATGAATATGGGCAGCTGCCAGTTATGTGTCTCTGAAGCATATGAAGGCAAGAAGGGTATGGTTAGTAGGTGGATTTCCCTAGCCATAGTGCTGGTCTGTTCTTTGATGATTGCTTTTGTCTAATGGATGTTCCACGTTATGGTATAATGTCCCCTAAATACATTAACTAGGCAGTCATAAATAACAACAGGAGGACAAGAGAGTCCTTGTTAGTGGACAAGGAGAGATGGACAAGGGGAAAGAACTAAGGGCTGCAGAGCCGGGCACTATTCTATGTCCTCGACAAGTATTAACTTACTTGGTCCTCACCTCAGTCCTTTGGGGAAGGTTGCTATAATCATGTTCATTTTACAGCTACTGAAACCAAGGCCCAGAGAAGTTAAAATAACTTGTCCAAGCTAGTAAGTGGCAGAGCCAGAATGTGAAGCCAGGCAATCTGACTTTGGAGTGTGTATCCAAATTGCTCTGCTGACAAGGTCAGGCTGGGCAGTCATAGCCTTTGTGAGCTGCTCTAGTATAAAGTAAGATAAAGAATGCTCACCCAAAGCTAGCCAGGTTGCAAAGGAACTGGCATACTATAAAGAATCAGCCTGCAATGTAGGATCTGCAGGAGACCCAGGTTCGGTCCCTGGGTTGGGAAGATCCCCTGGAGGAGGGCATGGCAATCCACTCCAGTATTCTTGCCTGGAGAATCCCATGGACAGAGGAGCCATGGTGGGTTACAGTCCATAGGGTCGCAAAGAGTCAGACATGACTGAAGACTTAGCACACACGCATGCATATTGCTGGTAGCATTGGCAATGAGCTTAATCTTTTTATAAAGCTTTTAAAATGTATGGCAGGCAACATAAAGTTTTCTATATTTACTTAAGAATGCCAGCCAATCCTCAAAGTTTATTCGAAGTTACAGCTCAACAAAAGCTATCAGCTACAAGAATGCAAAAGTTCCTTGTATGATTTGCAGAAATGAAAAACTGAGAGGAAATTAAGTGCCCAAGAATAGAGGATGATTAAGTAATTTCACAGTACATTCACTTGTTGGAATACAGTGAAAACATCTAAAATGAAAATTAGGAAGATAATTATGGGAAAATATTTCTGATAAAATTTTAAGTTTATTATTATTATTTTAAACATTTATTTATGTACTTATTTATTGCTGTGCTGGGTGTTTGCTGCTGTATACAGGCTTTCTCTAGTTGTGATGAGTGGAAGCTGCCCTCCCATCCAAGTTCTAACCAGGCCCGACCCTGCTTAGCTTCCGAGATCAGATGTGATCAGGCGTGTTCAGGGTGGTATGGCTGTAGACCAGGGCTACTCTCATTGCATTGCCAATGCTTCTCCTGGTGGTGGCTTCTCTTGTTGCAGAGCACAAGCTCTAGGGCACTCGGGCTTCAGTAGTTGGGGCGCATGGGCTTAGTTGCCCCTTGGAATGTGGGATCTTAGTTCCCAGATCAGGGATTGAACCCATGCCTCCTGCACTGAGTAGATTTTTAACCACTGGACCACCACTGAAGTCCCTATTACTATTTTTATTATTTATTTATTTCCTTAAATACTTGGCTGTCCTGGATCTTCACTGAGGTGCTCTGGCTCTTCGTTGCAGTGGGCAGACTTCTCTGCAGCACAGAAGCTTAAAAAGTTTTGGCGTGTGGGCTTAGCTGCCCCCAGGCATGTGGGACTTTAGTTCCCTGACCAGGGACTGAACCCACATCCCCTGTATCGGGAGGCAGATTCTTAACCACTGGACCACCAGGGAAGTCTCTAAAATGTTGAGTTTAAAAAGCAAGGTAAAAATATGTAGATTCTGATGACAAAAGCTATATTATATAATTAAACTGGCAAAGCCTGAAACAGAAAAGGAAAAAATTTTAGTAGTTAGGTGTTCTTAAGTTCTTTTCATTTAAAATTTTATTAGTGGTGGCATTATGTTTATTCAATCGGTAATGAACAAAGGAAAGAACTGGGGGCAGGAGTGGGTTGAAATGATTGTCAAGAGTGGGGCTTGGAACTGTTGGTGTGCTCTTCTGACCGCCCTCATCCCCGAGTTCTCTGAGGGCAGTGGAGGTGTTCAGGGTGGGGAGGGGTCTGAGGAATATGCATGCACTGGGATCATGCCCAGCTGTGGCCACCGGGAATACGGTGGGTGTCTTGGCAAAGCCTGCCTGCGGTTTTCCCTTTGCTGTGTTCTTCTTCGCCTGACCTCACTTCTCCCGCTCTTTCTTCAAGTTGCACTTAGAAGTCAATTTTCTGGAGTCAACCCCGTCTGCTCTCCCCCCTTCCACCCACTCTGCTAGGTGCTCCTCTTAGGTGTCCCCTCCCCAGCACCCTGTGCTGACCCCCGTCTCTTCCATTTCTGAAGCCCCTCTGGGCTGCAAGTGTTGGGGCCTCCGTAGGATTTGGATCACCTCCTTAGGCCCTGACAGCACAAAGTGTATTCAGTAAATGGGCTCCTTTTCCTTATCTCAAACATGGAAGCAGGTTTCGTTAAGTAGATTTTTTTTCCAGTTCTACCTACTGCAATTTTCCCATCTAATTTTCCCAAACTCATAAAATAAAGGAGCCACTGAAGACAAGTTGAGATGGAGGAAATGTCCTCTGCCTTGTGGATGCCAAGCTGACTCTGGTCTTGCCTTGGACTTTGGACTGTGAGCCTGGTCTGGGGGCTCTGCTGGGAGTTGCAATAGCAGGTGGGCTGAGTGTAGAAACCGGGTCTTAGCAGTCCACCTGACAACTGGGCTGCTGGGTGAAGCCTCTTTGCTTCTGTCTTGCTTGTACCTGGCAGACCAGCCACAGGACCCATGAGACCCCGTGGCTGGGCGGCCACGTGTGACTCTGAGGAGCCTCCTAACCCTGATATCACATATGTGCCTGTCAGCAGTGGAAGTGGGCGTGTCTGTGCACATGGCTGGTTGCACCTCCGTTAGAGTGCAGAGAATGGTGGTCGAATGGTTTTCTGGGGTGAGCATGTCTCTGTATGGAACCTGTGCACACATCTCAGTCTAGGAACAGGGTTTTCCATTCTGCAAATACATATTGTGAGCTTTGTGCTCTGCAGAAGCATCACAGCGGTGCGACAGGCAGAGAGCCTGGAAGTGTGCATATCTGCATTGTGTGTCCTCTCTGTGTGTCTTTGGGAATGCGTTCTTGGCACGAGTTCGGTTAACCAGGCTTTCGGTGTGTGCATGCCCGTGTGACAGTGCCTGGGTCCCGTGTGCAGCGCTTGCTCGCTTTCCAGCTCCACTTGTGCCCGCAGTCGGGCTCTGCACGTGTGCCTGCCTCCATGCACACGTCCCCGAGTGACCCGGGCGCGTTGTGCAAAGACCTCTGGGTCGTGTGCACTGGAAACGCTCGAGCCTGTCTCTCCGCACGCACGAAGGCACCTTCACATGTCTGGGTGCACGTCGCTCTCGGTGTGTGCACGTTCCGTGTGCACGCCGCGCGTGTCTGGGTGCAGGGCGCTCCACGCGCGCGCGTTCCGGCCCGTGGGCGACCAGGGACCCACGCGAGGCTGCAGGAGCCCCGCGGGGCTGACCCCCTTCCCGCGCCCGGCCGCGGGCTACGGCGATTGGCCGCCCGCTGCTTCTCAGCCATCACCCCTCCCTCCCTGCACCCCCGCCCCCCCGCCACCCGCGCGCCCGCGGTCCCCGCTGTCCCCCGCGGTTTCGGCGAGGCCGCGCCGCGCTGCGCTCCGTTCCCATTGGCTGGGCGCGCCTTTGTGTGGCGGCAGCTGCGGCCCCAGCGCCTTTGAATGTCGAGAGGGGCCGGGAAGGGAGCCTTTCCATGGGCCATCTGTCTCTCCGCCAGCCGCCGCCCC
>NW_011494742.1:407773-415156 GCF_000754665.1 Bison bison bison | reverse complement strand
CCCTCGTGGGAGCTTTTGCAGTGAAGTTAGGGTTTGGCGAATTCGAGTTCCCTCCCTCCCCGGCCCCAATTTTTTATTCTTTGCGGCGGACGCGGTTCCCCCAGTCATAGCCCCTTCCCCCAATACCTAGCCCTGTGTGATCGAAGGACGGAGAGAGATACATGACTGTGTGCGTGCGCGCCTGTGTGTGTGTGTGTGTGTGTGTGTGTGTGTGTGTGTGTGTGTAAGCCTACTTGGCTTTCTGTAATTTTTTTTTTTTTTTGAGATGTATGTGTGTTTCATGTCATTTGTGTTCGTGTTTCTCCATTATTTAGTCACTGATACCGATGGCTGCCTAGCTCGCATCTGGCATCTGCCCTGTCCCATGCCCCAGCCCCCACCTTCTCGTGGGCACTTGCACGATTTCCCGTCCCATCTTTTCCTCCCCTTTAACCCTTTTTTGTGTATTGCCCTTCTGCTATCCACCCCCCACACCATGGTCTTTGTATGACAGTTGTATTTATGGGTTCAAGATGCTTGTGTGTGTGTGTGTATGTGTGCGTGCGCGCGTGTATGTGACTGTGTGCAAGTGTGTGCGCGCCTTGGAGAGTCAGGCGTGCACTGCTGTGCACCCCTGGCCCCGGCCGGCCGGAGAGGGGTGCCGGCCCTTGGGTGTTGCGCTGTGTGTGCGCGGATGCGGTGGGATGCTGCCCCCAGGCCAGGCCTTTGCCCCCGGCAGGCGTTGACAAAGCAGCAGGCCGGCGCCGGCTTTGTTTTTAACTGTGATATATGGGATGTGTTTGCACGGTCCCCTTCCCCACATTCCCCTTCCCTTACATTCTGCTAACAACAATAGCTTGATTTTCCCCCTCTTCTCCCCGCTTCACATTTCTTCCATTTTCTTTTAATCAAAAATTCCCACCTCCCAAAGCAAACCCGAGATGCATTTAGATACATTATTATTATTTTTCTTTTTGCATTCTGCCTCTGGACTCACATTGCTCTTCTTGGAAATGTTTCTGCTATCCTCTCCCACTCCACGTCTGCTTCAATCCCTCCTGGCTGAAGCCCTCCCCCGGCCCCCCTCCCTCACGCACGGAATGATGTCTTCCCTTTGCGACCAGGGCTGCTCCCCCAAGTCAGAGTGGGGGGTGGGGTCGCGGGCCAGCGCCTTCGTGCGCCCCAGGGGCCCTATTGGGCCAGAGAATGAAAGCCCAGCCCTCTTTCTTCCAGCCCAGCTGTCCCCAGCCCCAGCCTCTCCCCAGAACCTAAAAGGCAAGGTTGACCCCCTTAGGCCTGTTTGAACCGCAGTTTTTTGTGTGATGATAGAATGATGACATTCTGCATTTATCAAATCTTTTTTTTTTTCTTCATTGTGTAGCTCAGTGAATGGTCAACTCGCTGCTGTGTGCGCTGTGACCCTTCTGCCTCCGCATTTAGCTGTATTGTGACACCCCTCTTAACCATCTCCTGTCTCCATCTGAGGAAGGCATTGCTATTTAAGCGGCAGTATCCCCTGTCTCAGGCCAGCCTAGCAGTGGGGGGCAGGGGTGGAGGGGATGTGTGAAGAATAGGAATGGGGGGGGCTGGGTGAGATCTCCCTTGAAATGCCAATCCCTCCCCCAATACACAATTATATCTCATTACTTGGCATTTCCGTTTAAAACGGGTGTGGAACATTACACTAGGCAGAAATTCAAAAATGATTAAGATGGATGTTGAGCCTGAAAGTATAATTATCCTGATTAAATCATTATCATCCTCATTAATACCACCAATCTCTAAATACCATTGCAGGATGCTGATTCCATGTTTTGAAATTCAAATTGCTCAGTTGCCTTTAAATTTTGTTTTTAATACACCCCCCTCCAAAAACAAAAAACACCTAAGAAAACAAATTCTGCCAGTCAAAGTTTACTTTCATGGCAAACACGCCCATAGGAAATTCAAGGGCTGAGGGTTAGTCGGGCTGTAAGTAAAATTTAGCACAATGTGATAAGAATTCATGACCTTCCGATAGAGGATACTAATGCTTAACCCAACAAGGTCCTAAACCACAATCTTCTTGTAAAACTATTAGATAGCTTGCCAGCTTAAATCTGTTCTTTTTAGTTTCCATTGTAGTAGTATAGGATGTAGGCCATTTCAGAATAGATGTAGAGAAATAACCATTTTTGTATCTCATCTTGTTTAGCCGAGTACATTGCACTGTAAATCCCTGTTAAGTGGACTCCTTTTGCCTTGGCTTGGAGGCTGTAGCACCCCATTTGCCACTTATCTGGGTGGCTTCAGCTAGCTCCCTGCTAGCACCCTGGCATAAGTGAAGAGATTACATCTAGTCAGAGGCAAAAAATAATAAATATATATATATATATATGAACAATTTTGATAAAATGATAGTTGCTGCTACTCTGAAAATTTGGTGCAGCAAGGTCTTTGGCTTAAGGGGGAGCCCTGGCCACGGTGTCTTAATTGTTTAATTGTACAATGTCAAGAGCATCTTTGGACATCCGCCCTGGCCCTCAGAGCTGCCCCTTTAACAGCCGGCTCCCTTCTGCTGCCTCGCTGGCCAGACCTGCTTGAAAACTGAAACAAAACAGCAGCAATAAAGAAAGAATAAGGCCCCTACTTTGAGGGCCCTTCCAAAGTAAAGTCCCAAGGGGCCTCCCCAGATTGCCATTTGGCAATCTGAAAAGAAGGAGAAGAGAAAAAAACGAAAAGAAAAAGAATCCCCAGCAAAATGGTTTTCCATTAAACAGGGATCGCGTGTTCTGCTGTGCTGAATTACTTCCTGTTCTTATTTTGTGGGTAATTTTTTCTGTATCAAATATCCTTTTGGTTGTGTATCTTTTTCACCTTTTCTTGTACTAAAACTAAAGCATGATCTGTATTTTTTTACATCCCCCAGTTGACAATGTACAGCGCTCGGTTAGAGATGTTACCCTGCTGAAACCTACTGTGCTCGTGTAGCCCGGGCCATCTGCTCATTGTACGCTGCTTTTGTTCTGTTGCCCTTCCGAAGCATGGTGGGCCCAGCCTTTTTTTTTTTCTTTTTTTTTTTGTATCGTGTGCATGACGACATTGTTACACACAGAATCCACTAATACTAATATACAATCTCTCAATAAAGAACTAGTTTCCTATATTAACCTAGTGTGCTTTTTCTCTTGCTGTTTTCCCATTTATTGTCGTATCCTGCTGTTTAGATTTCCCCCCTTGCTTTTCTATCCCCAACCCTCACCCACCCACCCACCACTCCCACCTCCCATTGTAAGATTTGAGTGAATGCCTTCTGGTTTTTTTTTTTCTTTCCTTTTCTTTTGTGATACAGATATGGTGACTTTAATCTCATCTAGTCCATATCTTTCTACAGTAGATGTCTGGGTACTGTGGTGGGGGATGGGTCAGTTGTCCTGACACACCAAAATAGCTCTATTACATAGAAAGAACTCCTATCTTTGGCCACCTATGTACCCACCCGATAGCCTCCACTTTTCATCTCAGTTTCCAAGTTTCATGGGCACCCGGTTTATGATGTTGATGAAGAGATGGGCTATAACCCTTAGGTTGAGAAAAGGGATACTGTTCTTAACTAGCAATCTTGTAGCATTTCAGACTCGCCTGAAAAACCCATTTTCAGTTGTCTTTTTTTTCTTTTTACTGTTTCATTGATTTACTGTCCTTCTAAGTCATGCTGGGGGTGACGTGTTACATGCAGTTGAAGCCTTGATCTGGAATTTGAAAGTATCCTCTCCCAGGTGCATATTTAAATTGTTGGGACCTGCGATGTAAGTTTTGCATGGAGATCCTGCATAAGGAAGATGTTTGAAACAGAAACCAACTCAGACCACTCCCACATTCATCCCAGGGCCAGCAGCCTGACCTGTTACTGCAGGAATAAGAGGGTCTGTGCCCTCTGTAGGCTGTGAGCCAGTGAACGCTGATTACAGCCCAGTTTCCTGACAGCTGCCTCATCTGTGGCCGGCCGGAGTGCCTCTCTTGAGAAAGAAAGCCAGATCTCTGTCATTGTCGGATTGTGGGGGGCGGGGATCAGGAGGGAAGTCCGAATCTACCCCAAACTGAACTGGAAGAAGAGCCCTTAAAATATATCTTTGTTCCATAATTATATTTGAGGAGCCAGTGGAGAGGTATTTTTTTTTCCCCCAGAGTGGAACTCAAATTCAAACATTTGTCAATTACACCTATTCAATTTCAGCTCAGAATAAGCCTTGCTAAATGAGGCGTTTTAGTCACCGAGGAAATTAGTTGATTAAAGAAATTCACGGTTCCTTCAAAGGGTCATCATTTTGAAGCCGCTCTTCCTTGGGCCAAGGTGCCTCCTGCTCGCCTCTGTGGGCTGTCTCCCAGCTCGCCTCTGCCCCCTGCCAGCCTTCCCTGCCAGGCGGGCGCACCCCTGCCTGACCACAGCGCTTCCTCGCCTCCTTTGTGGCTCGACGCGGCTCTCCTCTCCCCCATGGCTGCCCTTTCTGCTCTGGCCCTTTGTTCTCATGCTCTCCCCAGCCCGGGTGGGAAAGCTGAGCTGATTTACTGTGACACATGGACACACATGCAAGCTCCCAGCGGAGGCTCGTACTGCAGTTTGTGTGAGGCGAGATAGGCAGATCTTGGGGATTTTGTTTCTCTCCCTCCTTCTCCCTCTCCTCCGCCTCCTTTTATTTTGGTTTTCATGAAACTTTCAATTTTGTTCCCAGTTTGAGAAAGCAAAATAAACCATCCTCCAACCAACCTCAACAAGAAGGAAAACGATCCCAACTCAGGTGATCACCCTAGAGAGCAGTGGCTATTAACCAACTCTCGGATTTTATTTCTTTAAACCAGTATTATGTATTATATTGGAATTATCTGGTCAATGTTTTGAGAATGGTTTAGTAACCTAGTAATAACATAGAAAGTTAGTAGGTTACTGGGAAGTCATGTTTTAGCAACTTATCAAATGCATGCCATATTTTTGTCTAGACTGTTAGAATAAACTTACTCATCTGAAGGAGCCTTTTTGTCTAACTGGATGGTCCAGTCATTACAAAGCCACTGTACTTTGCATCTACTCTCTCAGCCAACAGACACATACCTGTTTTAATCAATTTTAACTCTTAAGATTTTGGAAAATCCATCTACTCTGTAGATTCTACGCTGGACTTTGTAATAAGATGGAACATGGTTTTTATTTACCACTTTTCCTTTCGAATAAGAGAACTTCTCTCCTGAAACCAGCATTGGATAAGGCCCACCTAATTGAGGGGCTTACTTAAATAATAGCTTTTCATAAATCGGCAGATACTATTAATTATTCAAGGCTAGGGGAAAAGACGACCAAGAGTCTCCATGCCGCAATATGCAGATAACAGACACTGGGTCACCTCTCATCTCTCTTCCTTGCTCACCTCCTGCCCTACCTGCCATGTCCTTCCCGCCTTTAAATACGCAGCCTGCAGTGTCCATTGGAAAACTTAATGCTTTTCTGAGCTAGGGAAGCAACAGCTCTGTGCTGGATCCAGGTGCCATGGGAAACTCCTGGCCAGGAGACACAGGCCCTTGACTCCAGCTCAGGACATAACTTTGGGTGTCTCAGACCTTCCTGACCACAGTTGCTCAAATGTATAAGACACTGACTTGTACACTTGGGCCTTGGTTCCTCTATGAATCTAAATAGTTCTTTAAAAAGTCCTGGCTTAATATAATATGAATCTGAATTTGCTTTTATTAGGATGGTATGGTTTGGCCACAGATGAGCCAATATATTTCTAAGAGAATTGGAGGGAAAGGCTTACCTTAGGCTCAGATTTTCTGGCTGATTTAAGAACTAAGAGCAAACATTCATAACCCCACAGCTGAACCACTTGCAATGCCTGTATTTTCATGTATTCATTCATTAAGTCATTCATTCACTGACTCACTTGTTTGTTCATTTAGTTAATGAGTGTTCACTGAATTCCTACTTGGAGCCAATTGAAGGGGGATATGAAAGCCATGTGGGACCTGGATACCTGCCCTCCTGAGGCTTATGCTGAGGCTGGGAGATGGATGCTTAGGAAACCAGACACTGTCTAAGGTATTCGGTGCCTCGGCACCCAAACGGATGGCACAATGTCCTGATTGGTGCAATGGGAAGAGCTTGGAGCAGTCCAGGAGTTGAGTCCTATCCCAGTCTTGACCAGGAAGGGTGAACTTAGGCCACTGCTCTGAGTGTTCTCTAAACAATGACCATCATTATATCTACCTGATAGAGTGTGTGGAGACTTTTCAAAGACACCGGGCACAGAGCAGGTCCCGAGGCATGCTGGGTGGCTGCCCGCATCCTGCACAGCTCTTGGAATATACTGGCCAAGAGATCAGATAAATCAGGGAAGATGTGCTGAGGAAATGGGGTTGAGTTGTGCCTCAAAGGTTGGTATGTATACAGGAGGGAGAGGAGAAAGACTCCAGGCAGGGACAGGAATGGAGGGAGACTTCGGTCAAGGCCAGGTGGCTCTGCTGACTGGGCAAGAACAGAAAGCACTTATGAGGAGGGGTTGTGTGTGTGTCGGGGTGTGGGTGCGGCCTATCACCTTGCATAGCTATGGGAAGCATTGGGACCATTGTCCTGTCTTTGAATGGTTCTCGGGAGAGCATTACTCCAGCGGTTAAGCAGCGTAAGATTGGGAGAAAATGGGAGAAAAGTCTGATAGAAATCCGTTTCTTAGGCCTTCGGAAGCTCCAGTAGAGGGATGAGCCCAGAAGAGCTTAGCTGGGGAGGAGTCCACGGCGGGCATCCAGGGGTGTTGGAAGTCCACACACCAGTGGTCTAGAGGATGAGGAGGAGGGTTTATGGGGGGCGGGGGGGGAGCTTCCCATAAGAGGAAATGAACAGAGCTGAGTTGATGTGGAGGGGCGGAGGGATGGGGAGGTCTGGACGTGCCTGGGAGAATGTGAGACCAGGAAGGCAAGCAGGGATGGTGGGCAGAGCAGACAATTTGGGGGAGAGGTTAGTTCAGCATGTAGATAAATAGAATTTGAGATGCTGAAGGGGGCAGAAAGAAGGGCACTGTGGCAGTGTCCTGGGATTTGAGACTTCTAGTCCTGGATGGAGTACTAGGTGATAAATGTATGGGACATTTATGGGACACACCCTCAAAGAACTCTCCCTCCCTGCCTTATCTGGCCAGGCACCTGCATCCTTAGTCATGCAGGTCACGCTTTCAGCAACCTCTCTACCAACATGCACTCCCTCAGGGAGCTGTGCTCTGGTATCTCAGTTTGAACTTCTATCAAACTTCATCTTTCTTGAGAAGAGGGACCCAAGGCCAGCAAGTGGCAAGATTATTGCCTCCACGGGTTTGCAAAAAGGTGGGGCCTACCCATGTGGGGAGGAGGGCAGAGTCGCAGAGAAGGAGGGGGTGGGAGGGT
>NW_011494742.1:406896-407673 GCF_000754665.1 Bison bison bison | reverse complement strand
CAGCCAGTGCCTCCAGGCAACCCCCTCCCCATAGCCCGCGGGCCCCTCTGTGGCGCCTGTTCCCAAGACCACCACATCCTAGAACAATTAGTTCTGCTCCCAAACTCTGGGTGCTGACGGGGTTGGGGTATCCCCTGGCCCAGGGCTGCCTACACCTGCCATCCTTAAGCCAAAGGGCGGCTCTTCCAGTGGGGCCCTCCGTCTGCATGCTGTTCTCTGGAGCAGGAGCTGGCCTGGGCGGGCCTCTTCTTCCACCAGCCTGGCCCTGCCGAGCTGCGCGGAGAAGTTCAACTCTGGGGCAAGTGAGGCAGGGATGGAAGACCTGGGTCCGCGGGGCGGTTCCCTCCTACAAGGCCCCCCGAACTGCCAGTCACCCCTGGCCCAGCACCAGGACCCAACTTGGTACTGGTGGTACAACTTGGTACAACTTGGCCCAGTACCCAACTTGGTAGTCAGGGAGGGACCCCAGAGAGGCAGCTGGACAGAGCCCTGGCCCCAGTGCAGTCAGAGGTGGCCAGAGCCCCTCCTGGACACCAGGCGGGTCGGCCCAGCCTCGGTTTCACCTTTGGTGCACTCACATCCTTTGGAGCACAAGGGGAGTCAGGCCTGAAGAGGAGCCCAGTCGGCTGGTCTAGGGAAGCTGGGCCTGGCTGGTGGGGGTGGCGGGCAGCTCTCATCTTCCTGTTTCTGGCTGGGAGAAACTGAGGCTCCTGGGCAGGGCTGTCAGGAAGCAGGGCGGCCACAGAGCCAGAGCCAGAGTTGGGGAGGGGGCAGGGT
>NW_011494742.1:404557-406796 GCF_000754665.1 Bison bison bison | reverse complement strand
GGTGGCAGCTGAGGCCAAGGACAGGGCATGAGGGGTGAGGCGTGGGCTCCAACCTCAGGCTTGGCTCTGTCTGCAGAGTGGATTTTCCCTAATTCAAAGCTCTTCTCTTCTGTTATCTCATTTCCTCCTCAACACAGACTGGGAGGAGGTAACTGGGGACCAGAGGAGACAACTGAGGCCAAGGGTGGGGAAAGTTGTCCCCTGCTCACCTTGGGTTAGGGAATGGCTGAGCCAGAAGTGGATGTGGTGTGACTGGCCGGCCAGCTGTGGCTCCCTGCAGCGCTTCCCAGGGCCTGCACACTGTTAGGAACCCTCTTGAAACCAAGAAAACACTGACTGGAAAGGAATCCCTAATTTTCCTCCACATCTGGGGACATCGGTTTGTCCGCTTTGGGAGAGGCCTCAGTCTAGCTTGCGGCCAGCCAAGCTGTGAAGCAGGTCAAGTCCCCAGCCTAGAGCCTCCACCCTCTGGAAGGGGAGTCTGAGAGACAGGGAGGGTGCCTGGTGGACCAGAAAGACCCCAGGGTGGGAAACGAGCAGGGGCTGGAACTGGGTGGTGAGTCCTTTAGCCTGCAGACTCCGGCTCGGAGGAGGCCTCGCCAGCTTAACTGGGGGACCCCTGTGCTCAGCTTGCCACCAAGATAACTAGGTGTACCCCTTCAAGGACTTTGGCTCCCAAGTCATGAGCACCTCTCCTGGGTTTTCTTAGGTCATCATGATGCCTTCTATCTGTGGTATATCATCAAGTAATACACTCACATTTTAATACACTCACATTTTGGAAAGTTTAGAAAATAGACCAAAGGGAAAAAATCTCTTAGGAGTCCACCTGTCTGTGATCACTTTAGTTAAAGGCCTTCCACCAGTTTGTTCATACTCATATACATATTTTTTGTAGAGCTGTAAACACAGTAATATACACTTTTGCATTCTCTGATTTTTCAGATTTAACCTATTAAAAGCCCTTTCATGTCTTGCTAAGCTGTTTTCACAAGCATCACTTTGACTGGCTTCACCAAATTCCACTCGAATGGTGGCTCTGTGTTCAGACTCGTGGCTTGTGAGGCACCCAACGGCTCTGGGTCGCAGGCCACTCCTGCTGGTGTGGTCTGTGGCCTCCCTTGGGCTGTTGTTTGGCCACGGGGAGGGTGGGGGATGGTGGACTCTGACAGCTCCCAGGCCTCTCTGCTCACCATCAGTCCGGGCCCAAAGGGGCAGAAAGAGGGGGCAGGAAAGAGGGCATGGGGAAGGAAGCTTCGGATAAATTCCTCTGAGATTTAGCTTCTGGTCTCTGTTCTGCCACCAAAGTCCACTGTGATCTTGAGCCAGTCAGCTTCCTCCAGTGGGTCTCAGTTTTCCCATCTGTCAAATGGGGGCGATGGGTCTACCTTACAGGACTTGTCACATGAAGTGTGACTTATGCGAAGTGAAGTTTGAGAAGCCAGCCAGAGACAACAGTTAACAGTGATGGCCCATTATTCAGGCTGGTGGGCCCAGCCCTGCTTTGAGGCTGCTCTGCCAATAACCACCCTTGTGACAGGGCTGGCGAGCCTGACTGCTCTGGGTCTGCACTTCCAACTTGCCAGAGGAGATAATAGGCCTAATTGCCCCTTCCTGCTTTAAAAAAAATGGTGATTTCCTCTGGATGAGAGTCACTTACACTTCCATTGTCTTTTGGCCCATTCGATGGGCAGCAGCCATGCCTCGGAGCTCAGTAGAGAGGCTCCACCCTTCCGCCGGCCACAGCAGTGACTCTGCAGGCAGCACAGGCCCCGCTGGGGGTCCAGAGCCTCGGGTCCCTCCTGCCTCCTGGGGCTGCCCCCGCTCCCGCTCCCGTTTGGCTCCTCAGCAAGAGCTTCCCTGGAGCCTCCTTTCCTGAGGTGTGCCACTGCAGGGGAGCAGGGGTCAGCCAGCCCTCCCGCAGGTGACCTCAGCAAAAGGGCTCGGCCGCACCCCCTGGAGGTGGGGGCTGGTGTCCCCGAGTGGCGGAGAGGAAGAGGCGCTGCTGACTCAGCACCGGCCTGCCGGGTGGAGAGCGGGTGGAGGCGCTCTCTGAGGCTGGGAGGAAGTGAGAATTCAGCCAACACCTGTCTCGAGGAAGGGCGGGGAAGCTTTGGAACAGCTGCTGCTGTTTCTCTGGGGGCTGCTGAGTGGGAGGCAAGGGGGCGGAAGACCTCCCAGGGCTTCGCCTCCCCCCACAGCCTGCTTGCTGGGCTCCAGCTCACCTCCCCCAGCAGCC
>NW_011494742.1:404315-404457 GCF_000754665.1 Bison bison bison | reverse complement strand
GCCCTCACCTGAGCAGGTGAGCGGGGAGTGTGACGACGAAGGTGGTCCAGGAGCCCAGAAAGGAACCTGGGGTGGCCTTTCCGCAGCCCATCCCACCCTCGAGGGCCCTCACCAGCCCACGCCACCCCCAGGAGAGGGGTGG
>NW_011494742.1:392080-404019 GCF_000754665.1 Bison bison bison | reverse complement strand
AAAGAGGAGCCAGAGGCACAGGAGGGTGGGGATGGGTGAGGTCAGAGACCTGCCTCTGTCCCCGTCCCCCGATTCTCAGCAGGAAGCGCCCATCTCTCAGGGACTCGCTAAGTCCATCCTGGCACCTACTGCAGGTGACTTTGGACCTCTCTGAGCCCCACTCTCTTCCTTAGAAAAAACTGGAGATAATTGTTATCAATACCATTGTCCTGGGGAGGTGAGGATGAAAGAAAGTTTTGATACATGTAAAGTAACAAGACATGCGAACCTCTGGGAAGTACTTAGAAAAAGGTGTTCATTCTCGGTTCCTCCCTCACTGGAACAATTTCAGGGGCCCCAAAGGAGTGCACGGGGAACAGGGAAAGAAGGGCATGTCTCAGCTTTCTTGGATAAGCAGTTACTGAGAATCTATGCCGGGCTGCGGGCAACTGAGGCACAGATAGGATATGGCCGGCAGTCTGGCTGCGGAGACCCCTGAGGACCCCTAGAGTTGGGTGGAGAATGCACAGATTAGGCTACGGTCTAATGAGGGCCAGGCTGATGGTCGTGCTGGCCGGAAATTATGACCCAGCCTGGAGGCCGCTGGCCAGTGTTGGTGCCTGCGCTGGGAAGTCACGGGGGCCTGGCAAAGTCAGGAGGGCCTCTTGGAGGAGGCGGAACTGGATCTGGTTTCCGGAGCAGGGAGTGATCTGCGGCTTGATGCCTGGGAACCTCTCAGGTCAGCCTGCACCCTGCCCCCTCCCACGGAGGTCCAGAGCTGATCCAAGAGGTGAATGTTCAGAGTCCTGGGGCTGTCACCTTGCCTGATTTTTCTTTTTCTTTTCTGGAGCATCGGGCCCTCTCATTTCATTGTCATCCTACCCACGCCGGTCCCCATCTTCCCTGCTAGTCCCCAGCCCCAGCCATTTCCCTGGTAATCCTCTGTCCCCTCCCGCCCCTCTGCCCAGCCGGACTGCCTGAGTGCTCCCACAGTCAACGTGTCGTTCCTGGGAGGGCCACGCTGAGGGGGGAGGCTGCCTGGGGGGAGCTGAGGGCTTGTGACCTCCTCTGAAGTGGGTAACCCTCTCAAGCATGGGTTCTGCTCCCTGCAGAATTGGGTACTCAATCTTACCTGCCAGGCTGAGTGACAAGTGAGATGGTGGATGGAGTATATCCACCGTGACACCTGGCACAGAGCGTGGGGCTACAGACTCATTGTTATACATGGCTACCTGCTAGGTCATTGCCATGTATAGGATCCCTTGACTGCTTCTAGGAAGCACTTTGAATTTGGTAAAGGAAACAAAGGGTAGGGGAAAAAAAACCCCTCCAAGTCTCAGTGTTCTCATCTGTAAAATGGGAACAATTCTAGTAACCCTTGCAACTGGTTATAATGAAGCTCAGATCTGATCATGGATTTGTTAAGCTGACCTAACAGATGTGTGTCTGAGTTGGACCAGGCACTCTGCCAGGCACTGGAGACATGGGGATGATAACAATAACACGAGCATCAGCAAATGCTCATGTAGCACTTGCTCTGTGCCAGGTATTCTCCCAAGCACTTTAACTGCCCTAAAGAAAGGTAGTCCCGTGGGAAACCAACATGTGAACAAACAAGAAAGTATGGCTCAAGGTATGGGCTGAGTGCTCTTTCAGGGGGAGCTCGGGCTGGGCACAGTCTTAGAGGATGCATGGGGTTGAATTGGAGCAGAGGTGGGGGCAGAGTGTTGCAGGCAGAGGGGCTGCAGGGCACAGGGCGGGCTGGGGAGCAGAGGACTGCAGAGGGGACGGGAGAAGAGGCAGATGTCCTATGGGGCAGCTGGGCCCTTGTCACTCCTAATTGTCACAGCAGTGTTGCCTGTTGATCAGCGTTGCCAGTGGCTGACTGGCCTTTGTCAGGAACAAAGGGCACACTGCCCATGCGCAGCTCTGGTGTGTCCGGGATGAGCTAAGGGCTGTGCTGAGGCCTCAGTCTGCTCAGGACTTCCTCCCCCTTTGTATGTTTATGACCTTGCCCAGGTTCCTTGGCTTCCCAGGTGGCTCAGCAGTAAAGAATCAGCCTGCAGTGCAGGAGCCGCAGGAGACGTGGGTTCGACTCCTGGGTTGGGAAGATCCTCTGGAGGAGGGCATGGCAACCCACTCCAGTATTCTTACCTGGAGAATCCCATGGACAGAGGAGCCTGATAGACTACAGTCCATGGGGTCACAAAGAGTCGGACAACAACCGAAGCGACTCAGCACAGCACAGATACACACCAGGTTCCTTGGGGTGGGCTTTCTCCCTAGCCGCCTATGTTGAGAGCGGTACTCACCCGTGAGTACACGCAGCAGCACCGTGATACCCAGGCATGCTGTCTCTGGAGACACAAGTTCAGTGTCCGCTTCCCCTTCTTTCCATTGACAGGTCTCTTGAGCCCCATGAGCTGGACGCTGTCACTGAATTCACACAGTTAATATTCCCATGAGACTTTAGCCAGGATAACGCCACCAGGCCTGACCATGGCCACGTGCCCCACTAGACCCTGTGGCCCCCAGTTCTCACCGTCCTCAGGGCTCTGCTGTTTCATCGCTCTCACATGATCCGTCTAGCACTTGACGTGCACATAATTGTGCACCTGGATGCTCAGCCCAACACACGCCTGTCTATACACAGTCCCCGAATCACGCACATTTGCATAGTCGCACACAGCCACACACCTGCGTGATGTCAGCACGTCCACTCATCAACACGCGTAAATATCTATAGACACAGCACGTTACACAGTCTAACACACAGGTGACAACAGCCACACACAGCCACTTGCTGCTCACACCCGTGAGTACACGCAGCAGCACCGTGATACCCATGCATGCTGTCTCTGGAGACACAACTTCAGTGTCTGCTTCCCCTTCTTTCCATTGACAGGTCTCTTGAGCCCCGTGAGCTGGACACCGTCACTGAATTCACACAGTTAATATTCTCATGAGACTTTAGCCGGGGTAACGCCACCAGGCCTGACCATGGCCACGTGCCCCCCTAGACCCTGTGGCCCCCAGTTCTCACCGTCCTCAGGGCTCTGCTGTTTCATCGCTCTCACTGCAGCCCAAGAGGGGCAGAGGCTGGTTGGGCTATGGAGGGAGGGGCCGCTGACTCGCCGTGGTCTCCGTCCTAGCGCCTGCTGATAGATGCTACAAACATGGCTGAGCTCCTTTGGGACGCCGTGTGGCCTTGGGGGCTTTGTGGAGGAGGTGGCCCTCGAGCTGTGGTTGAAGGCTGAGGTCCCTGTCAGTAGGAGGTGAGACAGGGAAGGGCACCCAGGTGGGAGGAGGCCCCGTGAGGGGTATGGGGAGGCCTGAGCAGGGGTGGCAGCCCCCCAACCCTGAGAACCCCGGCTGTGCTTATGAGGGCAGTTTGGGCAGGGATGGAAGAAGAAGCCGTGGGTCCAGGAGATGGCCAGCAAACCCTGCTCTCCTGGGCTTTCCACCCGCCACCCTGGGTGGTGGTCCTGACCCCTGGGAGACTCCTCGGCCGGTGCTCAACCTCGGCGTGCAGATGGCGGGGGAATTAGACCATGCGGTATTAATGGTGCTACCCTGCTTTATAAAGTGCCCTAACAAGCTGGTGAGCCAGGCACACTCAGTCTTATTTACGGCTGCTATTATTTCTCTGACATCGAGATTAATTTGACGATAGCTGTTTATAAGCTCTTCTATCATCAGATGGGCCCATTACCTGGGAGGAGAGGAGGGCTGAATTTAATTTGTGAATGGTGTGCTGGGTTCTCTTGTTCCTGGAGTGTGTGTGGGAGTCACAGCCATAAATCATGGAAGAGACCAGCAGTGCCGAGACCAGAGGCCTGGGAGTTGCCCGGCCGGCCATGTGCCAGGGAGGGATGTGGGCAGGTGGGCGAGTCTGCAGATCCAGGGAGCCCAGTGGGATGCACACCATCTGTGCTGGGAGAGAGACCTGGGGCTTCACCTGGCCAGAGAGCTTCAGACTCTAGGGTCTACAGCAAGTGAGAATCATTTGGAAGTTTGTTAAAACACAGGTTTTCCCAGCCCTACAGGTGACCACCTCTGGGCAGTGGGGCTTGTGACTCTCCCAAGTCTGGAGCGTATCTCTGTCAGGTACAGTCCACCTCGCTGGGCCTTGGCCTGTGGACAGGATGAGCAGCCCCTAGGGTTCCCCCTGCTCCAGGCACGGCTCCCCTCTCCTGGGTATCTGCAGAGAAAGGCACAGGAGAAGGGCTGGCAAAAAGTAGACCCTGAGTGACAAGCTAAGAGGTTGGGTCTTGAGAAGAACAGTGAATTGGCCAAAGCTGCCTCCTTCCTCCCATGGGCCCCTCCCAGCATGGTCACCCCTCAGCTGTGAGCCCCTCCTGCGGACAAGGGAGAAGCGTCACCTCATGAATGTCGTGTTGGGAGCTTACAGACACCATCTCTCTGTCTTCTTGCATTGATCTTTGGGTTCAGTTCAGTTCAGTTCAGTCACTCAGTCGTGTCCGACTCTTAGCGAACCCATGAATCGCAGCACACCAGGCCTCCCTGTCCATCACCAACTCCCAGAGTTCACTCAGACTCACATCCCTCAAGTCAGTGATGCCATCCAGCCATCTCATCCTCTGTCGTCCCCTTCTCCTCCTGCCCCCAATCCCTCCTAGCATCAGAGTCTTTTCCAATGAGTCAACTCTTCGCATGAGGTGGCCAAAGTACTGGAGTTTCAGCTTTAGCATCATTCCTTCCAAAGAAATCCCAGAGCTGATCTCCTTCAGAATGGACTGGCTGGATATCCTTGCAGTCCAAGGGATCTTTGGATTACCTTTCATTAAACGCAATTGAGAGATAAGAAAACTAAGGTGTTGTAGGAAGTGGTTTAAAATTTCATGGCCTAGAACTGAGGCTGGGGTTTCAATGCAGCTGGGACATCAGGTCCCTTCTATGACCTGAGGCAAAGTTCTCCCCTCGCCAGGGGCAGGGGCCCGGCTGTGCAGCTGCACACTTGAGACTTCGCATCCTTCAGCACACAGTGACTCTATGGAGTGTGTGTGTCGGGTGGGGACAGGGTCCCAGAGAACTCAAGGTGTTAAAGGGGCCCCTGTGCTCCTGAGAAATCTTCCTCTGATGAGGGCTACATTTCCGTGGGTGCCCCTGGAGCCCAATGCAGCAGATCTTTCTCCACTTGTGGCCTGGCACACACTGTCACCACAGGTCTCTGGGCGAGACGGTTGAGGAGCAGGAGGGCCTGACACACACATAGCCCCGACTTGCACTGATGGAGATCGGTGGCCCGTGGGCAGCGACCAGGCCCCTTGCCTTTCCTGGGCCTGTCCCAGGATGCCAGGCTCTGTCCTCTGCCTCCCAGGCCCTGGCCTTTCCTTCCCCACCGCTGACTCTCCTCTTGGCAGCCTTCGCAGGGCTCTGCTGGGCACTTTTAAGAATCCTTCAGGCCAAGCATCCCTGGTTCCACCAGTGTCGTTGCTTCCAATCAGATGCTGACTTGGATGAACTCCAGTTGGTCAAATTCCATAAAATGAGAAGGACGCCAGTGGGAATTCCATCAGATGCCCCCCTCTTTGTTGAAAACTACACTTGCGTTACTGTAGTCTGAGTGTGCATCAGATGTTTTGAACACACATTGCCTTATTACTGAGCTTAATTCATGCAGACCTGAACTCTCGAATCTGTTAACACCTGCTTGGAGACGCTTATGCCTTCACATGGTGAAATTGGTTTATTGGGTAGGGTTTAGTCTGGTTCTGGTGCAGAGACTCCAGATAAAGGGGGTACCAACTATCTCAGGTCAGCCTGGAGTTCGTGGTCCTGGGCAGGCAAGGCAGGCAGGTGCAGGTGGCAGGGACTCGGGAGCTCTTCTTGCTCCACCCTCCCTGGGGTATGGCCCTTTTCCGCGTGTCCAGGATAGTTCACATCATGTCCACTTTCTAAGCACCGGGATGGAGGAAGAAGAGAAAGGACAGGAAGAGCATGATGTATTGCTGCCTGGCACCTCCACTCTGTATCTCATTGTCCAGAACTTCTTCACATGACCATGTGTTGCCGCAAAGGAGGCTGGGAAATGTGGTTTTTATTCTGGAAGGCCAAGTGCCCAGCTAAATTTGAAGGTTCTACTACAATCTGCCTGCAGTGCAAGAGACCCAGGTTCTATCCCTGGGTTGGGAAAATCCCCTGGAGGAGGAAATGGCAACCCACTTCAGTATTCTTGCCTGGAGAATTCCATGGACAGAGGAGCCTGGCAGGCTACAGTCCATGGCGTCACAATGAGTCAGACACAACTGAGCGACCAACACTTTCACTTTACTGTAGAAAGAGGGAACGGGTATTGGGAGACAACCCATCATCTCTGGCCAGTTGGTCTTAGTACCCACAGTTGAAGCCTTACGTTGATCTATTTAAAAACTGTCTTGTGAGCAAAACTTACGGACTCACAGGAAAACTCCTTGCCTGTGGGAATAAAAGAGACTGTCTGTGTCCACGCTGCTCAGTTTAGTGTCATGGTGGTTGGCTAACATGCCTGCAGGGCTTTGCCTAATAGGCAAGGGGCAAGATCCCAAGGTGAGAAGTGAGAAGCCACCTGTCCAAGTTGGTGTCCGACCACTGACCTGGGTTGACGGGTGGTGCTCATTCGTTTATTGACAAATTCTTCTCGTTGTCCTGGCGACTAGCTTGATTTTTCCATCTTGTCCAAAGAACACAGTAGAATGTGTGAGCTAAGGAGGAGGTTGTAACTGGGATCGCCCAGCCCGGGTATGGTGTACAGACCCTCCACAAAAGCTGTATGTCCTGGGGCAAGGTATGTAATCTCTCGGAGCTTCGTTTTCTCATCTGAGAAATGGGGATATAACCATGACCCGCCCCTGGTTGTTGGAGAGACTCAGGGAGAGTCCCTGGGCAGTACCAGTGCAGTGCCCGGAGCAGGGATCAAGGTGGCCACCGCGACAGGTGGCCTAGGGGTCAAGAGCACAGGCTCCAGGTCAGACTGCTGGGAGCGAGGTAGACTCTACCCCCCGGAGAGGTTGTTTCTGTAAGGATTAGTGGGGTATGGACAGCATCAGCACAGCACCTGACAGAGGGTGGGCACTGGGCGAATGCTAGTCTGCCACGGGCAAGGAGCACCACTCTACCCCTCTGCAGATGGGGGTGGGGGCAGGGGAGGACTGAGAATCAGAGCAGAGTGACGGGTCATGGAGACAGGAGCTGCTGGCGGGTAGAGGCCCAGGGCTCTGGCCCCTCAGTCCAGCGTGGTGCTCACCGCCCCAGGCTCTTGCCTCAGGTCCTCCCTGAGGGAGGTGTGGGAAAGGAGGTTTGCTCTCCAGAAGTGATAACCAGACACAGATATCCCAGGTCGAGGACTCAGGCTCGCAGGGGCTCCTGGTGGCCTGGCTGGGCCTTGTCCACCAAGACTCAGCTCTCAGGGTTTGCACTGGAAGCCCAGAAAAGCAGGGCTGGAAGGGACCCCAGAGATACCCAGCGCTTCCAACCAGCCCCATTTTGCAGGAAACAGAGACCCAGAGAGAGGAGGGGACGTGGCCAAGGTCACTCAGTCAGGGCGGAGACCCGGGCTCCCTCCTCTCACTCCTGGACCAGGGGACAGAGGCCACAAACCTCCAAGCTCCCACTTTCTTTCGTCTTCCTTCTGCCCCCAGTTACGAATCATTCCATTTCTTCTCAGCGTCGGGTCCAGTCTGAGGGAGGTCAGGGAGGGGCAGACATGCTGGCAGAAGTGAGTGCAGGGGGTTGGGATGACCTCTTGAGGGAGGCAGAAGGAGCTTCTCAGGGTCAAGGACGGGGCCTGGGCTCCGACGCCAGTCCCGGGGCTCACTGGTGTGTGCTGAAGGCGAGAGTGGGCAAATGAGACCCGCTTCCAAGGCCAGGGTGAAGATTTACCCACAGAAGTTTGTGAACTATGAAAGAGTGTATATACATGAAAGTGAAAGTTGCTTGGTCGTGTCCGACTCTTTGCCACCCCATGGACTATACAGTCCATGGAGTTCTCCAGGCCAGAATACTGGAGTGGGTAGCCTTTCCCTTCTGCAGGGTCTCTTCCCAACCCAGGGATTGAACCCAGGTCTTCCACATTGCAGGCGGATTCTTTATCAGCTGAGCTATAAGGAAGTCCAAGGATGCTGGAGTGGGTAGCCTATCCCTTCTCCAGGGGATCTTCCCAACCCAGGAATTGAACTGGGGTCTGCATTGCAGGTGGATTCTTTACTAACTGCGCTATTAGGGAAGCCATTCAGATGCGAGGTTGCCTTTATTCAGGCTGAAAAGCTGAGGTTCTCATGCACAAAGCGCAGGATGAAAAGGACTGATCAGGGTGTGTAAGTATCCGACTCCAACACCGCTACTGACAATACAGGGTCTCCTTTTATCTTAGAGGCCAAACAGGAAAAATCTTTATGAGAGTCTGAATATCTGGTTACAGTATTTGCAGGGCGTTCGCGCGGTACTACAGGGTTTTATGAAACACACTCAGTCACTCAGTCACTAAGCTCTAAGGCGCATACACTTGCATGTCTCCCAGCTCTGAAATTGGGATGCATCTTCTAGATGTGTGTCCCAGTTACATTGTCTTTTAAAAGCTGGTGGTGGTTCATGAAGTGACAGTGTACCATCCAACTGACGGCTTCCTAGAACTGATGCAATTTAACACTCTTTTTTTTAATGCGTCTTATCCACAAAACTTTAGGGCCACAAATAAGTCTGTAGAACTCTCGAAGGCAGATAGTGCCAAGTTTGCAATTCATAGGATCTTGGTTTCTTTCTCATTATAAACATCCCCCTCCTCTTGTCTTGTTTTTAACATTGCACGACCCCTCACACCCAAGGACCCAGGAGAATAAGCACGTCCTGCAGGACTGGAAGGCAGCAAATCTGGAGACAGGAGTCCTGGGACCACTGTGAGCTTTGTTAACCTCTCTGGGGGCTTCGGGCTCCTTATAGATCCAAGGGAAAAGAGCATCCACGTTGTGATTCCCTCCTCAGGGGCTGGTGAACACTTTAGGGAAACTTGCTGTCTAAAAAACTTTGGAAAGGACAGATGTGCTCTAGAGTTAATATTCTAGGAAAAATGCTAACCTCCTTAACCTTCCCTCTTTCCCCAAACCAGCTGTCAAAGCCCCTTCCTATACCTCTCTGAGAACCGCCAATCTTCTAGACGCACAGGTGACCCTGCTGGAATGCTGACCCCTCCTCCTCCCACTCCTCCAGCAGCCACAGTCTCCCAGAACCCCGGGATGCCCCTTCCCGGGGCCTCTGCCCCCTGCATTCAGTGCTTGCTGGCTTCCCTCTGTCTCTCCCCCCGCCTCCTCCCCGTGTACTCAGCTGCCCTCTCAAGACTTTCCCTACCCCAGCTTTGTACACGTGATCCAAAGCCTTGCGTGGCCCATAGTGCCTGCAGGACCTCTATACCTAAATGCCCGGCACAGCCCCGCCTCATGGACTGCCACGAGTGGTAATGACACGACAAGGATGACACAGAAGGACCTCCGTGTTGGTGGGGGCATGGCCAGGTAACTCCGTGTTGGTGGGGGCGTGGCCAGGCAATGGGGCCTGCTGAGCCAAGGCCACGGTCTGGTCCTTGGCAGGTTTTTCATGGCTCTTGGCCCGAAGTCAGGATGGGGTTGGCTCAATGCAGGCCCAAATCTCTACCTTTCCTCCCTCATTCTCTGCTTTATCTGTTACTTTAATATTTATTAAGCCCCTCTTCTGTGCCAGGAACCGTTGACCCTGGATTCAGACCCATTCAGAAGACCCCACTGTCTGTGGAGAAGCTGAAAAAATATTGCTTTATCTTCCTTCTCTTCATTCATTCGTTTATTCACTCCTGCATTGCACAGATGTTGACTGAATGGCCTGTCCTGCTCCAGATTTGTTCTAGGCACTGAGGACACAACGGTGGACAAGTCAGGGCCCCTCCCCTGGATTTAGGGAGCTTACCATCAGGTGGGGGGATGATGGCAGACAGCAAATGAATAAGCAGGTAAAAGACAGCATGCAGGAGGTGATGGGGCTAGGGTGCAAAATATCACGGTCAGGGGGCCAGTGGTGCTGGGATGGGGTTGGGGGAGCGGCAGGGATGTCACTTTACTTCCACAATCAGGGAGAGCACTATTGTCAGTGTCAGGCTTACCAGAGCCCAGAACTTCAGGGCAGTGAGAGAGGAAGCCCAGAAGGTGTAAGGGGGTGAATCTTGGCTCCCTTGTTGGGGAGGGGGGCGCTGGCTGCTTCTTGTACCACTCTGTACTAGGCACCCTAGTAGCATCGTCTTCACACCAGGAAGGTAGAGACTGTCATCCCCATTTTACACATGGGGAAGCTGAGGCACATCACATGTGTGCTCAGTTGCTAAATTGTGTCCAACTCTTATGACCCCATAGATTGCAGCCTACCAGGCTCCTCTGTCCATGGGATTATCCTGGCAAGAATACTGGAGTGGGTCACCATTTCCTCCTCCAGGGGATCTTCCCAACCCAAGGATCGAACTCCCGTCTCCTGTGGCTTCTGCATCAGCAGGCGGGTTCTTTCTTTACCACTGGGCTACCTGGGAAGCCCGCTGAGATGCAAAGAGGTCGTGAAAGGCTACACAGCTGGTAGAGGTGGAGCCAGGAGTCAGACCCGGCAGGGGACCCTGGAGTCTGATCTGTGACCACTGGGCTACCCTGGCTGCCCATGGCTCTGTCACACCCCTGGTCCTCTGAGCCTTGGGGTCCCCTCTGCAGGGTGCTGATTGGTGGGTGTGGCAGCGGCCAAAACCTTTCTCAGTTTGTGCCTTGCTGTGGCCCTTACACGTGAGGAAACTGAGGTCCAGGGAGGGGAACTGACTCACTTAAAACCATATACTAATTAATGACCAAAGAGTTTCAAAGACTTTCCTCTCCTTTGCCTCCTCCCATTGTCTGATTTCTTTGCCTGGGAGCTTCAGGGCTCCTTGGTGGGGGGCGGGAGGAGGTGGGAGCAACGTGGGTCTGTGCATATTCTGGGAACCATCTCTGAGGACAAGACGTGTGTGTGTGTGGGGCGCATCTGTATGTCGATGCACGTGTGCGCTGTGTATGTGGGTGTGTGCACGTGCATGCACATGTGTGTATTTTCAGATTCCACCAAGGACACCCAAGAATCGAGTCTGAGACACGCCAGTTGAGGGTTGAGAGGGCACCAGGGCCTCAGCACCCGCTTCCAGGACCCTACCACCCTAGGCCCTTCTCAGTGGCACTGCCATCTGCTCTTCTCACCGTGTCAGCTCTCCGCCCCCTGACTCCCTGCCTCTGTTCTAGACCTTAGTCACACCTGGTCATGGTGCAGGTGTCAGAGCTTTTACCCTTGAGACCCCAAAGTTAGAGGATTCTGTCAGAGCCGGATGGAGCCCCGGTTGGAAAGGCAACACTCTATGCCTTTGAGCTGCAACAGTGGCTCCAGGGGGGACAACTGGCTTTGAGAAGTCCTCAAGTCTGTCACCAGGGTTATCTGGGGAGCTTGCAAAGATCTGTATGTCCAGCCTCCAAGGCGGAGCTACCTTAATGAAGTAGGAATCTGCATCTATGGAAATACAGATTTGTGAATTTTAAATACAAGCCAGCTTGTATTTGAAATTTAAATACAAGCCTGTCCTTTGGTCATTAAAGAGGAAAGATGTGTATGCAGGGAAGGTGGAGGCAGTGCAGCAACTCGCGGCTGAACTCCAGCTGCCACTCCTTGCCTGCGCCCCCAGGCCCCTCCCCAGAGGCAGGCACTGTATTTCTCAGCCCTGGTTTAGTAGCAAGTGCCGCAGAGACTCGGCGCGTGCACACGTGCGCCCGAACGCCCCTGCCTGTGTGGAGTGTATGGTCTAGTGCAGGTGACCGGGAGTAAACAAATGACCCACAAATACATATATGATCGTGAAATGGGACAAGGGCCAGGCATGATCAGAACGGTGTGCTGGGGCCAGAATAGCAGGGACAACCTCCTTTCAGTGGGCTGTGCCG
>NW_011494742.1:387737-391980 GCF_000754665.1 Bison bison bison | reverse complement strand
TCCAGTCTCGGGCTGGGGCCTGGTGGTGGCAGGGACAGGGGACCCTCTCCACTCACTTCTCACTTGATGTCTGGGGTACAGAGAGGAAAAAGACCCCTCCCATTTAGGGGGACTCTCCATCCAGGTAGGGAGACAGGACCTCACCCACAATAAGGATTGTATGAGTTTCCTAAGGCGGCCATGACAAATAAATGGAGGGCTTGAAACAATGGAGACTTATTGCTTCTCAGTGCTGGAGGATGGGAGTCTGAAATGAAGGACCATGCTTCCTCTAAAGACTCTGGGGGAGGATCTTTCCTTTCCAGCCTCTGGTGGTTACTGACGATCCTGGCCTTTTAGACCCATCACCCCAATCTTCACCTCTGTTATCTCATGGTGTTCTCCCTGTGTGTCTCTCCATCCCTACACGGCCTTTTTACAAGGGTATCAGTCATTGGATTAGGACCTACGCTAATCCAGTGGGACCTTGTCTTAACTGGGTCACATTAGCAAAGACTGTATTTCCAAATAAATCTCAGGGGCTGAGAGTTCAATGTATCTTTTTGCAAGGACACAACTCCACTCACAACAAGGATGAGACCTGTAGGCCCAGGAGTGGGACAGCCTGTGAGGGCTGCAAGGATTCAGGGGATATCTCCAGGGTTTGTGAGGAGCCAGGTACTCAGGGAAGAGGACAGAGAATGAGCAAGTGAATGAGTAAAAGACAAAAGAGGCAGGAATGCACAGCGTGTACAAAGCCACAGGGAAGAGGCTCCCAGGACCTGCTCAGAACTGCCTTCTAGAACTGCGAGTCCAGGGAAATGAGGCCACCAGGTGTGAAGCCTGCAGCGCATCCTAAAGGGAACCCATTTGCTCCTCCCCTGCAGGAAGCGATGGGGCCCTGGTGTTCTCAGTCTTCCTCTGTGAACTTCTTCCCTCCTGGCTCTGGCTTTCAGGTGTGGTGACTGCAGAAGGAGGAGTGATTGTCACCGGGGCTCCAGGGATGAGCTAACACATGTCCCCAAAGCCCATAGCCTCTGGCCCTGATGACACACTCCAAACACCCAAGACTGTCTCTTCCTCCTCTGCAACCAACTTCTTTTTCCAACCAACCTTTTTTTCCTCATTTATGAAGGGAGAGACCTGTGGGTGGGATCACCCCCACTTTGTCATCACTTATTCCCAGCATCTAGAGAAGGTCTGCTAAGAGCATGCAGGCAAAAGATATTCCTTAAAAAGAAAATTATTTATTTAGGCTGCGCCAGATAGCTTAGTTGGTAAAAGAAACCTCCTGCAATGCAGAAGACCCTGGTTCAATTTCTGGGTCAGGAAGATCTGCTGGAGAAGGGATAGGCTACCCACTCCAGTATGCTTGGGCTTCCCTCGTGGTTCAGCTGGTAAAGAATCTGCCTGCAATGTGGGAGACCTGGGTTCGATCCCTGGGGTGGGAAGATCCACTGGAGAAGAGATAGGCTACCCACTCCAGTATTCTGGCCTGGAGAATTTGTCCATGGGATCACAAAGAGTTGGACACAACTGAGTGACTTTCACTTTTCAGGCCTTAGCTGTGGTGTGTGGGATCTAGTTCCCTGATCAGGGATCAAACCCAGGTCCCCTGTACTAGGAACAGAGTCTTATCCACTGGACTCCCAGGAAAGTCCCAAGAGATCTTCTTTGACTTAAAGAAAAACCGCAGTGAGATGAGAGCATCTGGACAGTCACACTCTCAGATTTTGTCCCTGCAGACACCCAGTGCTCCCTGCCCTTCACGTACACTACTGCTCAGGAGGACTGCGCCCAGGTCTTAGCACAGCCGCTGAGCTAGCCTGATGCTTGGGCACCTCTCCTTCCTGGGCCTCAGTTGCCCTCTTTGTAGTTTGGAGGTGGTAGTACCCACTTTATACCCTTACATGTGAATAGCTGTCACGAAGCTGCTGCTGCTGCTGCTGCTGCTAAGTCGCTTCAGTTGTGTCCGACTCTGTGCGACCCCATAGACGGCAGCCCACCAGGCTCCCCCGTCCCTGGGATTCTCCAGGCAAGAACACTGGAGTGGGTTGCCATTTCCTCCTCCAATGTCACGAAGCTAGAATTATGCAATTTATTTCAGCCCGACCGTGTGCACTCCTGCTTTGTAATCTGAGCCCTACGCCAGGCCAGCAAGGCAAGGTGGACCAGGCAGGCTGCCCACTTCTTGCAGAGGGGATGGATCATGTGTAAGGAGTTCACAAGATGAGGAACACTACAACGGGTGGGGAGGTGCAGGCAGCGCTGAGAAGGCATGACCAGGATTTCAGCTGGCTGAAGGGGCAGTAGAGTCCTCCTGAGGACCCTCCTATGAAGAGGAAGTAGCCAGGCAGAGGGGAGCAGAGGAATTCTCTGCAGAGGGAACAGCCTCTTGGGCATGAGAGTTCAGGGCTTGCCCTAGAAAGAGAGCAGTCTGATGTAGTTGGAACAAAGAGAGCAAAGAGGACGTGAGAACTGAGCCCAGAGAGACCAGATGGACTCCAGGGGAGAGGCCATTCCATTAGCATTCTGTCTGGTTTAGCAAATACAGTCATTTCTCTCACTTCTCTAAAAGAAGTCTGGCAGGAGGAATTCAGGGCTGGTGTGGTGCCTTACAGTGTCAAGGACCCAGGCTCTTCCTAATCGCTCTGCCATTCTTGACTTCCATTCCCAAAGTCACTCATGGCGCAGCAGAGCTGCTACTGCTCCAGCCTGTGCCTGCATTCTACCAAATACAAAGGAGCAAGGGATGAGGATGTTTTCTCAAATTAGGGCACTTCCTAGAAATTGTACACAGGGCTTAACAGGTGGCAGTGGTGGTAAAGAACCCGCCTGCCAATGTGGGAGACATAAGAGATACAGGTTTGACCCCTGGGTCAGGAAGATCTCCTGGAGGAGGGTATGGCAATCCACTCCAGTACTCTTGCCTGGAGAATCCCATGGACAGAGGTGCCTGGTGGGCTACAGTCCATGGGGTCACAAAGAGTCTGACACAACTGAGTGACTGAGCACAGGCTGCGTATCAGTTATCTACTGATGCATAACCAACTACCCCCCACTCAGTGTCTTAAAACAATAAATATGTGTTGTGGAGGGGGGTTCCCAGGTGATGCTAGTGGTAAAGAACCCGCCTGCCAAAACAGGAGACGTAAGAGATGCAGGTTCAATCCCAGAGTCGGGAAGATCCCCTGGAGGAGGGCATGGCAATCCACTCCAGTGTTCTTGCCTGGAGAATCCCATGGACAGAGGAGCCTGGCAGGCTATGGTCCACAGGGTCACAGAGTCGGATACGACTGAAACGACTTAACACACACACAGAAACTGTACACACCATTTCCATTTAAATCCTACTGGAGAGATTTTAGTCTTGTAGTCAAACTTGGCCTCAAAGGAAGCTGGGAAAGGGTCTTTATTACAGACATCCATGGGTCAGCTAAAAATAAGGAGTTTTATTGTTATGGAAACGGAGGAAGGTGGATATTGAGGATAACTCACGGCCTCCACCGTAGTCACCATGTTTAGTATTTCACTTTATGAGGGCACTCTAGAAAATCCCGAGAAGCATCATGAATCCACGTCCTGGCTTCAGTGAGGGGCTTCCTCATCACTCTTCCAAATAGAGCCCTCGTCCCTCCCACCAACACGGTTAATCAAGGGCATGCCTCCTGTCCTCCATGGGCCTCTCGCTCCCCACCCAAGGTGCTGAGGCTGTGGGAGGTCTTCAGTGCTGCTAAGATGGGAGGAGGAGGGACCCTGTGTTTGTGACCAGCCCTTGGAGGAACAGAAGCTGCTTGTTCTATGATGGGACTAGAGGAGCAGTCAGGCCCAAGTGGAAAAGCTGTCTTCTTGCTGTGGTGGGAACCTGGGAGCCCAGGGTCCTTTAGGAAAAGGCAATTGAAATTCCAAACAACATGTTGACTAGCTCTTGAGACTGGGTTGCTGGTGTCCTTTTCTCAAAGACAGTACCATGGCAATCCCTGCTTTCCGGCCTGGCCCTCCTGGTCTCTTTTTTGGGACGAAAGCCCCAGGCAGCACTAGGCAAAATGTCTGTGCAGTAGGAAAGGTGGCAGATTCTCCTGGGGGCCAGGACCTGGGGGTGCAATGGGAGAAGACCGCCTTGCTTCTCCCAGGCGCACGAGACGCGGTGTGAGTTCTGCCTGGGGTGGTACCAGGCAGGGTCAGGCACGGAGTCAGGCGGGGCCCAGAGCACTCAGGTTGGGAGAGAGCTGGATGTTGTCCAGCCTTGGGGTGTTCAAGCCAC
>NW_011494742.1:362008-387637 GCF_000754665.1 Bison bison bison | reverse complement strand
GTGCGGGGTGTTGTCCGGCTTGGGGGTGTAAAAGCCACTCTTGGGGACCCCTGGGAGCTGTAGAGGGGGCTGTGGTGGAGCCAGGGGCTCCTTTGAATGCTCCCACCAGCTTTCAAAAGTGGGCTTCCATTCTCATTCCATCTGAAGGAAGATCTCTGTGACTAGAAAACGCAGGACTCCTGCCGGCTGCTCAGTGAGCAGCTGATGGGAACCGGGCAGGGAAGGCGACAGCGACTTGCCTGTGGTCCACGATGCTTGCTGCTGCCCCATCGCCAGGCCGTCTGGGTGCGAGGGCCTGCCCCTCCCCAGATGCCGGCCGGTCGTCTCTGGAGCCTGCCGTCCCCATGCCTGCTGGCTCGAGTGGGAGCAGTCTCTGACCCTCCCTGGACCTCAGTCTCCTGCACTTGGTGACTGATGAGGCTGGGTGAGAAGCTCCTAAAGATCCTTTTTAGCTCAGACTCCCATGATCCTATTATCTACTTCATGCCCCGTTTCCCCACTTAAAGAAATTAAGAAATAGGGCAGCACTGAAGATAATAGCTCATTTATGTCCCTGAAGGATTTCAAAGGCCTTTACGGCATGCAAGCAAAATACTGCTCAAGTTCAGCTGTGGCCAGCCTGCCCCCGGATTTGCTCCCACCTTATCCCCATTCGGAAATGGGGGTGTGGTGGGCCGGCCCCGGGGTCTAGGTCCAAGGTCACAAGGGGGTCAGGGGGCAGTGGTTTGCCCTCCAAGGCCATTCTCTTCTTCCCCAGGCTGTGCTGTGCACCCTCTCAGCTCTTGGAATGGATTCTTGAGAAAGCCAGGTTTTCCCTTAAAGTTTTTTGCGTAAAAATCGGTTTCTACTCATGATTTTTTAGGCCCCAGGTTTACTTACTTCCTCTTAACTTCCTCACTCGACTTCCCTGGTGACTCAGATGGTAAAGCATCTGCCTGTAATGCGAGAGACCCGGGTTCCACCCCTGGGTTGGGAAGATCCTCTGGAGGAGGAAATGGCAACCCACTCCAGTACTCTTGAAAATCCCACGGACGGAGGAGTGTGGTAGGCTACCGTCCGTGGGGTCGCAAAGAGTCGGACACGACTGAGCGACTTCACTTTCACTTTTCACTTTCTTAGAGCCACCTGGGCAAGTCCCTCAGAGCGCCCCTAAAAGAAATAGCAGGTTTTCCCACAAGGCTTGTCTTCCAAGAGCCGGCGGCCCCAGGACTGCCTTCAGCTCTGTCCTGCATATTTTCCCTGTGACTTCTTCCGTTCCTGGAAACCCCGAACGCAGCCCAGAAGCAGCCCAAGTAGATGGCAGCACAGCCACGCCTCACTCGTGTGAACAGGGTGGGTCTCAGAGCTTTGCTACTTACAGACTCAGAGCCACGTGACCTTGGCCGATGACACTTGGAGAACCTGCCTTGGTGAACAGATAAGAGGGATGCGTGATAACCCCACTGAGCTCAGCTGTACATATGTCAGTGGATTCAAAGTGCTTGATGAGTTCCTCTCCCCAGTGGTCCCCGCCTCTGGTCCTTTTCTTTAAATTACAGAAACTTAGCACATCAGAGCCGAAAGGACTTCAGAGAGGTGTTCACTCAGCCCCTCCATTTCACAGAGGTGGAGACTGAGTCTCCAAGAGCAGAGTTGCAGGAGGAGAGAAGTAAACAAGGGCTCTTGTGCACAGGCTGCGGAGACCTTTCCGCACCTGAAGAAAGAGCAAAGAGTTAAATCCAGGTCAGCTTCTGCGGCACCCAGGATGGGGGTCACGAGGGCCAGGGATCTGCCCGACTGCCCATTGTGTCCCTGGGGCTGACCCAGAGCTAGCGCTCAGTAAGTGGTTGGGAGTTCTAGCACATTCTAAATCAGAGGGGTCAAGAGAGTTGTGGCTTTGCTGTGCTGCCAGTCTAGAACATCCCTCCTTCTCTGGGGTTTGAACGTGGCCTTGAAGATGAGCGAGTGCTCTTAATTCTTCCACCTCCTTCGGTCATAGAGGAAGCAAAGGCCAAGTCTCCTGGAGAACAGGCGGCTCTAGTCTAGGTGTTATTAATAAGAAGATTGACAGGAGTACACCTCAGTCCTCCAGCCAGACCTGCTGTTTGCAAAGTCTCCACGGGAGCCGTGCCCACCCCGAAGTGGTGCCTGTGCCTGACTTCTCCCAGCACCTTAGCTGCTTCCTGACTCCAAGCACTTGTGAATCCAGGTTCACTTTTGTTCTCTGGGTCCCTGATTCATGTAGGGAGACCAGGTCACCAAGTCACAGCCCAGCGCTCAGGGGCCCGTGGGCAGGTAGAGGAGCACTGCCTCTCATTACCGTGATGAGCTGACCTTCAGGGCAGGGAACGTGCCTCCGTGTCTTGGGTCTCCCTGGACTTTCTGAGCGGAGTTTCAGAGGTCTCATGAAGTTGCTGGGGCCACTGGTGAGAGGGTGACCAGCAGACTCACCTCTCAGAGGGCCTGAGGGCCGGGCTGTCCTCCCTCAGCTGCCTCCTTACAGACAAGAGACCTTCCAAGACCTTCTTGTCCTCCCCACCCCCAACCAGAAGTTTGCTTGACCAAAAATCCTTAAGAATTACCCAAAGCATATTTTGGTGTGGTGGGCTTCCCAGGTGGCTCAGTGGGAAAGAATCCTCCTGCCAAGCAGGAGATACAGGTTTGATCCCCGGGTTGGGAAGATCCCCTGGAGGATTAAATGGCAACCCACTGCAATACCCTTGCCTGGGAAATCCCATGGACAGAGGAGCCTGTCAGGCTTTAGACCATGGGCTCGCAGAGTCAGACATGACTTAGCAGCTAGATAACAACAACAAAGCTTTAGAGAAAAAGCTGTAAGGACATGAAATACACACACTCTAATGTGACCCCAGGGAGGCTCACTTTGTGGGGTCCCTAGGGGGCCCTTCCGGATGCCCCCTCACTCCTAGGTGAGGTGACCACCCAGACCTGTGATTTCAGGTCATTTCCACCCCTCACTGTAAGATGCCTTCCTCCATCTCATGCTTGGCGCGGAGATTTTAGGATTGGTTTACAATTGGATTTTTTTGTCTTTAAAAGAGGCCAGAGGCTAGAGGTACCATGAAGTCTCCTTTGGTGGCTTCAAAACGTTGTTGTTTGGCTCCCTCTGACAACCGAGCTGGCTGGGGGCCCCCAGGAACATAGAATCACCAGAAGAACCAGGGCTGATGGATCCCTCTTTGTACCTCCTCGTTGGGCTCCAGGCTGGAGGCTGGTTGGCCAGGTTTCTTCATTAGGCCATCAGGGTGCTTCAGGAGGTGAGAAAGAGCCCTGGCCCAGGATTCGGGAGGGCTGGGCCCTCTGATCCCTGCTACACCCCTCGCAGGCTCTTGGGGGTCTGTTTCTGTTTCTGACAAGAGAAGGGTAGATGGGTCGGGGGTCTTTGGGACTCCCCTTGCTTCTCAGCCCTCTGAGTCTCTGCTTCCCCAGGGCACCTCTGCTTTGTCACCTCCCCCCGCTTCTCAGCCCTCTGAGTCTCTGCTTCCCCAGGGCGCCTCTGCTATATCACCTGCCCCTGCTTCTCCTGCTGTGTCCTTCCCAGGCAGTTTCCTGCCTTCTTGCCAGAGGAGGGGGAGGGGAATTTCTCTTTGGAACCAGATGGAGGTGAGAGGGGAGTGTGCTTGGATGGCAGGTGGCCTGAGCCTAGGCTTTAAAGCTCCATTGTGGACTCTTCCAGAACCCATCTCCTGTCTGTGCTACCCACCCCACACCCTGGGTCAAGGGCCCAGGAGCTCTGTTTGGGGTGACCAATGTTTGCCTCCAGAAGTCTCTAGAGGAGGCTTTTCTCCGCTAAGCAAACGCATGTGCTTGTTTCTTTACAAGGATGTGGGCTCTTGTTACGCAGGGTCCCAAGTTCAAAATCTGGCCGGGGTAACTTTTATAGCCTTGGACATCTCACTTCACTCTGGGTTTCTACATCCTCAGGCTAACTTCATGGTTAGATTGTCCTGAGAGTGCAGGGTGTAGGCGAGGGGTAGAAACAATGACAGAAGAGTTATCAAGCAAGGGGGTCACCCTGCAGAAAGTTAGAATCATCTGCAAAGGAAATGTCATATCTTGTGACCAAACCAAAGTGGGACTTGTCAGTACAAGTTGGGGTCTAACTAAGCGATAGGTCTTGTGACACAGGCTTAAGCCTTGCGGAAGATAAGGGGGCATGAGCTGGGACCAGCTGACACTGTTACTACCTCCTGTTCCCCCAAGCCCAGCCCAGGCCTGGACGACACCTGGTTCTGCTCAAGTGCTCCTCAGATGCTGTAGTTCATGTTATGAGATACCGTCAAGATCTTGGTGAGGGTCCTGGAGAGTTGCTCCCTGGTTTCCTTGTGCTCTTAGTAAGTGGAGTGTCCAGCAGTGTCTTCTGGAGGATCCTGGGAGAACTTGATGCCTAGTGATATCATTGATATCAATGATGAACCTGGGTCTCCTGCATTGCAGGCAGACTCTTCACTGTCTGAGCCACCAGGGAAGGCCCATGTTGATAGTGCAGTTAAACACTGGAGTCCTGACTGAGAGGAAGAGTCAGATTTCTGGAAAGCTTCTAAACTGGGAGAAACGTGTTTCGTTCTGGAAGGGCTCAAGTGCAGCTCTGCCTTGGGACTATTCTCTACCCTTCCTAGTTCTGAGATTGGGTCAAGTTCATTCATTCATTCTTGTATTCATTTATTTAACACACATGTATGGATTGTCCCCTATCAGTCAGGTGCTGTGCTAAGGGCCAGGGAAATAAGAGCCATCAAAACAGTCTTGGAGAGTGAGCATGCAAGTCTAGTAGGAGGCCTTCTGTGTCCTGCTGGAGAGAATGGATTTGCTGCAACTGGCTTAGGGCCCAGTCCTCCTGTTGGGCTTCTGGGATTCACCCCAAGAGGAAATTCATCATATACTTAATTTCCAAGAAAAAGGAAATAAATCAGCAAACCAAGCGACATTGTGGACCTTATAAAGCAAACACAACAGGGAGACCCTGGCATTGGAAGGATGAAAGGCTTCTTCCAGGCTGCCCATCTGCTGGGGGATGTGGGATCTCTCCTTACAGATGCTGAGTTTTGGGAGTTTTCCAGGAACCTTTTGGGATTTAGCTTCCTAGTCAACTGGTTCAACTCTCTGCAGATGTAGGGTAGACCAAAAGACCCCTGAGGTCTCCATCTGCTTTGAAATTCAACAGTTCAGGGATTTTCAGAATCTGAGCTCAAACTGGAGGATTGTATTAATGTTCGGTTCGGGTGGTGGGGAACAACTTGTCCAGAGTAATGACCTGGAAAGGAAGTGGGCTCCTGCTAGGAAGAAAAGTGGCTTTCTGTTCCAAGCATCTGAGCCAAAGACTTATGCTGATTCTCTCTGAGGCAGGGTAGAATTGGCTCTTGAATTACAGATGGGTCTACTGGAATCATAATTAGGCAATTTCAATCAAAAGGTGACCCCCAAATGGGGCCTTAAAACTTATGTTGCATAAAGCTTCTAGCATGGAACAAGATGGGTTTATCCATCTGACCTTGGTTTTCTCCCACCAGCAGCCATGGCTTTGTGTTTCAGTCATTATCAGACACCAGCTCCCCTGAATAGCAGGTTAGGGGTGTGCTTCTCCAGGCTTCTCGAGCACCAGCATCTCTTCAGTGCTTTCAACAAATCAGACTGCTGGGCTCTATTCCTGGATATCTATTGCAGCTGGTCTGGAATGGGGCAGACATCTCTATTTTTTAACCACCTCCCTTCTTGATTTTGATGTCCTGTTAGGGTTGAGAACTTTGGGCCAACAAATCTCCAGGTGTGGTCCCCTGAGCAGTGCCCTCTCCAGGGGCACAGGTTGAATGAGCATGTTCCTGGGCCCCAGAGCTACTGAATAAGAATCTGCGTGGTAATTTGGATGCACACAAATGGTGGAGAACCACCTCTCCAGGGCCTGTCTACCCACCTCTGTGCCCATGCAAAAAAGTCCTTTCTGGGGGAGTTCTTTGGAGGTTCACTGTGAGTTCATCCCTGGAGATGTAGGTTACACCCATCTGATGTCGCTGAGTCTGGCTTGAGGTGTGAACCCTTGAACAAAGACTAGATATGTTGGTTAGATCATTCGCTCTCCCCTACACCCTGCCCACATCATCACCAAAACCCCAGGGGTCCTGAGTGGGAAACCAAGACTTTCAGGGCAGGACCCAGTGAGGGGATAGAGGAGCAGGAAGAAGCCCATGGATGTCCCCACTTCCTTGGGGGCCAGCGTTATCCTTGGTGCCCTTGGCTGTCCAGGAGAAGTCAGCTGGCCCTCTCCAGCGCTGTCTCGGTTCTGCAGTCCTATTGTCTTCAGGACAACTCCACGGAGTTGAATCTTTCCAGGCACGCAGGGGCCCTGAAGCACTCACCATGGACCAAGGCCTGATGGTGAGTGAAGAAAAGTGATCTGGCTCTGCCTGGTGTCTAGTACATTCTGGGGTTCAGACCCCAGTTCTGCCATTCACTGGCCGAGTGGACCCCTCTGAACTGCCACGTCCTCAGGTTTGTTTACTCTTATCCCATCAACCAATATCTATTTATTAAGTACCTACTCAACGATGAGCTGGACTTGGCCTCTTGTCATTTTTGAGAGCTGGTTACAGAGCCCTAGATGGGCCTTGTCAGGAAGTGTGACCTGGGGACCAGATCGTTTTTAGGGTAGCACAAGGGAGTATCTAAACAGGAGTGCCACGGGGGCAGCGCTGGTGGCCGAGCAGTGGTGGCAGGTCCTTGCAGGCTGGACTGTCTGCTGTGTCCAGGGGTCCCCTGGAACCCGCCAGGTCTTGCATGGATCCTTCAGGACACGCTGATCAGTGTTGCAGCATAGTTTTCTGCAGGCAGCCTGGTTGGAGAATGGGGGAGCCCAGTTTAATGCCGACCCCGCCTCTCCTTTGCTGTGCCTCCCTAGGGAAGTCACTTCAGTTCTTCACTGCCCCTCCCAGAAACCCATCCAGGGACCCCAAAAAGTAGTGCACAGGACAGCTTGGAAAGCAGCCTCTGTGACATTAAGCGTGGCACTGTCATCTCCACCATCCCTGGGTGGGCCCCTATGGGAGCTCACTCCCACTTACTCCACATTCTAGCTTATTTTGTCCTGGAGGAGAGGGCCATCAGCTATAGAATGAGTCCGTGTCTCCATGGCAACAGGAAGACAGAGCCTTGGGAGGGGCTGGCCTGAGGGGTTAGAGTTTCCTGTTGGGACTTGGTGGAGGGGAGACGGGGCTGGGAAGCAGGTCATCTCTTGCTCTGGCTACAGGAACCAAAGGCTCTGCTGCCTCTGGCCGAGCCATTTTATCCATACATGTTATTATAAAACCTGAAAGGGACAAGATCTGTGTTTCCTCTAATCGAGCCACACTGCAGTGCTGTTATGTAAGGGCTGCGTGGTGTCCAGGAAGCCTCTGGGGCACAGGGAAAAGGAGATTTCTCACCTCTGCAGCCTCTGCCTTGCCCTTCTTTTCCCAAAGCCTTGTAGGGGCACCACCAGCCCTCCTGTGTGAGTGTGTGTGTGTGTGTGTGTGTGTAGGAGGAGGAGGATATGCCTTCTTCTATGTCACACACAGTAAACTGAACAGAAGAGCCTTCTGCCACTCACTTGGCCCCTGCCAGGCTGCGGTCTCCTTTAGGGGCCTCCAGGGCCATGAGCTGGATGCCAGGGCTCTGGGTCTGGTGTGGCTGGTGCTCAGCCTTGGGGGTGGGGAGTCCAGCCAGAGCCTGGGGGTAATAACAGGGCACATTTCCTCCGGAGCTCCACCCGCGCTTTCTAAGGATCTGTTATTCCTTTTGCGTCCTGATAAGCACCTGTGAGGCCGGCTGGCCCACCAGGCAGGTGAGGAAAGTGAGGCCCAGGGGAGCCGAGGGAGCTTGGTGATGGCCCAGTGGAGGGCCCTGTCCACACCCCCCGGCTCCCCAGTGCCCACGGTGTCCTGGCTGGGATGACAGGCTGACCTGGCTGCATCCCACAGAGCAGGCCAGTTCAGTGCCGTTTCTCGCCATTGATGAGCCAGTTGACAGCGATGTGGTGACAACTGAGAGCACAGTGTGGGGACACAGAGTGTTAATAGACCCCTGCTGATGCCGAGGATGGAGCTGGGCACCCCAGCGGTGGCTCAGGGGCTCTGGGCAGCCAGCAGTGGCCGCCCGACCGGATGCACGTGCACCCAGCCCCCCGGTTCTTCCCTGGGACCCCGGCTGTAGGAGGCGTTGTCATCTGCTCCCCGCATCTAGGAGTCCAGCCTCGGGGCGGCCTCAGCCCCCAGCCCCATGGCCGTGAGTGTCCCTGGCAGCTGCCTGCTTTCCTGAAGCAGACAGACAGAGGCTCCCACAGAAGGGCTGTGTGGTGCCCGGCTGCGGTTCCCATGGCAAACTCAGGCCCCCCGTGTTTCTCTTTCCTCCTGGGGTATTTTTCTCCCCTCCGTGTGAGCATGGCCAGGCTGGTTCCCCCACCTCCCCTCCCTACCGAGTGTCCCCGAATGGAGCCCTTCTCGCAAACAGGAAAACTGGGGCCCAGGCAGCTTGTGCACCAGCCAGGCAGCTTTGAAACTTGTTGTAGTTTCATCAGTTAATTAACTAACCATTTTTTATTGTGGTAAAATACACGTAATATAAAGTTTAGCATTTTAACTAAGTGCACAGTTCAGAGGCATTAAGCACATTCATGGTGTTGTGTGACCATCCCCCCATCCGTCTCCACACGTTTTTCATCTTCCCAAACTGAGACTGCTCCCAATAAACACCAGCTCCCACCCCCTCTCTCCCAGCGCTGGTAACCTCTCCTCTACTTTCTGTCTCTATGATTTTCTCTAGCTAGGGACCTCCCATAAGTGAAATTATACAGTGTTCATCCTTTCATGACCGGATCCTTTCACAGAGTAATGTCTTCAAGCTTCATCCACGTTTCACTGTCTGTTAGAATGTCCTTCCCCAGACAGAAAAAGGCGGCCTTTTGCCTTTTCTTTTGCTCTGATTCTTTGGTTTTTAAACAAACAAAGCAAGGGAATCTTCCTCCAGCTATTTGTTTTCCGAAACAAAACCGTACCTGGAGCCCCAGTGTGTAAGGCACACCAAGCAGAGACACTCTGGCTGAACAAGGTGAAGGGGGGCCCTACACCCTGAAGACTCTTGGCAGAAGCTCCCAGGCACGTGGCAAGGCTTCTGCCCCTGTTGCATCTGCGTGTCCCAGAGAGGGGGTGACAGTTTGGTTCACGGTGGGCTCCCCTGCAGGCACTGGGGGCCTGGGCTCGCTCCTGTCTCCTCTGCGTTCCTCCTAATCACCTCTTCCTGCCTCTGGGCCCCAGCCAGAACCCCAGGATTTAACACAAAGGAAAATCCAGAGAAATTAAAGACATTGCTTCCCTGGGGGGTTTGGAGTTTCTCCTTGCAAACCTCCCCAGGCTGCCTTGATCGAATCTGTCTGTTTGAGTCTCTTCTGGGACCTGGTGGAAGCCCCCTGCCTCCCCTCCCCTCCGATCCCCACTCCCCTCTGTTATCTCCCGTCTCTCTCTGTGCTCAGAGTCTTCGAGCACCTTCCAGGCTGCCCATTCTGTTCTGCTCCCACTGAAAAAAGGAAAGTGAAGTCACTCAGTCGTGTCCAACTCTTTGTGACCCTGTGGACTGTAGCCTACCAGGCTCTTCTGTCCATGGGATTTTCCAGGCAAGAATACTGGAGTGGGTTGCCATTTCCTTCTCCAGGAGATCTTCCCAACCCAGGGATCGAACCCGGGTCTCCTGCATTGCAGGCAGACCCTTTACCCTCTGAGCCACCAGGGAACTCGTCTATATATTGGCTCTAGATCATTCCTTTCCTTTTCCGCAAGCATTTCTGGTCCTGAGTTCTGTTTCCTTAGCATCTAGTGAGTATTCTGTTTCTAGTGAGTATTAATCTGCATCTAGTGAGTATTAATTAACTGCAGCATTAAGTTCAATGTTAGTTGCTGCATGAGTTTATATGCTCTGAGGAGTTCCCCATTTATCAGATAGCAGTTCCCTGCAGTTTTACATAAGGTCTGGAGCACACAGAACTTCAAGCCCTATGAGAGGCAAGGTGGGGGCGATATTTCAGGATAGGAGAAGCACATGGAATAGAATACCTTTGGATGTTCTGAAATCCATCACGGCAACCACTGACTCTGCTACATGACACACAGCTGTGTACAGATCATTGCCTCCGTCCCAGGTCTTGGGCTGAGAGCTGGTGGTTTAGCCCAACCCCATGGACTGTAGCCTGCCAGGCTCCTGGATTCTCCAGGCAAGAACACCGGAGTAGGTTGCCATTTCCTTCTCCAGGGGATCTTTCTGACCCAGGAATTGAACCCAGGTCTCCTGCACTGCAGGCAGATTCTTTACCAACTGAGCTACAAGGGAAGCTGGGCTAAAAGCTGGGAAAATAGCAAAACAGGCTTAGACTCCTCTGCCCTCAATGAGAGCATGGTTTGGGGCAAGTTACTTCCTTTCTTTTTGCTTCTGTTTCCTTATCTGTAAAATGGGATGTAATCTCTTGGGTTGTATGGGGATTACGTGTGATGGAGCCTGAGGAATGCTCCGACGGGGTGGGCACAGTCGGTCACAGCCAACATTGGCCACTCTGAGCCTACCCCTACCTGTGTCTGAGGGGACCACAGACTCTTCTTTGGGCCGCAGTTGGGCCCCTAGCTTCAAACAGCAGCACAGCTGTCACCTATCACCTGAGCTTCCTGTCCACTTTGTCCTGTCTACAGTTAACATACAATGGGGAGGGAACTGACATTAGTTGGGTACCTTCTCTGTGTCAGGGTCTCTGTGAGGTATGCGTTAGTTTACCCATCGTACCGACAAGGACACTGAGATTCTGAGTGTTGCAGAGCATGCCCTGGACAACATGGTCAGGGCATGGTGGAGGCCACAGGCAGGCTAAGCCTGCCCAGGCAGGTGAAGAGGAGGAACACAGATGCAAAGGAAATAGTAGAAGTGGTCCCTGTAAGGAGTCTTTTGAAGCTTCCTGAGTGTGGGACCTCACCTGTGCACGAAATATTAGACCTATATCCCCAATGTGTGGGATGTTGCAAAATCATGGCCTTGTGACTCGAAAAGGAATTTCTTTCGAGGCCTCAATCCAGTTTATCTGAAGTAATTCAGCAAACACCACTTGAGAGTCTTCTAACTGCAGGGACTGGCAGAGACTCAAAAATGCACAACTTACCCCTACCCCTAGGAGCATCTAGGCTACTGGAAGGAGGTGGCCGGACACGGGATACGCACTTAGAGAAGTTCAGACGTGGCCATTGCATCTAAACCCCAACTCAGCGCAGGTCTGACAATGGGTTGTTTTAAATTGTGAATGTGTTTATAGGGAAGACGTTAAGAAGGTATAGATTGCATACCATTTCATTACATCTTCAGTAGATAACTTAATGCAAAGAAGAATGTTTCATAAAACTGAGGCTGGAAATATTTGACTTGTAGTTAATGTCCTCTCTCTCTCCCTCCTTCCTCTTCTCCTCCCTTCTTCCTTCTTTCTTTCCCTCCCTCCCTCGCTTCAGCAGGTATTTATTGGAACTTACTATGTGCTAGACACATAATGAATAATAATATTGAATGAATAATAATGAATAAGGAGCTTTCAGGAGATGAGGGAGGCAGACAAATAAGAGGCAATATCAAACGTATGACTAAAAATATCTATTTAAAAAGGCAATATCAATATTGCTTCAAAATGGCTATGCATGGAGATGTGAGTACTCAGGAGGGTACCCAGTCAAATCTAGGGCAGGGAGAGGCTGGAGGAAGTTTTCTGGGAAGAAGTGGTGTGGGAGAGATAACTGGCAGGACAGTAGTATATTGTCAGGTGAAGCGATGGAAGATGGGGTGGGGAGAAAGGGTACGAGGCAGAGAGAAAAGCTCTACGAACCGAATGTATAGGAGGTCGAGAGACAGGGTATAATTAATTTTGCTTGAGGGTAGAAGCATGGGAGATAGACAAAGGCTTTAGGGAAAGGTTGGTGTTTGGGGCTTTGTGGGATGAGTAGGAGTTTGATAACCAAAGATTGAGGGCACTCTGAGCAGAGGAAGTGGTGTGAGCCAATGAATGCATTTAGGGTGTGAAGTTCAGGCCACCATGTCTAGAAGACAGAGTATAAGAAAGTGTGACTTGACATGATCAGACATCTGAGAGGATGATCTGGGCAGGAGGACTGCTAACAGGTGATGGAGGGCTGCCTGAGGGAGGTGGCACAGGAATGGAGAGGCAGAGTAGGTTCAAGAGGCATTTGGGGAGAGGGTGGTGGATCTTGGCAGCTAAGTCTCAGTAACTGAGGCCAGTGGAAAATCGCCTTGGGGTTTGCATTTTAGCTAACTGATCTGCCAGATCCCCACGCCGACTTCGTTACGGCTCCACGGCACCCCAGACATTTATCACCTTGTATTGAGGGAGCAAGTACAAGGGTATACAGTGCCACGCAGTACCACTCATCTGTACAGTACCGCACAGTAGCTTCTCCCTTTGCCCACACTGCAGATGAGAAAATAAGGCTGGGTATCTGCAGAAGTCCACACAGCACAAGGCCTAACAGTCAGGCTCCTGGGGCACACCCTCTAGAACATTCTGAGCATGCTCTGTGGGAGGTGCTTGGTAAAAGCGGTAGCCTTTTGCACATCTTTCTCTAATCAGTACCCAGACTGCAAAGGCTTAGGGGAGCTTGAGTGGAAGCCCTGAGGCGTCTTTTCTGCGGGTGTCTAACTTCCCTCCCCCTCCTCTTCCCCTAGTACTGCTTAGATGGATAAACAGTTGAAAATAACCCTGTGTCAACTGGTGGGACCCTGGTGCCTCTATGGAGCTTACCTGCTCCTAATTAGGACTAGGGTGGGGAGGAGAGCGGGCACCAAGGAGCAGCTGCAGTGGTCCCCAGGACCCATGGGTGTCCGGGAGGCAGTGAAGGAAAGAGAAGGCTTTGGGGCTTCACATCCCTACTGGAAGCCCCTGTTCCCCCATCCTGCCCCCTGGTTTTCCCCCCAAGATAAGGGAGGACGTGGAAATGCAATGGCTCTGGCAAGTCATTCAGCCAAGGAAAACTCTCTTATCTTCCTTTGTGAGGGCATCTAGTCCAGGTGATTTTAAGCTTCTTGACCCTGCTTTGGCCACCTGATGCAAAGAACTGACCCACTGGAAAAGACCCTGATGCTGGGAAAGACTGAAGGCAGGAGGAGAAGGGGACGACAGAGGATGAGATGGTTGGATGGCATCACCGACTCAATGGACATAAGCAAGCTGCAGGAGTTGGTGATGGATAGGGAAGCCTGGCATGCTGCAGTCCATGGGGTCAAAAAGAGTCAGACTGAACTGAACTGAACTGACCCTGCTTTGACAAACAAAATACCTTCTCCTTCAAATGGAACTTGAAGCTTAAGAGAACAGATCAATCCATAGGACAAAGTGCTGGTTTCTTTTCAGGGCTGATACTCCATCCCTCCCGCTACTGGGCAGCCCTTCCTACTTATTTCCTAGGACAGACCTCCTCCACCCCTAGCCATTTCACAGGTGAGGGAATAAGCCTAGATAGGTTGAGTGACCTGCCTGAGGTCACATAGTAATTTTGGCCTTTGAGCCTGGACAACAGCACTGGTCCTCATCTCCTTCTCCAGAGCCCTTCTCTTTTTACCAGGGTCTCCTGGCAAGGTTCCTCCTTTAGGCCACTTTCTCTCTGCTGAGGGCTCCCTCTGCTAACTGCAAAGGTCTGGCCTCTCCAGTGGTGGCCACAGTTTAGGTAGCCACCCTGGGGAGCCAATGAGCTTTCTGAACCTAAAGGATGTGACTCGGGACACAGAAGGGGAGGAGGAGCTTAATGCAAAGGGTCTGTTTCAGGGTTGCTTCCAGATGTTTCCCTGTGGGTAGTTACCTACTGAGACAATTGCAGAAGGTGCTATCCTGCCCCAGGGTCCTGAGCAGGCAGGCAAGTTCTTGCCACCGATGCCAAAATACTAGGTGCACAATCTCAGAGACAGAGTTTTATTGTTTGCCAGGTAAAAGGGGACACATTGAGCTCCTCCTTCCAAAGCTGTGTGTCCCAATCCTGGAGGATCTGGCGAAGAGTTTTAAAGCAATGACTCAAGGGTGGGTTGCTGATAAGATTAGGGTGTGTGGAGGGCCTATCTCCATGGGGTCACAAAGAGTCAGACTGAACAACAACAACAACAGATAATCTCTTGATGAGCTTCTCGGTTCCTTTAATCTGGCCCCAGATGGTCTTCTTAGAATGAAGAATGCTGAATCATCCACTTGTTTCAGGTTTTAGTTCTATCACTCACCTAGAGCCAGACATCCTGGAATGTGAAGTCAAGTGCACCTTAGGAAGCATCACTACGAACAAAGCTAGTGGAGGTGATGGAACACCAGTTGAGCTATTTCAAATCCTAAAAGATGATGCCGTGAAAGTGCTGCACTCCATATGCCAGCAAATTTGGAAAACTCAGCAGAGGCCACAGGACTGGAAAAGGTCATTTTTCATTCCAATCCCAAAGAAAGGCAATGCCAAAGAATGCTCACACTACTGCAGAATTGCACTCATCTCACACGCTAGCAAAGTAATGCTCAAAATTCTCCAAGCCAGGCTTCAACAGTACGTGAACCAAGAACTTCTAGATATGCAAGGTGGATTTAGAAAAGGCAGAGGAATCAAAGATAAAATTGCCAACATCCATTGGATCATCGAAAAATCAAGAGAGTTCCAAGAAAAATCAAGAGAGTAGAAAATATCTACTTTTGCTTTATTGATTATGCCAAAGCCTTTGACTATGTGGATCACAACAAACTGCGAAAAATTCTTTAAGAGATGGGAATACCAGACCACCATATCTGCCTCCTGAGAAATCTGTATCCTGGTCAAGAAGCAACAGTTAGAATAAGACATGGAAAAACAGACTGGTTCCAAATACGGAAAGAAGTAAGTCAGGGCTGTATATTGTCACCCTGCTTATTTAACTTATACGCAGAGTATATCATGTGAAATGCCGGGCTGGATGAAGCACAAGCTGGAATCAAGATTGTCAGGAGAAATATCAATAACTTCAGATACACAGATGACACCACCCCTATGGCAGAAAGCAAAGAACTAAAGAGCCTCTTGATGAAAGTGAAAGAGGAGAGTGAAAAAGTTCGCTTAAAACTCAACATTCAGAAAACTAAGATCATGACATCTGGTTCCCTCATTTCATGGCAAATAGATGGAAAGAATAAGAGACTTTATTTTTTTGGGCTCCAAAATCACTGCAGATGGTGACTGCAGCCATGAAATTGAAAGACCCTTGCTCCTTGGAAGGAAAGCTATGACCAATCTAGACAGCATATTAAAAAGCAGAGACATTTCTTTGCCAACAAAGGTCTGCCTAGTGAAAGCTATGGATTTTCCTGTAGTCATGTATGGATATGAGAGTTGGACTGTGAAGAAAGCTGAGCACCGAAGAACTGATCCTTTTGAACTGTGGTGTTGGAGAAGACGCTTGAGAGTCCCTTGGACTTCAAGGAGATCCAACCAGTCCATCCTATAGGAAATCAGTCCTGAATATTCATTGGCAGGACTGATGCTGAAACTCCAATACTTTAGCCACCTGATGCGAAGAACTGACTCCTTAGAAAAAAGACCCTGATGCTGGGAAAGATTGAAGGCAGGAGAAGGGGATGACAGAGCATGAGATGGTTGGATGGCATCCCCAACTCGATGAACATGAGTTTGAGCAAGCTTCAGGAGTTGGTGGTGGACAGGGAAGCTTCAGGAGTTGGTGATGGCGTGCTGGAGTACATGGGGTCGCAAAGAGTCAGACAGGACTGAGTGACTCAAATTAGTTCTATAAAGAACTTAAAGGTACTGTTCTGTGTATCCCTTAAGGTGAACCAGGACCCTGCCCAAGGCTCTCCTATTGTTTCTTGGCTTCTCTTTCCTGGTTTCTGCATCCCCTCCCTTCCCTGATTAGCAACTGTTTAAACCTGCCCTTTGGAACTCAGGGAATTTCACAGAGGCTGTTCCCTACAAAGGAGAAATACCAAACAGAGAGACTTCCGTGTTCATGAGCCCCACAGGGTCCTGCTCAGTTTCACCACCAAGCCTGCTCAGTTCAGTTCAGTCGCTCGGTCGTGTCCGACTCTTTGCGACCCCATGGACCACAGCACGCCGGGCCTCCCTGCCCATCACCAAGCCTGCTGGCTGACCTCATCTCAAATGGACTTGGAATGTGAAGAAAGAAGAGATGAAGGTCCAAAGGCAAAGGCCATCTTCACCCTGAAATTCCTCCCGACCCTTCTTCTCAAATTGTCTTCATCCCAAAGCTGTGCTCAATACAGCTTTTACAAAACAGCTCACTCCTCTGGCACCCCGTCCGTACAGGGGGCAGAGTGGAAGAGCCTTGAACCTCACCTCCCGCTCCATCCCATGCCTCTGGGCCTCAGTTTCTTCCTCTATAAAATAGACGAGTGGGACTGGAGGGGCTGTCCACCACGTTCAGCTCTGCTGGTCCCTCACTCAGCGACTCTCAAGGAGTCATTGGAAGCCTGGGAACCGCAGGAAGCCTGTGTGCGTGCGCACGTGCCTCTGGGCGGGGCTGCGGTCTCAGAGCCCCCCTTTCCTCCTCTTGGCCCATCTGTGGCCCATCTGGAGCTGCCAGGGATGGGGCCTGGAGGCGGGCCCCGGAGGAGCCCAGGGCAGCCTTCCTTCCTCCCCCGCTGACCCGGGTTGGGGGTGTGCAGGGACATCCGCTGGAGGAGGCCCTGAGGACCTCGCCTCGGGTCTCACTGAGAGGGAGGTAAACGCAGTGATGGAGGTGACAGCCACACGTCACAGCCAGTGGCAGCAGCACCCTGCTAACGAGCGCTTGTGTGTGTGCCAGGCACGGCTCTCAGCGGTTTGCTGCATCACCTCTGGCCCCAGGGGACTGCATTCCTCAGGCCAGATACTTCTGAACCTGCTGTTCACGGCTGGGTGCTGGTGACTCTCCTGTGGGTGGGAGCTGGGAGCCGGGGACTTTTGAGGTCCCTCACTCCCATATCTGGGAACCCCGCCTGGTACTTGGGTCTGGTGTTTGTGAGTGATGCCCACCCGCTAAGAGGAAAGAGAGACGGGAAGGCAGAGCTCCCTCCTGGGTCAGATCCCATTACACCCTCCCCAGCCTGTCCTCCTGGTGGTCTCAGAGGAAGCCCAGAGCCAGGCTTGTGGTAAAGAAGCAAGGAAAGGAACTGGGGAGATTGACAACCCCGGCCAGCTTGCATTTTTCTCTCTGAAACAACTTGTCAAGAATGCTTGACTCTTGGGTTTCTCGGGTCACGTGTGGGAGTGTGGTGAAGCCTCGGGCTCCACGCAGCATTGAGTCTCGGTCTCCTTGTCTGCAGAAGGGTTCAGTGCTACACTCTGCACACCCCCCTCCCCACCCGCATAGAATGAGAGAAGGGAAGCCCAGCTGGTCTGATATCGCTACCAGGCAGGCACGTGCTCTGCCGTCCACAGCAGCCACCAGCTTTCCAACTGCACTTGCTGCTCCGGCTCTCGTCTCTGAGGAGCCAGGCTTTCCCATCTCAGGCCATGAGGGCAGGGCAGCCCAGGAAACAGTGGCCTGCACCACGGCAATGCTGCGCTTCCCTGCCCCTCTCCTTCTCCAGGCTGCCCCTTGCCTAGAGCTCCCCAGGCTCTGACTGCATCAGGTTTGGCCCTTCTCAGGATCCTCCAAGTTCCAGAGAGGCCTCCTGGAGGGGAAAAGTACCATTTAAGACTCTCAGGAACAAAACTCTTGTGGTGGCGTTTGGGGCACCACCAGTGAGAAGGCTTTTTGGAGAAATGCACTTTTCCCTGGCCCCCACAGCTCTGGGGGCCTACAGTTCCTCCCCTTCCCTCAGGCCTTGCAGCCAATGTGCTCCTCACGAGCCCTGCAGCTCAGCTTCCAGGGCCTCTGGGACACAGGACGGTGCAGGCCTGCTTTGGTGCAGCCTCACTCTGCGGGGCTGGGCGGCTTTGGGAGGCTTGGTTTTTAAACAAGAGGCTGCAAGGATGTCAAAGGCCAAGTTCTGACATCTGAGAAGCTGGGTTCCTGGCATCACGGCTCCCTCCTGGACTGATGTCTTCCCCTCCTCCTGAGAGGGGCAGGCCCCAGGGAGGCAGAGGTCTCTCAGGCCTGCGGCTGGAGAGAAAGCCAGACACTGGAGTCAAGGCCTCGCCCGCAGGCTCTGTCTGGCTTCAGATTTAGAGCACAGCTCAGAGCCCTGGGTGGCGCCCCTGGTGGGGCCCGGTGTCTGCAAAGCTGTGGCTTTTAGAGATGAGACGATCATTTTTTTTTTTTTTTCCAAAAAGGAATTCCTCCCCTTGTATGTCATTCAATGTTTTAACATTATGCATTCATCTAGTGTCAGCTTCCCCATTGTTTATTTTGCCTACTGCTGAAGGTAAGATCCTGCCCACCCACAAATCTCGGCAGGCTCCACTGACAGTTATGAATCTCAAGTTTCCAGCTTTTCTAACCATCCTCCATCTACAGTTCATCTCCTCTGATGCCACAGTCCTGGGAGGTGTGATTTTCTCTGTGGGCAGAGAAAGAAAGAGGCTCATGGATCTTCCGCGCTGGTCAGCGGACCCGTGCAGAGCCTGAGCTCTTTCCCTCCCCATCCCAGGTCTGGAGCCTCACGCACACTCTCACCTGCTGGGGCAGTGTGGCCGGGGCAGAGGCTGGGGGCTGGGGACAGAAGGTCAGCCCAAGATAGTTTTGAAATCAGATACCTAAAATGTGAAAAGCATAATTCTTCTACAAATATACAGCAAGCATGAACCAAAGATTTACTTAAGTCATTAATGAGGGAACCAACACGATGATACACACACACATGTACACACACGCACACACACGTGCATGCACGCACATGTGTGTGTGTTAATGGGGGAAAACGAAGACTGAAATAATATCACTAAATTAGATACAAAACTGATATTCTCCATTGGGTAAAAACCATTTGCACCCATATCAGTTTCCTAATGTCTAACTTTACAGGGACTAGACTCTGTGTGCGTGTGTGTGTTAGCTGCTCAGTCGTGTCCGACTCTTTGTGACCCCATGGTCTATAGCCCACCAGGCTCCTCTGTCCATGGAATTCTCCAGGCAAGAATTCTGGAGTGGGTAGCCATTCCCTTCTCCAAGGGGTCTTCCGGACCCAGGGATTGAACCCAGGTCTACTGCATTGCATGTGGATTCTCTATCATCTGAGCCACCAGGGAAGCCCTGATTGGACTCTACCAGCAGTAGGAGAAGGCAGTGGCACCCCACTCCAGTACTCTTGCCTGGAAAATCCCATGGATAGAGGCTGCAGTCCATGGGATCGCTAAGAGTTGGACACGACTGAGAGACTTCACTTTCAATTTTCACTTTCACGCATTGGAGAAGGAAATGGCAACCTACTTCAGTGTTCTTGCCTGGAGAATCCCAGGGACGGGGGAACCTGGTGGGCTGCGTCTATGGGGTCACACAGAGTTGGACACGACTGAAGTGACTTAGCAGCAGCAGCAGCAGTAGATAATAAGTCAAATACAGTTCTGTTTCTCTAGAAAGCCGGATGATTCTTAGGCCTATTAGACAGTGTTCTAGTATGACTTTGAAAGGATGCACAGTCTTCTTTTTGCCTTATTTCAAAGTTTTGGATATTTTTCCTTTACAACTGATAGAGACAGAAAGTAAAACTGAGGGATGGCAGCCAGAGAGAGCCCAAGTCAGGGATGGCAGGGCAGATTTTACTGTCCAGGGCTTTTACCCTTTTTTTGGACCCTGCTCCACCCTTCCTTCATCTAGAATCCCATTCTGTTATTAGAATAATCTCAGTATTTTGTGATACCTGAGTCTCGGGAGGTTCCCATAGGTGCCCAGACCCCGCAGGGACCCACAGCTGGTGTGTCTGTGCATAAGTGCCTGGGATTTTACTTCCTTTCATCAGAGAGACCTTCTCCTTCAGGGCTCTGCCCAGAACTGGGGCTCGAGGACCTCTTCTTCACTGAAACACCTCTAGTCCCTATTTTCTGTCCTTTCTCAAATCCAGTGTTTGCTCTTTGAATTTTTCCTGTGGACTTATTACCCACTGTACCCCTGCCCCAGCACACATAAACCTCCTATGTAAGCAGATGCACTCACTCTGATGCCCCATGAAGCACAAGAGCCTGCAATGGAGAGGGGGCCTGCCTCTGCCTTCTACTTCTTCCCCAGGGTGTCAAGGCCAGCTCATTCTGCACCTCTGCATGGATGATGCGGACATGGCTCCCCCACGCCAGCAGTCACAGCCAGTGCCAGGGCACACGGCTGCTTCAGCTCCATGCATCCCCTCACAGGACATCTCTGTGCCTGTTAGAGACGGCACCAGCACATACGTTGACCCTACTCCCTCCCCCTCGGAGATTTCCAGAATAGTCTCCAGGGCTATCTTCAACTTCTTGGTTGGTGCCCCTTTGAAGTTCCAACGGGAGATAGTCCTACTCTCGCTGGCCCAGGTTCTCTGAGATCCTGCTCGCCACACTGGTGCCAGCTCTTTTCTCTTGGCTTGGAAACTATGGTTGCCTGGGTGATGTGATGTCAGGGGCCAGGCGGGTCCATCCTATCCCACAATTACACCTGCTTCCTGGGCTCTAAATGAAATTGCACAGAAATGAGAGGAGCATGGTGTGTTTTCTCGGGAGATGAAAGGGGGAGTGTATCTCTATTATTGAGTGTAAATGACTGATGACTGACTGTCTGGTCTGGGGGCCTCTGAGCACTAGGAAGACTGTGTGCGCACGTGTGTTTGTGTGCAGGGAGGGGTCAGAAGAGGAAGTGCTGTACAAGGTCATTGAGGCTGAGACTGGGACTTTTTCCAGGCTGGCTCTGCTGAACCTACTGGACCCTACTATCCCTGGAGCCTCTAAATCCCCAGATTTAGAGTACTGCTCTGCTCTGATGATAATTGGAAGGAAGGCGAGCCTTGTTTTAAGATGCACAGAAAGAAAATCTAAATACAAGCCCCACAGCCCCTCAGCAGAACGTGTTAGCTCTCATTCTCTGGCGTGTGAGCCGAGCACCCATCACCTCCTCCCAGAGCTTCTCCACCACCACCCAGCCCCCAGCCCCTCACTCCCCTCCTGTGGTTTTGGCAGGACCCACTGGAGGTCATGAGTTAATAAATCCAGGGTTTGTCTTCCTCTTGGAGAAGTGACCTTCCCCCTCCTCTATGAGTAATAAGTGTTTCAGCTGAGCTCAGTGAGGTGTCTGGGGCTGGAGGAGTTACTGCTATTAATACGTGCCAAGAAGACTGGAAAATTATCTCTATAACATGAGGGTATGGGGCTAGATGACCTCATGGTGGTGTCTGCTAGCTCTGATCCTCTGGCTCACTGGACCCCACATCCACAGGAGGGACCTCCGCTGCCATCTGGACCTGCCTCTCAGTTGTTTTGCTAAAAAAAGGTATTAGGGTCCACTCATGGCCTTGTGGGGCGTTGGTGGCAAATGCCTTGGCCCATCCAATCAGGGGGAATGTTCTCATGGGTGAGAAGGAAATGGGTCCCCATGGTGCCAGGATTTATCCTCCTCCTGACTGCAAGGAGATCCAACCAGTCCATTCTAAAGGAGATCGGCCCTGGGTGTTCTTTGGAAGGAATGATGCTAAAGCTGAAACTCCAGTACTTTGGCCACCTCATGCGGAGAGTTGACTTATTGGAAAAGACTCTGATGCTGGGAGGGATTGGGGGCAGGAGGAGAAGGGGATGACAGAAGATGAGATGGCTGGATGGCATCACCAACTTGATGGATGTGAGTCTGAGTGAACTCAGGGAGTTGGTGATGGACAGGGAGGCCTGGCGTGTTGTGATTCATGGGGTCACAAAGAGTCGGACATGACTGAGTGACTGAACTGAACTGAACTGAACTGGCTGCCTCAGTGCCCAACCTGGTGAAGCAACCTGAATGATAAGTTTCCCCATCCTTGTACAAGGATCTAGAGACTCTGACACCCAGCTACTCTGTGAAGTATTGATGAGCTTGGTCATTATCATCACCATCCCTTCTGGCGTTTGTGTAATTTGGTCATCTACCAAGTACTGCTGTTATGCGGTGATCCTGTTAGAGGCACAGACTCCTACTATGACATGCATGTGCTCGCTCAGTTGCTTCAGTCAGGTCTGACTCTAGGCGGCCTCATGGACTATAGCCCAGCAGGCTTCTCTGTCCGTGGGATTCTCCAGGCAAGAATACTGGAGTGGGTTGCCATGCCCTCCTCCAGGGGAACTTCCCAACCCAGGGATCGAATCCGCATCTCCTGTGGCTCTCGCACTGCAGGCAGATTCTTTACTACTGGGCCTCCAGGGAAGCTCCCATCCACCAAGATGGGGCTGTGGCATATATAACCAGCACTGTTTAACAGGAAGCAGTAGCTCATAAAGGTTAATATCAGTTTTCTTCTAGGGCCACTAAGCACTGGGGCCAGCAAAGGAATCCAGGTCTCGTTCTATGGTATATTGTCTTGATTTCAATCCATCCATGAACCACCTAACCATCCCTCCATCCATCCATACCTCCATCCATCCAATAGACGATTACTAAAAGCCCTTTCATGCCCACATGAATGAGCAGTAAACAGAAACAGCCCTGCTCCCTACCCCTAATTGTTGCCAGTTAAGTGCAGATTCTCTTTTCTGTAGATAGAAAGATCCAGGGTGTGGAGTGGACACCTGGGCATGAAACTCTCAGAGGAAGATTCTGTTTCCTTTCCTACATTTTCTTCTTCTTCCTGTCCACAGCAGGCTGGTCATTTGGGGGGTTTCTGGTTTCTAGATCCTTTGGCAAGTGAGCAGGTTTTGGGTAGTATAGGAGAAGTTAAAGAGTAACAAAGGGGAGGAAGGACATTGATGTTTATGAGCAGTGCTGGAGGCTGGTGCACTCCAGGCACCACTGCAAACACACTGAATTCATTTCTTACCACACTGTTGAGAGTGGCAGGTCAGGGAGACAGTGATGCCTGCTGGTCTCCCATAGTGATGTTTTGCCGTGTCTGGTTAGCACAGGGCCCTATGCTATGGTCGGGGCAGCTCAGCAGACAATTTACATGATACCTTGTGGTTCTCACCTTGTGGAAAAAGATAACCAGGCCCCACCTCTAGAGAGTCCCATGGTGGGTGTGGGAGGTTCACATGAGGACCTGCATCAAAATAAGCCTCTGTCCTGACCCAAACACATGCTTCCGGTGCAGCTCCTGGGTTTCTCTGAGGATGGGAAGACGCCTTTCCTCAGGACAGAGGATGTCTTTGAAAGACAGTCCAGTATGAAAACAGAGCTTAGCTCTGGGGCAGGGTGTGCGTACAGAACTTGCAGTATTCCAGGATGTGTAGGGGAGAAATCAGTCCAAACCTCAGTGCCAAAGTTCCCTGGAGGCTGTCCAAAGCAGGAAAACCCCTGTGCTTCCAGTTCCACCCAAGTGCAGTCTGGGGGGCTTCACAGATAGTACTAGTGGTAAAGAACCCGCCTGCCAATGAAAGAGACGTAAGAGACGCAGTTTCGATCCCTGGATCATGAAGATCCTTTGGAGGAGGGCTTGGCAACCCACGCCAGTATTTTTGCTGGAGAATCCTATGTACAGAGGAGCCTGGTGGGCTATATAGTCCATAGGGTTACACAGAGTCGGGCATGACTAAAGTGATCTAGGATGCACGCACGCACGCAGGTCTGGAAGGTAGGGAGTGAGGGCGGTGTCACAGAGCTGGCAGAGGCCTGGAGCCGAGCAAGTGGGCGGATAGGTCGGTGGCGCAGGGCTCACTATCCGGAGCAGACAGACACCCAGGCAACTCGCTCTGAGGCGGCTGCAGCCAAGGGAGAGCCTTCCAGTCTCCACCGTCGAGGACTTTTGAAACCCTAGGCTTAGGGCCCGGAAAGCAGACTCCTGAAGCAGAAGGTGACCTTAGGCATTGACTGGTCACAGGGACAGCGGGCTGCCAAGCGGCTCCCGGGACGGCAGCAGATATCTTAATTGACCACGGCAGTTTCCCCCCAAGCCTGGAGGCAGCGTCACAATTCTTCTAACTGCAGGACCGCAGGCCAGGATGTTCCAAGATCTGAGTTGGCACATAAGTTCCATACAAGCCTCTTTGCCATTCTCGATCTAGATTAAGTCCCCCACTTGACACATGAGCATGAGGCTGGGAGACGGAGAAAGGCTTGCTCAGTGACTAATAGAATCATTGCCAGGAGATGAAAAGAGGTAACCAGGTAGTAACGTATTGTCGAGGGTGCTTGGGTCTAGCTTGGTAACTTTGGCATATCCTGTGGGTATCCTGTGCGTGCGTGCTAAGTTGCTTCAGTGGTGTCCAACTCTGTGCGACCCTATGGACTGTAGCCTGCCAGGCTCCTCTGTCCATGGGATTCTCCAGGCAAGAATACTGGAGTGGGTTGCCATGCCCTCCTTCAGAGGATATTCCCGACCCAGGGATTGAACCCAAGTGTCCTAGGTCTTCATTGCCAGATGTGTTCTTTACCACCAGTGCCACCTGGGAAGCCCACCACCATGTATCCCTTCAAAATTCACCACTCACTGTCACAGCACAAGCTTGGACCTTTTAAAACCCACTGCTTTCTAGATGCAATTGGTCCCAGGACCCTTTAAAGGCATAAGCTGCTCAATTATCCAGAACAGTTTGTTTTTGAAACACACTATGGGGCCTGCAGGCTGAGCAGAAAGAAATGAGGTGATGAGATTTCAGGGTTTGCCTCAGCCATGACTGAGGGCTGTGGAGCAGCGGGCGGGCACCACACAAAGCTGCCCTTGGCGGGGTCTGTGGGGTTGCTGGTCTTTACGGTGACTTTTCGCTCTGGTGGTTTAGGCTTCTCAGGTGGGCGTGTGGTGTGTGTGTGTTGGGGGGTGGGCGTGAGCATGCGTGAGCCTACCAAATCCTAACCACATGAAAAAGCAGCTCTTTTGGAAGGTGGTTTTATGGAAAAAGAGAAAGTTGCATTTCGCAGAGTGAGGCGTGAACCTAGAGAACTCCAGGAGATGGGTTTGTGTGGAGAGGTGGATGTGAGTGAAAATTTAACACCCCTCTCAGGGTGGTCAAAAACAGATCTGTGAACACAGAGGTGGAAAAAAGAAAAGAAAAGAAAAAAAGCCACAAAACACTGAAATAGTTATCATGGAGCTCAGGCGCTTGACTCTGGGGCCCAGTTTCCTGGATTTCTTCTGTTGTTTATGTAGTTTATAGTCCACAACAAATTGGCAACAGCCGATGTGAAGAGGGAAGACAGGTACGGGGGAGGATGGGGGACAGTCGTCCCATCCCGTTATGTGCTGTTAGATGATTCTGACCCCAAGGAAACGGGAAGGGGAACATGGTATTTGGTCACTGTTTAAGGAGCTAGGCAAGCTAAGCGTGTGAGCATTTAGGAAAGGTTTCCATCCTAAACGATGGAGATTAAAGGGATAAGTTTCTGTTATGGGGAAAATTCTCTTATGTGAACCTTTCTCAACAAGGTTAATAAATGAAACATCACTGTAAGTTCCAGACACTCTTGATAAATTCCTGTGGGTAATATTAAGAGACAGACATATTGTGTGTTTATAGAAAACGAAGCATATCAGAATCACCCGGCTCAAGCTTTTTATTTTGTTGGTGGAGACAAGGGGATGGGGTGGGAGGGAGCCCCCGC
>NW_011494742.1:347560-361908 GCF_000754665.1 Bison bison bison | reverse complement strand
CTGCCCGCACCCGCAGTCAGAGGGCCACAGCTGATGGAGACAGGAACAGTCTGAATCTCCCCCGTCTTCCTCAGCCAACAGGCCCCTCAGCCTTCCCTCAGTCTCCTGTGGACCCTGTGACTTGCTTGCCCCCACCTCCCCAGGGTGGAGTCGGCCCAGGAATGTGGAAGGTTAAGCCGGGGTGGGGATCTCTAAGGAAAATGACTCCATCAGCCATTCGTGGTCTGGGGGCAGGTGACAGAGGTTGAGTTGGGACACTGCCTCTGTGTCCTCAGGTCGGGTGGCTGGTTTCATGGAAGCCCTGGCATGTATATTCTATTTTCTGGGGAACTCAGAGATAAAGCATGTGGACCTCCCACTTTCTGTGAAATGGACCCTTCTCTGAGCAATGGAAATAGGCCAGGGTCTTCTATTCTCTCTCTGCCCCACCCCCGTGCTGGACAATGAATCCACCTGCTCCGTCCATGGCTGCTGATGGCGTGTGGAATCTAAGACTAGGGCGGAGCAGAGGGAATGCTACTCGGGGGTCAGAATTGCAGACTGGTCTGCTGTCTACTTCTGAGCTGGAAGCCCTGGGCCTTGGGTAGTTACTGTCCCTCACCTGTAGGATGTGGGCATGGATGCTCACAGGGACATGAGGATCAGATGAGAGGATGAATATAAATAATTTAGGAAGCATTCAATGAATGGGAGGGATTTTTCAATAAGGGAGATCTTTATTGACTGGAAACCGCCACCAGGTAGGAAAGTGTCATTGAAACTCTTGAAAGCAATGAGCACAATGGAAATACTTCACAGTGTATAATGGTCTGCAAGTGTGCTGGACTGGATTTGAATCGAGCTCTGCTTTGGCCCGCTGGTGGCTGAGCACGGGGCTCCTAGCTCACGGGGCTGAGGACAAAACAGCGCTAGTCAAGCCTTCTTACACAGGGCCGCCACTTCTCTCTTCATTTTTCCCCGTTTACCATTCACGAGCACTTCCTCGGGGGTGGTGTTCACAAAAATTGGCTCTTTCAGCCCTGAGGCTGCGCCCTCAGGAGCTTGCTGTGTGTCAGCTGAGCCATCCTCTCTGGGGCTGTGCGTGCAGCACACAGCCCATCAGTGGGAAGGACTGAGCACAGAGCCAGGCTCACTGCATGCTCCCGCTTCAAGGTGGACATGGCACCAAGAAAGGGCCCTGGGGTATGAATTCTGACACTTGTCTACAGGACGTGCCCACAGTACCACCCTGACAACATCTGGTGAAGTTTGAGAAGTTTCTCTGAATGAATCCTCCCAGCTCCTGTTCTGGGCAACAGGATGGTCCTGGCTGAGAGGGCTGGGCCAGGGCCCTGGGAAGTTGACCGGGTCACATCTGATGGGTGACATCCTCCTCGTTTGGCTGCCTAAACAGGGTCTTCTGGAGGTCAGGCCCCAGGCTGCACTGCTGTCCCTCTCTCCCTCCCTCCTGGGGTTTTAGAAACCTGGTCTTCAGCACTGGGAGGCTCTCTCTACTTTCCTCTAAGCCTTGCACTCTGTCTGGACCAGGGCCCCTCTTCTGCCCTCCAGGCAGGACGAGAGCCAGACCCCAGGCTGTTGAACTCATCAAAGTGTGAGGTCTCAGACCTGACGTCCTCTAATTCTAAATGCTTCTTAAATCTCGATGTATCCTCCAGATTCTAAAACCTTCCACCCAGGGAAGCCATGCCCCAGTCCTCAGGGACACTGGCTAGTGTGCTGGGGTCAGCGGGAAGATAGATGATCCATTAAGTAGAAAGGACTGTGGAGTCATGATTTGGAGAGCCTGGAAGTCATGAGAACTCATGTCGCCCACCTGGGCTCTGGAGTCTGCAGTCCAGGGTTCAAAGCCTGTCTCTGCTACTATCTGTGCAGTTACTTGGTGGTGGTTTAGTCACTAAGTCACGTCCAACTCTTGCGAACTCATGGACCATAGCCTGCCAGGCTCCTCTGTCCATGGGATTCTCCAGGCAAGAATACTGGAGTGTGTGTTTCTTTCTCCATTTCCTTCTCCAGGGGATCTTCCTATCCAGAAATCGAACCAGGGTCTCATGCATTGCAGGCAGATTCTTTACCGACTGAGCGCTACAAAGATGCAATTACGTAACCCTTCTGAATCTTGGCTGATGTGAGACTTGGAAGAGATAAGGTGCCCACTGCCTGGCAGGGATCCAGGTGGCTCCAGTGGGGTGGCTGCTGGGAGGCAGGGAGAGCTTGTCTCAGGCGCTCAGACCTTCCTCTTTGGCTTCCTGCTGTGGGGAGGATGGGGAGGGAGCACTCCCACAAGCCAGACTCTCCTTCATTTCTTTCCTCCAGAAACCTTTTCTCACTTGGGTGCAAACGATGAGGGGTGGTGGGACAGGTGGGGCCCTCCTACAGACTTTAAACAGGGTGAAGACATGAACATAAAGTGGTGTTCTTTATAAAGTGGTGCGTGCCTGCTTTCACTGTGGAAGTATAGGCTTTCTGGGGCGCATGTGAGAGCCGCAGCTTGACCATCAGGGTGGCTACCTTTGGGCCATAGTATCTTAACTGCCAGAAACTCAGACATGTCGTCTCCCTGTTGGAACTCAAGCTGACACTTAAAATCTGTCCAGTCTAGCTAGACTCCCATTTACGGACCTTCAGAGCAGATGGAGGGCTTCCCTTCATCCGGGGAAGTGGTAAAGAACCCACCTGCCATTGCAGACCTAAGAGACCTGGGTGTGTGATCCCTTGGTTGGGAAGATTCCCTGGAAGAGGGCATGGCAACCCACTCCAGTATTCTCACCTGGATAATCCCATGGACAGAGGAGCCTGGTGGGCTACAGTCCAAAGGGTCGCAAAGAGTCAGACATGACTGAAGCGACTTAGCATACACAGGGCAGATGGACTCAAAGACAGAAAGTGGACTGGCTAGTATCAGTACCCAACTTGCCATTGGTGCTTTTCCCTGAACCTCCCAGGAAGCGTGCTGGGGTCTGGGAGCCCCGCTTCTCCAGAGGTCTGTGTGCCCACTTCCACGGCTGCTTGCTTGCAATGTGCCTGGAACCAGGGCTACAGAGCTTGGGGTTTCTCTCCTTCGGCACCCTTGACATTTGGGGCTGGATGATTCGTTACTGTGGGGGTTGACTGCATCATAGGATGCTTAGCAGCGCCCTGGCCTCTCTCCACTAGGTGCCAGTGGCGGCAGCTGTCGCCCCTGCCCCGACCCTGTCTCACTTTGCGGTGATCAATAAAATCTCCCTGTATTGCCAAATGTCCCCCGAGGGGCTAAATCGTCCCTACTTGAGAACCGCTGCTTTACACATGTCATCTCATGTAAATCTCACGTCAGTCCTTGGAGGAACCAGCTTTCTCATCATCTCCACTTTACAGATGAATTCACAGAGGCTGAGTGAGTTAAGTAACTTACCTACAGTTAATAAATGACAGAGCTAGGCCTTTGACACCAGAGTCCATCATTTTACCCTGATATTCAGCAGCAGAGGATGACATCTGAGTCCCTCTTTAAGCTCCAAGTTGCCCAGGATCTCACCTGGTGTTCACCTGGGGACATGCCCAAGCTGGAGTTTTGGAGAAGTGAACTGGTAGGTGGCAACGCAAGGATCCCAGCCCTTCTGAGGCTTCCCCAGGCCAGGCGGGAATGGGAAGTAGCTGGGAGGTAAGCCTGCTCTCCTGCAATAGGGCTTGAGTCAGTAGCTAGAGCCACAATCTGCTGCCTAATATCAACCAACACCAGTGGCAGAGAATACAATCACTTATTACAGCTCATGATTCTCTGGGAAACCTGCACAGTTCTGGCTCCGTGGCGGCTCAGCGGGACCCATGCCTGTGTGGTTTCCTGCTCTTTGTCTGGACTCTGCCACCAGCTATGGCCTTGGCTGGGATGACAGGGCTGTCTCCGCTTTGTTCTCTGCCGTCTCATCACCCAGTAGGTTAGCTCAGGCTTGCTTACAAGGAAAGCAAGAATCTGTGAGAGAGAGAGAGAGAGAAGAAATGTGCAAGGGCTTCCAAGGCCCGGGCTTGGAACTGGGAACAGTCACTTTTTCTGCCTTATGTTGGGCTTCCCAGGTGGCTCAGGGGTAAAGAATCCATCTGCGGTGCAGGAGACGCAAGTTTGATTCATGAGTCAGGAAGATCCTCTGGAGGAGGAAATGGCCAATCACTCCAATATTCTTGCCTGGGAAATCCCACGGACAGAGGAGCCTGGCGGGCTACAGTCTGTGGGGTCGCAAAGAGTCAGACACAACTGAGAGACTGAGCACTTGCATACACATACGTTGGCCAAAAAATTTCACCAAGATATCCCAGATTTTAGCCTCTTAATGGGAACGGCTACAGAGTCACATTGCAAGGGAGTGGAGGAGGGGAGGGGAAGCCGAGGCCACCTCTGTCTTCCTCCTCTCCTGGTGCTCAGCTGGCATCCATCTCAATCTCTGGAGGTTAGTGAGAGGGGGAGGGTAATGCTAGAAGTTTCAGACTCCTGTGAGATTCTTCCCACTTGGACACACCTCTTAGGATGGTGAGCTCCTTGAGGATAAGGATTTTGTTCACTCCTGAGTTCTAAGAATCTAGCGTGTGCCTGGCACCAAGGAGGGTCTCAGCCAATTTTAAATACGAAATTAATTCTATGACTTTACCTGAAGTCAATTCAGTGTAACTTGCCTTCAGTGGTCTTTGTTAAGTACCCGCTGTCTGTTGAGTTCATCCCTACTTAATCCAAGAGAGTTAGGAGGCTGTCCAATTCTCAACCCGGCTGTTAGGACTATCACCAAAGGTCGGCATGACTGATGGGGCCTCCAGAGAAGGGATCCAGACAGCTTGGAAAGTGCTGTCTTTGCAAACCACACCTGTGAGCGTCTGGGCCGTGTACGGAAGGGCACGGTGGAGGCCGGGAGCTCTGGAAGCTTGTCCCTGGTCTTGGCAACACGTGGATCGGGTGGATTTTCTGCTGCTCTTCCAAATGGCTCCATTTAGTCAAAGCTGGCGGCTGTCTTGACAGCCTGCTGGCTTCTCTTTTCCTTTGAAAGCCTTCGAGCTCTGGGAGAGGAATCTGAGACTGGCTACAGATTCCCCATAAGCCGTCTGTGCAAGGGCGGCTAGGACCGGAGAAGACTTTCAAAACCCAGGTTCTTAGAAACAGGAAGTTGCCTGCTGCCTGGAGTCTCCGAGGTTTGCCTCGGAGGTGTCCCTCCTTCCTGCCCTCCAGGTTGGGGGAGGAAGGAAGGGACCTTAATTAGACATCATTCCTCTCCCTCATCTCTACCTTCAGCCTTTCCCAGGGTCAGGAGTGGAGCCTGGGGGTGGGAGGTAAAGGGGGATTTCCTCCAGATCAGAGAAGAATCAGACCAGTGTGCGTGGTTTCTCAGTGGTGACTGAGAGTGAAGATCACCATGTTGAATTTAGGGCGGGGGTGTGTGGAGTGTGTGTATGTGTGTGTAGGCAGGGTCTTGGGGAGATAGCAGGGTGTGTGTGGATGTGTTTGTATGTGTGAAGGTGGGGGTCATGGGGACGTGGCAGAGCGTGAGTGTGTGTGTGTGTAGGCAGGGTCTTGGGGAGGTAGCAGGGTGCGTGTGTGTGCGTGTGTGTGTGCGTGTGTGTGTGTGTGTGTGTGTGTGTGGAGGCGGGGTCATGGGCAGTGGCCAGGGTGGGAGGAAGGAGGCAGGGAGAGGGATGAACAACGCTAGGAGCCCAGTCATGTTTTGTGGAGTGTTAAGTGCCAATTTTTGTTAGGTGGCCTGAACCTTTGCCAGAAGCTCTGGATGGTCCAGCAGAAGAAACCTACCCCCCTGCCCCCAAGGTGCCCACCATTGGTGAGGACATGAATCTGCCACAGGGGAGACCACCGGCCAGCCGTGATGGACAGGGTCCCATGAGGTGTCAGAAGGTGTGGCCTGGAAGCCAGGGCAGGAGGGACACAGAGAAGGGAGGTCAGGGCAAGTTTGAGGAGGAGGAAGGCTAGGGCTGGAGTGATGCTGTGGGCCTGGTGGGTCTTGAATGGCAGGCGGTCCACCTGCTGTTGAACTGAGGGCATGCAGTCCAGCTCCAGGCGATCTGTGGAGACTTAAAGCTGCTGCCATCAAGGGGTCTGTTGCCTGAGACAGGAGGGGCCGAGCAACCCTCATGCCGTGACTCCTCCGTCCCTGCCTCAGCACTCCTGGGAGGGTGGCCTGCAGGGTTAGGGAGGAGCAGATACAGGCCCAGACTCAGGGCTCTGATCTTCAGGCCCCTGGGGTGCTGGGCACTCTGGCTTTCAGAGACCACCTCTCCGAACTCAGGCTGGGACCCTGACCCCCTCTCCTGTCCTTCACCTGGCTTCATTTCTCATCGTCGGAAGTCCTGGCTTCACTCGTGAGCTCTAGCCCTGACTTTTGAGAATGGGCCGGGTATTTCTCCTCTGTCACGAGCTTCTCTTCTCTGAGCTCTTCACTCTGACTATGTCTTTGTACCTGAGCTTGGCCAGAGTCTGCCCGGACGGCAGAGACCTGATCTCCCACTTCTCTGGGTCCCTCAGAAGAGGGACGGGGCACCCAGCAGGTTCCCAGCCCATCGCCGTGAGTTTATCAAGAACTCTTCTGGCTTCTTTCTGACCTGCTAAGAGAGTGCCGTTACGTTATGACTCAGGTCAAACGGGGACCTTCGGTCTAATGACAGGCAGTTTGTAAGGTTGTGTGACCTGCAGAAGCAGGGAGAAACAGTGCCTGCATAGAGCAACTGGAATGCCACCTCTATTAGCACAGTCCCCAGTTGTTCAGAACATTTCTGCGTCCGTTAGGGCCATGGCCTGAGCCTCCCATGAATGCTGTTTCATCTCCCTAGGTCTGAACGCAGCCTGGACTGTGCCAGCTTGTCAGCAGCCCTGTCACTAGATCCTGCCCCTCCAGCTGTTTGCATTCCTCCTTCCTTGGTCTTCTGTTGAGTAAAATATGCTGAGAAGGGTTCAGGATTAAGCTTGGTGGCATTTATAATCCCCACTCCAACCAAGAGTTTATTGGGGAGAGCAAATTTTGGATGGGCAGATGGAAGAGGTTGGGGCATGGGCTATGGGGAGACTGAAGATGCTACAGGCAAAGATTGTCACCATCAAAGCCAAGCCTTGTACTGGAAATGCTGGAAGGCCAGACACCCCCATAAGACAAGTGGGGCGGTAAAGTGGGCAGGCTGATAGTCCCGAAACTGTGGGACATGAACCTAGAAACCAGAGAGAGGCGAGAGCACAGAAGACTGGGCCTGGGCCCCCAGGGGCTGCTCGGTCCTGCTCAGAGGCAAGGGCAAAGCCTGTTACCAGGCCCCGTCTGAGAGCGTGGACCTGAGCCATGGGCCCACTGCCCAGGGAGCCACTTCACCGGCCACACCAGCCCAGGCCTGGCCTGGGGTCCCCACTCGCTCTGTCAGCCGCACCTAACTCAGCAGATCCACAGACTCCAGTCGAGGTGGTCGCTGGCCACCACGTAGCAGCGTTTCTCCCACCCTCCACTTCTTAACCAGCTGGTGTCACTCAAGGACATTTTTTTCCTTATTGTGGAATTTTCCAGATCGCTCTGAAATCTTTCTGGAGGAATGTGGAAAACTCTTTGTATTTAAATTCTGTAGTAATGGGTCCAAGAGCATGAGGGTACAAAAGGACTTGAGCAAGCACCTAGTCCCATTCTGGACGGTTAAGTGACTGGCCCGGGGTCACCCTGCTACTTGGGGTGTTTGGCCTGGCCCACACCTGGGTCAGAAGGCAGAAAGAAAGCACACAGGTCTCGCCTTGTCCTGTGGTCTTCCCACTAAACCCTCTTTAACAAATGTCAGCCACCTGTAGGGCTGCCCTTAAAGTGACAGATCACGGCCACACCCTAGTGGGCCTTCCTGGCACCTGGGACCTTAGACTTGAGAAGCCCTTGGAGGTGTTGCCCCCTAGGGTCCCCAGATAGAGCAGGAAGTCCCCATGCAGGGTCCAGGAGTCCAGCTGACGACAAGCATCTCCTGCCAATGTGGGGAGCTGTACGCTCTGGGAGGGGCCATCTGCTTTTATTTGCTCTATGCTGGGGGTGGGGCTCTCAGTAAAATCAATTTACACAGAAAAGAATTTGGAAATCATAAATCTGATACAAACTAGGAAAACCTCTCCTTGCTGCCCAACAACTTTGTCTAGGAAAAAGTGAGGCAAACCAGTCTTCCCTCCTCCATAAAAAAAATATTAAACTGCACATATTTAAACTATACAATTGGATGGGTTTATATGTATACTGGTGGTTCAGTGGTAAAGAAACTGCCTGCAATGCTGGAGACCTGGGTTCAATCCCTGGAGATCCCCTGGAGAAGGAATTGGCAACCCACTCCAGTATTTTTGCCTGGAGAATCCCACGGACAGAGGAGCCTGGTGGGCTAGAGTCCATGGGGTCAAAAAGAGTTGGATACGACTGAGTGACTGACACTTTCGCTTTCTTTATGCATCTGTGAAACCATCTCTTCCCTGTTGGCTAGGTCTTTTGATCCCTTATTAATTCATGTATTAGATCAGCTACATATCGAGCATGCACTACATGCTATGGGCTGTTACGATTTTATACTTGGAATCTGCCTTTCTCTAAATTCTATTCTCTGACCCCAGCTTCACTGGGGCTGCCAGATAAAATACAGGATGTTCAGTTAAATTTAGAATCACAGGCAAAAAATGAATGGATTTTTAAAAGCAAGTATGTCCCAATTACTGCATGTGACATTTTAAAAAATTTAGTTTTAATTGGAGGATAATTGCTTTACAATGTTGTGTTGGTTTCTGCCATACATCAACATGAATCAGATGTAAGTATACAGATATCCCCTTCCTCTTGAACATCCCTCCCATCCCCCCATCTCACCCCTCTAGGTCATGAATGTGACATTTTTTATACTAAAAAGCCACTTATTGTTTCTCTGAAATTCAGATTTAACTGAGCAGCCTGTATCTTTGTTTACTAACTGGCAACCCTAAGCTCTACTCACTTGTATGGAGCTGTGTAGAAATCACGTGCTCTTTGTCCAGGACGGTCCCTCTGGGGGCTGAAGATGGGCCCCAGTGCTCCCACATGCTGTGAACCTTCCTGGTGTTCAGGGCACTGGAGGGCGCTTGCTCTGGCCTTAGTGCCATGAATTTAATTACTGATGTTAAGACTGTGAACCAGGACTTCCTTGGTGGTCCAGTGGTTAAGACTCTGCTGGTCAGGGAGCTCAGATCCCACATGCTGTGCAGTGTGTCTGAAAAAAAGGAAAAATTGTGTGTGCTTTTTGAGCCAAGTCCCATGGCTGCTGTTAAGCTAGTCATGCTGAGAACCCCTGGCTCCCTTTGGGGCCATCAAGCAGGTCTCCTCTCCAGCCCTCAGGCAGGGTTTTTGAACAAAACTGTGGCTTCTCATCTGTGCTGATGAGATTTCGTCTTGTTGGTTTATTCATGCTTCTAGGCCGTTGGAATCTCATGGAAGCCAGAGTCTGTCACCTAGCAAAAGGTCCATCCCTCCCAGGTTAGAATATATTTAAACTTGATTATAAATCAGACTGTAGATTTCCCGTCAAGTAACTGGTGGGAATGCGGACAGGCCAAGGCTGTCCGCAGACGATTACCATTTGCTGTGAAGAGAGCCTCTGTCTCCTCCCTTCCTTCCTGTGGGTTGACATTGCTAACATTCATTGGACCAACTCACCTAAGTGTAGTATCTATTACCCAGATGGCACTTCTCATTTTTATCTACAAACATTTCATAACAGTCTAATTCAGTTTTCTCACTCATTCAGTACAGTGGATATTTATTGCCTGCTTCCTTGTGCAATGTGTCAGGTGCCTGGTGAAAATCAGATCCGTTACATTCTGGTGTCCTTCGTTTCCCAACCCAGGGAACCCCATCACAGAAGCCCATTTTTGAGGGAACTTGCTGGTCCCTGGGGACGATCAGTCCCCTCTTACTCTCCCTTCCCTTTTAAATCATCACAAACCATTTAAAAATCCATCACAAATTTGTCAAGGTGTTTTATAGTCTAGTGTAAAGTTTCTGGATTTTCATCCTTTTCCCTATGGGAAAATTGAAACACAATTTACAGTCTGAAACATCGGCTCCTCTGCTGTGATTCTTGCTCCTCATGAATTGGGCAGTAGTTCTGGGGTCCCATCAGCAAGTTCCCTGTTTGTGAAAGTGAAAGTTGCTCAGTTGTGTCCGACTCTTTACGACCCCATGGACTATAAGGTCCATGGAATTCTCCAGGCCAGAATACTGGAGTGGGTAGCCTTTGCCTTCTCCAGGGGATCTTCCCGACCCAGGGATCGAACCCGATCTCCTTCATTGCAGGTGGATTCTTTACCAGCTGAGCCACAAGATCCCTGCTTGTGCTGCACTATAATTTAACATAGTTGGAAGACACAGTTCAGTGAATGTGGGGAGTGGCTCCCTTACTCTTTTGAACTTAGAATGAATTCTCATTAATTGGATGGATGTAGGTCAAGGGCAGGGGAAAGGTTAACAGAAGGAAAGTAACAGGTATTAAACACTTGCTTTGTGTCAGATGTGCTATGCTTTTGGTATTCCTATGTCTTTTCACGCCCACTAAACTTGATGAAGTAGAGATTGCTAGCCCCATTTTTGAATTGGAGGAACTGAGAAATCCAGGGAAGTTAAGGGAGCCTGGTGGGCTGCAGTTCATGGGGTTGCGAAGAGAGCGACCTCACTTTCACTTTTTACTTTCATGCATTGGAGAAGGAAATGGCAACCCACTCCAGTGTTCTTGCCTGGACAATCCCAGGGACGGGGGAGCCTGGTGGGCTGCCGTCTATGGGGTCGCACAGAGTCGGACACGACTGAAGTGACTTAGCAGCAGCAGCAGCAGCAGCAGCAAGGGAGGTACTCAAGGTCACACAGTTGGGATGGCTATGTGATACATGTAGAATTCATGTCCGGCTTTGTTTTGTTTCAAAGTCCGTGTACTTTCTACTGTTCTGCAGAGCTGAGCTTAACTCTAAGTCTAATATGGCAAAACCTATTTTGTTCTGGGACAGGGGTGGTGCGGTTCATCATAGAATTCCTTCTTGTGTCAGAGCTGATTCTTCACATGCGCTGATTATTTTGGAACCGTCTACTGTGTATCGTATGGCGGACTGGGTTGCTGCTCTCTGGGATGCAGAAATTGAGTGATCTGTTGAGTGTCCTGTCGTGGAGTTTCTAGATGAGAGGAGAGCTAGCCTTCCTCTCTGAGGGCTGCCTGGCAGTCGGAGTGCCTGTGGGAGATGCCTTGTGGGCATCAATGTGAAAATGGATTGTCAGTTGGTGCTTTTGGATTGGGGGGCGCGGAGCTTGGACTGGGGGCCGTGGATGGGCTGACTCCTGGAGGGCAGCCTGGTGAAGCGTGTGTGGTAATACAGGCCTTTTGGGAGGAGGGGCCAGCGAGGCCCACAGTAGTGGCCCAGGTGGGGATACCGGGGACAACGGGAGCAGCAGACACAGTGGAGGCCGTGAGGCCGGTGGGGGCCAGCTAGAGGCGGTGCAAACAACCAAAGCGGGTGAAGGACTGGGCAGGAAGCATGGAGGAGAGCACCAGGGAGAAACCCTCGGAAGGCTCCCAGGACCCTGGCCTGGTCCTCGGGTCCTGGTGAGCTCTGCACATCCCCAGGCGGAAAAGCAGATGAGAAGAAAGATCCAATTTGATCCAGTTGAGTGGAGTCTGAAGTGTCCGTGGGACGCCCAAAGAGCTTCTTAAGGTCTGAGCTGACTGACGGGAGAGAGTCTGGGTTACCGTTGTGAGGGCAGGTGTTCTGTAGAGTTATTTGTGTGGACAACCTTCCCTGCCATGAACCCCCCTGCAGAGCCAGCATTCCCACCTCCCTCCCAGGTGACCTGCAGACTGGGCTGTGTGCACGTGTGCATCTTTGCACACACATCCACACACAGCACATGTACACTCACGTATGCATAATCAGACATCCTTACTCACTCACCCCCACACACATACACACACAATCACACACATTAGTGCATCTTTATGCACTCACGCATACACTTTCCTCACACACTCACACACTAGAACATTCACACACAGAGCATTTACCCTTGCAGAATCCATATCCACATGCACCTTCCTCTCAGACACACACACTCCCATCAGACACACATTCACACGTGAGTTCACACACAAACATACATCATGTACACCCTCACCTACTCACACACATGCGAGCCATTGACACACCCATCGTCCACACAGCTCACCCCCACTCACTCGCACACATTCGTACACTCACACACAGGAGCATTTACTCACGCCCATCCCACCGAGGAGCTGCTCCCACTGCTTTAGGTCAGCCCCTCCTCAGCCCCCTGGGGCACTGAGTGCCGGACTCTACCGAGGGGGGCCCGTTTGGGGGGGCTCCCTACCCCTAACTGCCCCCCACCCTGCGGGTGCTGCCTGGGCTTGGCCATCTGGAGTCCGCCCCCTGAGGGATTTGCAGCCCTTCTGTGCTTAGTTCCAGGAAACACGAGACGGGGTGTCCTTGGAGTGGAACAAAGTGTAAGGACTAGAGTTCGGCATGAGCCTCTCATCTGGCTCGTGGGACGTGAGAAGCCTGCCTCGCCCAGGTCAGCCTGCCCTCGGCGGCAGGTTAGGAGCTGGGGCACCACGATCTGGGGCGGGGGCTCTCTGCACCCTGGCTGATGAGGTTGACCAGAGAAGGGTCAGAGGTGAGCCCGAGTTTTGAGGCTGGATGTTGGGGTCCCTTATGCTCCTGTCCTGTCCCATGGGAGCTGCCTCCCCAGGGCATGGCCTCATTGGTGCCCTGGCCTTGGTAGGGAGGGCAGTGTCCGGCAGCTCTGGGTGCTAGCCGTCCAGCCCAGGGACACACTGGGGTAGGGGAGGCAGAGCGGGGCTGTCTTTGCTGACATCACCCTCATTCTCCCCAAACAGCCTAGTTTCCCTTTAAAAATGACTATTTATGTAGCTCTTATTTAAGAGTTTTCTAAAACCTTCTCGAACCTGGCTTTTGCCACGGCCTCTGCCCCCTCTTGGAGAGATAGGAAGACTATAAATTGCATCCTACTGCAGACAGTTGGGCTTCCTTTGATTTGCGTGAATTCTCCTATGTTTGAGAGCTGTTTGAAGTATTGGGATTGGTGACAAAGGCTGCTGCCTCCCTTTCCAGGGCTCTCATGGCCTTCACCCCCTAGAGAGGGAGACCAGCTCTGGCCCAGGCATCCAGCAGCAGACCTGCCCAGCCCTTTGGAGGAGCCGGGTCTCCACTGTCAGCTAGTCTCCTGACATTCCCTCCAGACACTGTGGCCAGCGTCTGGTATGGGGATTAACTCTTGCTTGCTTGCTTACCTGTGCTTCCTCTTTGGCACGTATTGTCTTTAATATTATTATATGGCTTTATTTCTTCTGCCATGACAAAACCATGTAACAACACATTTGGAAAATATCCTTCCTTTTCCAGTCACCCAACAGAACCATGCTTACCTGCTGCATTTCCCTCTAGAATTTCTCTCTGGGCAGATGAGGTCTTGTTTAGTTTAGTTTAGTTCTTTAAGTTGAAGGTTAATCCCTTCTAATGCAGATGCCATTTCCAGACCTGTGGCTCCAGCCATGGCTTGCATGGGAAAAAAAAAAAAATGAGTCACAGCTGCTATTCATAGCTGGATTTTTAAAATTAAGAGCAGGGAAGCACAGGCTGGGAGCTGGCTCTGGGCTTGATGCCTTGAGGCATATCAGGTAATTCCTGCCTGGAAGGAGCATATGCTGCAGCTGAGGTGACGAGATGCACCCAGGAAAAGGTTGGGTGAGCTCACAGGCATTGTGTCATCACAAATGTCACAGGCTGCTTGGGAGAGCCCTGCCTACGGAGAGGCACAGAGATTGGCGGGCCCTTCAGGAATCCAGGGTGGCGAAGACCCAGTGGGGTGGTCAGAGAAGCCTTCCTGGAAGAGGTGGGGTGGCAGCTGGGCTTTGAAGTCTTTGCAGATGAATGTTTAGGGAAGGGTTATGTTTCAGACTAGGGAAACAGCCCGGGGAGATGATTGGAGGTGGTAGAGCTCCAGGGCTTCCCTGACAGCTCAGTTGGTAAAGAATCCACTCCAATGCAGGAGACCTGGGTTTGATTCCTGGGTCGGGAAGATCCCCTGAAGAAGGGAAAGGCTGCCCAGTATTCTAGCCTGGAGAATTCTATGGACATTCCATGGGGTTGAAAAGAGTCAGACACGCCTGAGTGACTTTCGCTTTCACTTTCAGAGCTCCAGTATATCTGGAGGCCTGGACACAGCTCAGCATGGCAGGGGCAGAGACTGGAGTCAGAGGCCAAGGGTGCCATCTGCTCTGGAAAGACTAGGGAACCATGGAGGTGCCTGATGAAGATGCTGCCATGGAGGCTGCTG
>NW_011494742.1:343021-347433 GCF_000754665.1 Bison bison bison | reverse complement strand
GAAGAGGCGGCAGAAGGGGAGGTTCTGCCAAAGAGCAGGCCTTGCCTTGCTGTCCCTTGACCCAATCTCCCTCCTGCCCAGAGCCAGGGCTGACCTCGGGCTAGGTTGACCGGCAGCTATGACAACAGCCTGGAGAGTAGGACACCTATACAAGAGGAACACTCAGCACACAGACCAACTTCCTAGGTTCAAATCCCAGGTCTATCCCATGAAGGGCTTCCCTGGTGGCTCAGACGGTAAAGAATCCACCTGCAATGCAGGAGACCTGGGTTGGGAAGATCCTCTGGAGAAGGAAACGGCTACCCACTGCAATATTCTTGCCTGGAGAATCCCCATGGACAGAGGAGCCTGACGGGCTGCAGTCCAGGGGATCGCAAAGAGTCAGATATGACTGAGCACAGCACACGCATACATCCCATGCAAGCCCACCAGCCAAGACCACCAAGAACACACCTGGAGAAAAACAAAGTCAGGCATGCTAGCCTGCTGCAGCAAGGCAGAGCACGCACCTTGGGAAACCGTGGGGCACCTCAAAACGGGCTTTAGAGAAGGGGTGCTTATGGAGTTTGGGGGCTGGAGTTAATATAGCCCAGTCTTGGTCAGGGTTGCTCAGCTACTGCTTCGCTGGAACAGTCAGAAGTCATATCTTTAGAACACACAAGCCTATTTGGAATTGCTGTCAGATCAGCTCGTCTGTGGTCTTATCTTGGAACATATGGGTGTGAGTGAGCTGGTGTCAAAAGAATTTGAGCTTAGATAGTCTGGGCTGCGCCATTTATCTGTTTTGTGAGTCACTGCACAGGCCTTTTTGTAAGTTGTGGCTTCTGTTTCAAATCTCAGTTCGCTACGTACTGCCTGGCTGCCCTCAGGGCCAGTTCCTACCTCAGGTCGGTCTGTGGGCAGGTTACATTGCCCTTGCTGTGCCTGGTTTCTTCACTGAGCAAGTGGGGACAGTAAGAGTAGCGACACCATGGGGTCCTGGGGATTACAGAGTTAATATATGTGATGCAGCTAACAGTGCCTGGCACACGGTGGGTCCAGTAGAAATGTGAGCCCTCCTTATAACCACAAGCCTTTAAGACTGAGATGTGTGGATGGCTCCACTGCCTCCAAAGAAAAGATAGCCCTTAAGTTTATTTTCTACTTAACGAGGGGAAAGGGCACATTGATATGGGTTACTCTGATCAGATAGGATGGTGTCCTAGGGAGCAGGCTCCACCATCTAGAATAAAGCAGTCTTCTTTGACTGGTGTCATCTTCTAAGAAGGTGGGAAGGCAGGGGATCAGAGGATGCTTTGAGACTGGGGCACATCTTCAGGGAAAGATGGTGACGCCCTCTTCCTTGATTTAGTCAAGGGCAGAGCAGGAGGGAAGGGACTAAAGCTCGGGCACTACAAGTGTGGATTTCATAGAGAAAGACTAGGCTGACTCTGGGTTGTTAAGTATCGGGGTGGAGAGGCTGAGGGGCTCTGGACTCCCGGCCACATCTGAGTATGGCGGAAATTGTGGTGCAGTGGTGGGACCTCTAGCCTGGGCATCAGGTCATCTGGGTCCCAGCTCAGAACTGCTTCTAATAGACAGGCATGCCTGCTTAATCGCTCAGTTGTGTCCAGCTCTTTGTAACCCCGTGGGCTATAGCCCACCAGGCTCCTCTGTCTGTGAGATTTTTCAGCTGAGAATACAGGAGTGGATGGCCATTTCCTCCTTCAGGGGATCTTCCCGACCCAGGGATCAAACCCGCGTCTCCTGTGTCTCCAGCATTGCGGCTGGATTCTTTACCTGCTGAGCCATCAGGGAAGCTCTAACCGAGAGATGGCTTTCTGCAACTCATTTCTCATCCCCTGTGTCTTAACCTCCCTATTTATAAATGAAGAATTCAAAGGATCTTTCCGAGTCCTTGCTTTCTTCACTTCAAGGCATAAGGCATCCTGGAGACCATGGTCTTTCTTTCTCATGGCTGTACAGTGTTTCCTGAACACACGGTTCACTATTGATGGACATTTGGCTGTTTCAGTCCTTTGTACTTACAAGCAATGGTGCACATTTTGTGCGCATATCTTTACTGGAGTTGTACGCATTTACATATAGGATGCCAGATGGAGTTGCCTCTTGACAAGGATTGTGTATTTATGATTTTCACTGCCATTGCCAAACCTCTCCATTGCGGTTGCAGCAAGTTGGACTGCCAAGTTGTGAAGTGGTGAAGGGGTGGTGGGTGGGAGGTCCTTGGTGACCCCGCTGATACATCTTCCACCTCTAAGGTTACATGCTATCAGGGTCCCACTCTGCTTTGGCTCCACTTCTTAAGGCACCAAATGCTTCGCCGGCTTGGGCTTCGTGCTCCTCCCCTTGCACTGTGCTTTTCTGCTCTTCAGCTGGTCTCAGAGGGAGGGAGAGAGAGAATGAGAATGCATGAATGAGAGAGTTCTAGAGGCTCAATGTCTCATCTGTGAAATGCCAGCAACTGTCATCCTTCCAACTTCTGCATCCACACACTTGGCTCCCCACAGTCAGCATGGAGAAAGAGGAGCCGGCCAGTCAGGTGTATGAGTTATGGTGAAGGTCAGAGCCCCCTAGGTCCTGAGACTGGACCCCTCAGGTCCAGTGTTCTGTCTTCAGGATCAGGATCATTACTCGTTAGCTTCACAAGACTCCTGATTCTTGGTGGAATTTTACCCCAGGGAGGTGCTTAGGGCCTCGATCTTGCTTGTGACCTGGAGCCCTGCCCGGAAACACTCAGAGCTGTCATCAAAAACCATCCATGGGCTTAGCTTTAGGGAGGGCCTTTCTGACAGACAGACAAGTTCAAGCCATCACAGAGGAAGTGAAACAGACCCAGAGAGTGGAGCCGCCACTGTCCCCCCATTTTCATCACTGACGTGGCACATGGTGAACTAGCTTTATGAATCCTTTCCTCAACTGTCCAGGCCACTAAAAGCGGTCAGCAAGCAACCGCCTGATTTTCCACATATGCCTTTGCAATGTTCATAGGACACCCCCCCCACACACACCCACACACACACGCGCGCGCGCGCGCACACGTACACTCATTAATTAAACATCTCTTGGGCACCAGTGTGTGCCAGGTGCAGATGATCAAGACCCCGTCTCCACCCTGGGGAAGTTGCTGAGACAGGCTCCTTGTGACAAAGCATGGGGCGGAGTTGACGAGTGTCAGAGACAAGACATGCAACACACGCCTGATGGCTCCAGGCTCTCTCCTCTGCTCCTCAGGGGCAGCTCTCTTAGTTTGCATTCCCCTAGCAGCCAGTCATTTCCACAGTTGAAGGAAGGGAGAGAACTGGAGTAGAAAGGAGAGGACTGCTCCTGGAGAAGGTGGGTGAGGCCTTGCAGAAAACAGCTGCAGCTCTAGCCTTTGCTGGGTTCACAGGGTCACCGGAGGTGGCTTTGGGTTGGGCAAGTTTGCTGAAAGATGCAGTGACTGGCTGGAGAAAGGAAAGAGACACGTTTCCTGGAGACCCCTGGGTTAGGCCTTCGTTGATGAGGTGATGCCACGTGGCCGTGATTAATAGGAAACATGGGTCAGTTGATGGTTTTTCACCTTTGCACCAAGAGGGGCTGCGTGGAGTCATTTGCATTTTCCTGTCAAATCCCCTTTACCACTGGTCCATTCAACACACCCTAGTTAAGTACCAAGTGTGCCAGCAGTGAACTACACCGTGGGAGTCTTGCCTCATGGAGTTGACACTCTGTGTGTGTCTTCAACTGTGGCCCAGTACCCATCCCAGGGAGGGTCACTTGGATCTTCGAGAGGAATTCCCAAGGGGTGAAGCTCTCCTGCGGAATCTCAGGCATGAGTCAGATATTTAAGATGGTTCACCCAATGTGAACACAATTGGAGGGTGTTTGAGGAAACCAGATTCAACCAAGTAGCTGGATGTGTCCTAATGATGATCCTGGGGTAGGCCGTGTGGGTGTGTGATCTTTGCCTCTCCTTGGTCCCTTTCTCCTGGACCCTTGGGTGCCCTCTGGGAGAAGGAGGGTCTAGGGTACCATGGTGTCCTGCCCCCTGGAGTGGCATCCAGGATGCCAGGCTCCCTGGGCTAAAAGCCTCTTGTCAGTAGAGTAATTGGATCTGACTTGCAGCAGGCAGGGAGCAGAGGTATTCAAGTCAGTCGTGCTATTTTTAAACGCCCTCTCTTCCCCAAGTGCAGATCTCAAGCTCAGCGGGAGAGAACGGCTCATCTCAGAGCCTTGGGAATTGCAGCACAGCCCCCTGCTCCCACGTTTGAGTGTCCCCACCCCCATCCTTGAGAATCAGATCTCACACGGGGCAACTGTCCATGAACCCTGCCACGACCACACGTCCTGTTTGGGAAAGGGTGGACTCCAGGGGCCTCAGGGTTGTGGGGACCCATCCCGATGTGGGCTGACTGCTCAGCAGGCTGGAG
>NW_011494742.1:332660-342921 GCF_000754665.1 Bison bison bison | reverse complement strand
AAGCCAGCAACCCTTGTCTCTTGGTTGCCTGGCAGTCCCAGAGGCTCACCACTAAGCTTGCAGGCAAACATGCCCCTGCCTGTCTGCCACTGTCTTTGACTCTCAGGAGCAGCTCACAGCTGCCTGTCAGCTCTGAAGACGGTGGGAGTAAGAGCAGAGAGTAGGAACCCTCCTGCCAACCTCTCTCTGGGAGCTGAGCCCCGTCCTGTGTGCAGCCCGGGGTGGGGAGAGGCTCCCGGGAGGCCAGCGCTCAGTTACACATCGTTTGTCTGTGGATTCACGCTCACTCCTCTCCCCAGCTTCTGCAGCAGCTGCAGCCCTGGGTGGAAGGCTGCCTGAGCCACAGGTTGGCTGTGTCATGTTCTCCCTCCGGGAGATGCAGACAGGAAGGGCAATTGCTGAAGGGCTGGACCAGCCCCCACTTTCGGAGGAGGACAGGCCACCTCTGGAAGGAGCTGTCGTGGAAGTGGAGACACTGCCAGCAGCCACAATGGAGCGCGTGCCATCCATGCTCCAGATAGCACGCCTGCGGGCTATGTGTCGCTGCGCCCTGTTACAGATGAGGCCACAGAGGCCCAAATGGTAGCCCCTGACCAAGGTCACTGGCAGGTTCTCCCTGCTCCTAAGAATTCTCAAACCTTTCCCCCCACCACCAAATTCCTGAGGTCTTGGTGGTTTAGTTGCTAAGTCGTATCTGACACTTGCATTCCAACCCAGGGATTGAACCCAGGTCTCCTGCATTGCAGGTGGATTCTTTACCGACTGAGCCACCAGGGAAGCCCCTCCTGAGGTCTTGGGTTACTTCAGATGAGGCACAGTTCAAGTTCAACACGGCTCTATCTCTGAGAAGCTGGAGGTGTTCCCGGCCTTCCGGCCGTAGCCAGGGGGAGCCAGGCTCCAAGGCACACTGCTAAGGCTTGTTGCTTCAGGTGACAGGTCTTGAACTTAGTTTTCAAAATTGTTTGGTTAAAACATTGCAAGCTGGGAAATCTGCCAAGGCCTCTTCTCTCTTAAATGGAATTAGAATGAGGCAGCTGCCTAACCTTGTCCAAGGGCCCTGATTCCCAAGTTGATACTGCAAGCACCTTCTGTAAAGCAGTGTCACTGGAACCCAGCCTACCCCCGAAGCAGACATGTGGTGACTTTGGGGGGAAGACTCTTTCCCCTGCAGAGTACGCCTCCTTGGGTGTCAGACAGGCCTGGGCCCACGGCCTCGCTGTACCTTCTTGGCAGATCTGAGTTAGAGGTTAGGAGTGGAGGAGAAGACTCTCTGGGGTCTACAGAACGGACCCCAAACCCATCCCGCGTCAGCCCTGCCAGCTGGCAGGAGGGACAGCAAGGTGTTTGCCTTCTTTACACCTCAGCTTGCTGATCTTTTATGTAGAGAGAGACAGTTGAAATTTGGGGAGAGGAGTGGGAGACAGTCACGGGAGGTCCTGGGACCCTGGGGTGAAGTGGGGGGAGGATGAGAAAGGGGAGTAGAGCAATCCTGAAGATGACCACCTTTCCCGTTTTGCTATATGGACATTTTGTACTATTTTATTTTTAAAGACTTCTGTATTTTAATAGCCACACAATATATACACGTGGTTCAAAGTTCATGTGGCACAAAAGGACACGTACAGAGAAAACCCGTTCCCCTCCCTCTACCCCCCTCCAGCCACCCAAGTTCCCTCCTCATGGGGAACCATGATCCTTCCAGAAATCATTTGCTTATTATTGATACTTTTGCTGCACATGTGTTGTAATCTAACCCACACCGTGTACTTCAGACACTTCCAACACCTTCAATTCAGTTCAGTTCAGTCGCTCAGTCCAACTCTTTGTAACCCCATGGACTGCAGCACACCAGGCTTCCCTGTCCATCACCAACTCCCAGAGTTTACCCAAACTCATGTCCATTGAGTCAGTGATGCCATCCAACCATCTCATCCTCTGCTGGCCCCTTCTCCTCTTGCCTTCAATCTTTCCCAGCATCAGGGTCTTTTCCAATGAGTCAGCTCTTCCCATCAGGTGGCCAAAGTATTGGAGTTTCAGCTTCAACATCAGTCCTTCCAATGAACACTTAGGACTGATCTTTAGGATGGACTGGTTGGATCTCCTTGCAGTCCAAGGGACTCTCAAGAGTCTTCTCCAACACCACAGTTCAAAAGCATCAACTCTTCGGCACTCAGCTACTCATTTGTGTGCTTGTTGTAACATCTTTGATACTAGGCCTCATTATGTGTAAGTCTCTTTACAGTTTTCAAGATGTGTATCTCAAATGAATCCATGACAGTCCTGGAGGTAGAGATGGTGATATCCTTATGCCCATTTTGCAGGTTGGGAAGTGGAGATTCAGAGAGGTTAGGCTATTTGCCTAAGGCCACACAGCAAGTGAGTGATTAAGATCCATTTAAACGCAACTTGCCTGACTCCCCAGGCAGATATATCCTACTGCTTCCACAAGGGAAAATGCTTCACTCCCCGTGTATTGCGTTGGGTAGAGCAGGCATTTAACAAACAATGACTGACCTGGCAGGCCTGGACTGCGTGTGGGCACTGCCAGCAGGCAAGCCTGGCTAACCCAGCAGGCCATGGGGCAGGTTGTGGACCCACGTGTACACTCACATGCGCCCAGTCCTTCCACACACCCAAACTCCAGAAGAGCAGACAGCCTATGGAGTCCCCTGCCCTGGAGGAGAGGGAGGGGTGCAGTGGGAGCTGGGGAGGGTCTCCCCAGAGATCCTACTAGGTTCAGCTGGGGCCAGTTTGCCTCCAGTAAACACCTTCATTTTGTCCATCCCACGCTTTTAAGGGGGGACTGTGGGTGGGCTCAGGGCCTGATCGGAGCTACAAGTCTTTTAAAGAACCTGGCAATGGGCCATTATTCTTGGCTCTTGGATTCCCTTCTAGCTTCAGATGACTGCTGGAGCCCCAGTGAGGCAGGCAGGTACAGTCTCTGGGCCTGGGAGTCTCTTAAAAGTGCCCCCTGCCTGGGCCTGGCTGACTGCAGCCAGAATTTATCTGACATGGGTTACATGCCCTTGGGAGACCTAACCTAAAATCACCAATAATCTGCCTAAGGAGCCCCTCTGCCCCCTTTCTCAGTGTATTTGGCCTGTTATTGAGAACATATTTTGATGGTGCCAATAGTGAAAGAAAGACCAGTTTGGAATCAGAAAACCAGGCTCTAAACTTAGCCACGGGTCAAGTGGTGTGGGGTGAGTCTGCCAACTCTCAGAGCCTCAGTTGCTTCATCTCTAAAATGGGGATAGTCTTCTAATTCACCCAGCTTGGATGGTTGTGGGGCTGGCTACACTTGGGAGGTGCTTTGTAAGAAATGATCTGATGTCCCGACATTACCAAGAGCATCACAGAAGCACCAGTGTGGGTTCCTAAGGGACCTGGCACACCTGGGGTGGAGGGAAGACAAACAGAGCAGCAGAAAACAGTGCCTGAAGCCCTGGAAAAGGACACCAGCCCTGGGTGGAAAGTCAAGACACTCAGTGCTGCACCGGCTGGCTACTCACAGCTGGGGATTGTCTTCAGCCCTTTTGACTTTGCTGTTGGCATTTCCCCTGGTAATTAACATGTCATGGGGGTGTCGAGGAAGAAAAACCCCAAACAATTGATTTGTCTGTTTGCCAGCACATCTGGGAAAAGGCTGGGTGTGGGAGGTCAAAACAGGCTAGAAATCAGTGCTCCGTGTTCTCAAGGAAACACATGAATCTGTGGGTTTCAGTTCTCTGTTGCTATTGCTGAGGGAAGCTCTGGGAAGTCAAGGTTCAACTGCAAACTCTCAACGGAGTAGTGGCGGTTGGTAGGGGGGAGGAAGCATTTAAAGCTCATCTGGCTTTGTCAAGGGAAGGGTGACTCAGAGACCTGGCTGGTCCTCGGGGAGACTATTAATAAGTCATCTATCAAGTGAATTCATCTATCCATCCATCCATCCATCCAAGTGTGCACTGAGCACCCAGATTCCATCTAGTCCTTTCCTGAGGGTATTCTGAGTGTTTCAGGGAGAGAAGACAAGGATTTTGTTCTCTAAGCCTCCAGACTCACATTCAAAACAATCAAGCATAATTAAAAATTGAGTCTCCACCTTAATAAATGGCAATATCATCTGTATCAGTTAGTATTTTTCTGCTTGATAGCTATTCCAAAGCTTATTTTAAAACAACAACCATCTATTCAGCTCACAATTTAGTGGGTTGATAATTTGGACATGAGTTTGAGTAAACTCTGGGAGTTGGTGATGGACAGGGAGGCCTGGTGTGCTGTAGTCCATGGGGTAGCAAAGAGTCAGATGCGAATGAGTGACTGAACTGAACTGAATTTGGGTTTGGGCTTAACTGGGAGTTCTTTTGGTCTTAACTGGGTTCATTTGTATTTTTACAAATCAGTTGGGACAGACTGGTCTAAGGTGGTCTCAGCTGGAAACTTATCTCTGCATCACATGGTTGCTTATCCTTCACTGGGTTAGCCTGGGCTTGGTCACATGGGAGGGACAGGGCTCTGACTGAGAATGGAAACAGCAAGATCTTTTGCCGCCCAGGCTCAGAACTGTCATGATGTCACTTCTGCTGTGTTCTATTGGCTAAAGTCAGTCATACGGTGAAGCTCAGATTTAAGAGGTAGGGAACTAGATTATGCTTCTTGGTGGGTGGGGCTGCAGAGTCACCTTGCAAGAGGTGTGCATACCAGGAGGGAAGGATTGGGGCCACTTTAGCAAACTGTTAACACTCTATCCTTCTAGTTGCTCAGGACAGAAGATCTGGAACCCTTGTCTTCTGTCTCTCACACTTCATGTCCAATCCATCAGCAGATCTGGTCACCACCGTTGACATATGTTTCGGAGCTGACTACCTCTTATCTCTCTGCCCCACTCCCACCCTCGTCCAAGGAACAACCGTATCTTTCTTGGTCTCTCCTTCTGCCCTTTTGTCCCTGTAGCCTGTTCTCAATATGGCAATCAGAGGGAGTCACAGTTTGTCATTTTTCTGCTCAGACACCTGCCTTTGACTTCTCACTAAGAGTAAAAGCCAATCTCACTCAGAGTAAAAGCCAGTATCCTATAACGGACAACAGGGTCCTGCACAGTCTCAACATTTATTGAGCCCCCGATATTTATCTTACCTAAACTCTTACCATTCCCCCTTGTCCCCCATCTCATTCTGCTTCTTATTCTCACACTGGCCTCCTGCTATTCCTCAGTGCCAGGCTCACGCTCATTGCAGGGCCTTTGCACGTGCAGTTCTGTCTCCCTGGAAAACTCTTCTCCTGACATGTTCATGCTTTTTCAGCTCTTTACATAAAAGTCACCTCAGTGAAGGTTTGAAAAATTAACTCCCCTTCTTGTCTTCCTTCCCTGTTTGTTTTCTTCATAGCTTTTATCATCATTGATAAATGACACTTTTTCTGATGTACCTACTTACTGTCTAGACCAGTAATGTCCACTATAATGTAAGAAAAATATAAATTAATGTTTTCTAACAGCTACATTTTAAAAAGTATGGAATTCATTTTTAATATATACATTATTTAATTCATTATATCCAAAATTTGTTATTTCAACATAAAAGCAAATTGCCAAGTTTCTAAATTTGTTACAAAGTTTTGTTGGTACAACACCTTTGAAGTCTGGTGCTGCAGACTTATTTTACACTGACAGCCTTTATCAATTTAGAGTAGCCAGTTTCACATGCTAAACAGTCACACACAGTCACACTGGTGACCACACAGGACAGCGCAGGACTAGATTATAGTTCCATGAGGGCACATGTTTTTGACTGTTATTCACGGCTGCGTCCCAACGTTAGAACAGTTCCTGGCAAGTAATAGGCATTCAGTAAATATCTAGTGAGTGGATAAGCCAAGTTTAAAGTCAAATGCAATTGGCCAATCAAATGCATGTGGCCAGACAGCAAAGAGCTGTCGCTGGCTGTCTCCATCCTCAGAACCGCTGGGGCAGAGCTGTGAAGGAGATAAAGTCAGGTTTTCTTTCCCAGCCTTGCCACCTCACTTGGCCTCTCAATGATTTTTCCATTCATTCTGGACAGACAGAAAGTCTTGCAGGTTCATCCACACAGAACAGTAAGGACTTAATGTGCAACCAACCCTCTTGGGAATGTTTGCATCTTAAAAGTGGGAGTGAGTGATGCTTAATTCAAAGCAATGACTCCCTCCTGGAGAATTGTTGGCTCCAGTGGGAATGCTATTACTGACATTCCTTGAGTGTCCCTGGTGTCCTGGAGTTCACCCCAGGAGCCAGGAGGCCACTAGAGACCATGCTTGGGGCTTGATGGGGAGAGAGAGGACTTTGAAGACGTAGGTTTTCCTTGAGCTTGTTCTCTGCACCAGGCTGGTGGAGGGTGAGCGCGCCTGTCCTCTGTAAGGCACGTTCACAGGTGGCGCCTTATGGTCACCCTGCCAGGCACTCATTTGGCTAATCAGAATCTCAGTGCAGAGCTAAGAAGTGGAATGACTCAGCTGCTGTCCCGTGCACAGTCTTGGCCTCTGGGGGCTCTTGATCCCGTTGGGGTGACTTGATCAAAGGGACATTGGCCAGAGATGATAACTATGAAGGATACCAGGTGATGAGCAGATAGACATGGGCACAGCTGGACATGGCCTGCCTAGGGGGGGCCCATCGTGCTGGTGGAGGCAGGAGCCATGGCAGGCCAAACCAGGGGCCCAGGGGGCCTACAAAGTCCCTGAGGTGACCTGAGATGGGCCTTTGCTGGTTGAGGCATCACCTGCTGGTTTTGAGGCGGTGACAGCACCGTCTCCCTTCTGCCCTCCTCTCTCTTCCCTCTCCCTTCAGACATGCCCCTTCCTCTTTTCTCCTACAGCCAGTCTCCTGCCTTCCCTTCTCAGCTCTCCTGGATTTTAACCAACACCGTCCCTCCCTCCTTCCTCTCTTTCTTTACTCGCCTCCCCTCCCCCAACCCCACCCCTCTACACACACATCCCAGGGTGCCAGACTGACATGCCCATGGGTAGAACCAGTTGGGAGTGTAATTTAATTGCTTCTGACTCCCTCGGAATTTAATTTCAGGGTGAGCCTGGGCTCTCCCCACCTTTCCCGTGCCAAGACTCACTGGCTGCTCTCTGAAATTCCATCATTAGGACTTCATGATATGATCTTGCTAAAACATAAGCACTCCTGAGAAAAGCCATCATTGCCCGTCACAGTGGGCCCTGAGAGGCAGTCTGGGAACAGGGCAGAGGTGGTGCAGGGGGACAGAGTCAGAAGGAACAGGATTCTCCCGGGGGAAAAAGAAGGCCAAGGAATGAAGTTAATCTCAGTTCTGCCCAAAGTATTCATAGGGCCAGGCCTTTATGTGGGTGTCACGCGGAAGGCCCATCTAGTCAAGGCTATGGTTTTTCCTGTGGTCACATATGGATGTGAGAGCTGGACTATAAAGAAAGCTGAGCGCCGAAGAATTGATGCTTTTGAACTGTGGTGTTGGAGAAGACTCCTGAGAGTTCCTTGGACTGCAAGGAGATCCAACCAGTCCATCCTAAAAGAGATCAGTCCTGAATATTCATTGGAAGGACTGATGTTGAAGCTGAAAGTCTAATACTTTGGCTACCTGATGCGAAGAGCGGACTCATTTGAAAAGACCCTGACACTGGGAAAGGTGGAACATGGGAGGAGAAGGGGACGACGGAGGATGAGGTGGTTGGATGGCATCACTGATTCAATGGACTTGAGTTTGAGTAAACTCTGGGAGTTGGTGATGGACAGGAAGGCCTAGTGTGCTGCAGTCCATGGGGTCGCAAAGAGTCGGACATTACTGAGCAACTGAAGTGAAGTGAACTGAACTGAACGTGTATTCTGCAGATCTCAAGAGAGTCCCAAGTGAAGCGGCTTTCGGAACTTGCTCTGTTTTGGGCACCAGGAAATGCTCATGTGAGGTGGGCCCAGAAGCTGCCCTGGCACTCCTCGAAAGTTCTTGGGGCTTGGATTTTTTTTTTTAATTTACTTGCATATTTATCAAGAATATTAGACAAGTATGGCCTAGAAGGAACTATATACGGTTTATAAGACAGTTAACCAATGCCATCAACAGTGTAGACCCCTCCTTCCTTGGCCAGGGATGGCAGGAGGCTTTCTGTTCTAGGTCTGAAACTGTATCTTCTTCTGGGTTAGTTGGTTGTGATTCACACTGACCACCAGGTGTGCTGGGCCGCCTCAGTCCATGGTGCCTGGTACTGGGTCCCTAGACTCATTGAAAGAATTCCCAGTCCTCCTGCCTGCAGCATCTCCCAGATGAGTCTTTCTATTTTCACATCTTACCTCCTTGAGTTGCGTTTATTCCTCTGCCACCATGGAAAACTCCCGAGCACTGAAATGCTGGGATGTGGCTGTTTTGCACACTTCCCAAGGTTTTTAGCAAGATGTTATTGCCTACATGTTCATTTTTCTCCCTCCCTTCCTTCCTTTTTTCCTTCTGTGAATTCTTACTACATGTCAAGGTCTGTGCCATGCACTAGGAATACAGGTGCATGAAATGGAGCTTGGTCCTTTCCCCAGGGAGTGAGGTCTCCTAACCATAGGTAGCCTCTACAAAATGCCCTTTTATGACTCTGGTGGGAATATTTTTATAGTGCTCATCGGCGTTAGACAAAAAAAAAAAAAAGGCATCTTCCGGGATGGATGATGCCTGGAGAACTGTCTTCTGTAATTGCATCCTGTCTCTAGCCCACCTCGCACTCCTGGGCTCCCTTCCCTTACTCCTGGTCTGTGACCACAACTGGAGCACAGATCCTTTGCTGTTTCCCGGAAGTTTGCTGTTTAATTATCTCATGCCCATGGGCAAGCAGGTTTCCTTAGGATGGAAAGTTCCCTCCCACCAGTGCTTCAAGAGCCAGGAATTCAGTTCCTTGGAAGAAGCTGAGCTTTTCATTAGAGATCAAAGCCTGGCCCTGGGGAAGCATTCACAAAGTTGCTCTTGGCGGTAAAGAATCCCTCTGGGCATATCATTTCCTTTCTAAGCCCTGTTTGTTCCCGTTGGTCAAAAAAACCAAACTATGCCGAGGAAGGAAAGCAGACCAAGAAGCTGAGCCAGGGAATATTCTTTCGATCAAGCAACTAGATCCAAAGAGGTTAATTCAGTTTACCTGGAGTAAGTAAGAAGGCCAGGAAGAACAGCCTAGGAAGCTGTTCTGAGCAGATGAGCCATATTCTTCATCTCTGATTTCTCTGAAGTAGTTGTCTCACGAGGTACACCCCAACCTCCTGGTCCTGCCATTCAGACATCCCACAATTTGCACCCTCCTCCATCTTTCCAGTATCATCTCCCCAAGCATCCTGCATCTGAGAGGATCACAAAGGATGCATTACCTAGCAACGTGAAACTTGAACATGTCCCAGGATGGAGAAGTCAGTGGGGGCCATTGGGAGGCTCAGAAGATGCAGGAAACCAAAGTTCTGAGCTGTATCAGTGCAGAGGGAGGGGAGGCTCCTGGGACCGTGTTGAGTAGAGGAGGGAGTCTGTCTTTGGTTGCCTGCCTGAGGCTGGCCCCTCCTCCTTGCACCTGCAGGTCTGGGCCCTGAGGACTCAGGTGTGCTCTCTGTTTGTTGCTGTGTTCCTTCCTCTTTCCCCCCCACCCAGAACAGGCTTTCTGTGCCTCCAAAGACCAATTTGGCCTACCTGTGCTCAGGCAGGGGGTAGATGCTGCGATGAGTTTGCATCATCTCCTAGTGAGCACAGAAGGGGCCCAGGAAGTGATCCAGGGCCATCTCCCTCTCCAGTGTTCACACTCCTCTGCCAGGCAGCTGCCCAGCCACTGCATGGACATGCCCAGTGATGAGGAACTTTGGAGGACAAGTGAATTCTAAGAAATGTCTTCCTAACCTTGACCCAAATCCACCAAAAAGTGTGATTCCCTTTGCCTGAGTGTTCCCTGACCCAGAGTCGCCTCTGCGCTGCTCATGCCTGGATTCCTCAGCTGTTCCTCCTTTTGGGCAACTCAAGTCCCCTCCCAGCCCTGGTCTCCTCATCAGACTTCAGTTTAGGTGTCCGTATTAACACAAGGTCCCCAGAATTGGTGCCAGGACCCTAGAATTTCCCCCATCCCTCTTTATCAGTTAAAACCGTGAATCGTAGGGCCAAAGCTTTACATGGGAGGATTCCCAGGGACCCTGCTAAAGCAGTGGTTGCCTTCTGCCAGGAGGAGCCAATGGGCTGCAAAGACCTTGGCCTACTCCAAAAAGCTGGGTCTTGTTCTTAGGCCAGGGAAGAGGCCTGGGGCTGCTGGCCAAGGTGAACTG
>NW_011494742.1:316550-332560 GCF_000754665.1 Bison bison bison | reverse complement strand
AGCAATGTCAGCCACCACAGCCACTCCTCAGCATCTGTCACAGCAGAGATTCAGACTGCTCCCACGGGCACCAGCTGCTGGTCCTTGTCACCTCCCAGTTACTCCCTTCGGAAGGAAAGGCTTCCTCCTGGGGGAGGCTTAGGATGGGGATGGGGAGGGGGAGGGGCAGGGAGACCACCAGGGCCTGGGCACTGCGGCTCCTGGGCACTGCGTATGGACTGGTGTGGGCACATGAGGAGCTGGTGCTGGGTGAGGGCACTCTGAAGTGCAGCACAGGGTGGAACACACCACACAGGGACTCAGAGGCCTGGACTCCAGTCCCAACTCAGCCATAACTACCTGAAAGCACTTGGAAAAGCCGTCCCCCTTTTCCAGCCTCCTCGAGATCCTCATCTTGTAGAACAAAGGCTGTGTGGTCTCTGAGCCTCATTTAACTCAAATATTCAAGGATTCCCTGCAGTTGTGTATTTCCTTGTGTGTGTGTGCGCGCGCGTGCACGCACGCATGTGTGTGTTATTTGCTCAATTGTCTCTTTGCTACCCTGTGGACTGTAGCACGCCAGGCTCCTCTGTCCATGGGATTTCCCAGGCAAGAATACTGGAGTGGGTTGCCATGCCTCCTCCAGGGGATCTTCCCAACTCAGGGATCAAACCTGGGTCTCCTGCATTGCAGGCAGATTCTTTACTATCTGAGCCACCACGGAAGCCCTTGTATTTCCTTACTAGCTAATAAACTAATAGTGAACTTTTCTAAGATAATGAAAGTCTTTCTCTTCTTTCTTTCCTTCTCTTCTTCCCACTTCCCTGATTTTCATTCCCTGTCTCTCATTTTCTCTCCCTTCCCTCTTGTAAGTTTCGTAAATCCTTCTAAGAACAAAGGACACTTACTGTATGGTATTTGTCCTGAAATCACTCACTTTACAGCCGATTATTAGAGATAAAATTTGTGCAGAAAGGAAACGCAAAGTGTGAAAGCCAGTGCCACAAACCCAACAGGAGGTTCTATCCCAGAGTTAACATTTGCCTTGGGTGTTTAATGCTGACAGAATGCAGACAGTCTTGGGAGGTAGGGTATGGGGTCAGGGGTCAGGCAAGTCCCCTGGGGGTCCGGGAGAGGTAAGAGAGAAGGTCACGGGGAGCAGAGAGAGAGAGAGAGAAAGGCCAGAAAGGGTGTTTGCAAGGGATGGATTGCTCAAAACTGGCTTTAGAATGACACAGCAGCCACTGGAAGATGGATTTTGAAAGTGAGCGCTGGTTGACTATTGCCTCTCACCGCTTCGAGCTCACTTCTGGTGCCGGACATGGCACAGAACACACAGGCTTTTCCCAGCAGGAGGTGGGATGGCAGACCTTGTGAACTGAGTGTTGTGACTGCCCCGGGGTCCCCCACGAGTCAGAGAGAGGCTGAGCCAGAAGATGCCTGCCGTGCCCCTACCCCACAGCTGAGAAACATTAGCAAGCGTGTAGGATGGGGTGTCATCATTGTGGGTCACAGTCTGAGGCCCGGAGAGGTGGACTGTCCCTGCAGGTCTGACAGCGAGGGAAGGCACCCTGGCCCTACGACTGGGCCCCTCCACGGGGTAACTCTGCCTGGCTCTGAAAGCCTCTTCGGTACCAGAGGCCTTCCTCCTGGCTGCTTGGGGGCAGAAATCTACTTTCAAAAGACCGATTTTCTTTGCTACTTGAGAGCTTGGCTTTTCAGAGAGGAGCAGACTCTGGCTCCAGACCTGGCTTCAAGAAGCACTCAGCAGAGACAAGGGGAAGCCTCCCGGGCCTGCTGGCCAGCTGGTCTCCATCCCTCCATCCCAGGGTCTGTGGGAGGGGGCCTCTTTGACCCTCCCCTCCCCTCCGACTCTTCTGTGGGCGCTGCCTTCCTGTGCTGCCTCCATTTCTGAGGGAGAGTGAGGCGGGTCAGTGACCCGAGGACAACAGGAACCTGGGGCCCTAGAACTGGCCTGGGGAGGGGGGGATGCCAGCTTCCCTGGAGACCCAGGAGGGTTTGGTTCCATCCTTTTCTCCCAGGGTCCTGCACCCATCCGCGAGAGAAGTGGGGGACGTTTGGCCTGGCTGGCCGGGGGCCTGTGGCCTCGTCCCCGAGGTCTCTACCGGCAGGAGGCGGTTATCCCCGGAGCCATGGGGTGGGCAGTGGGCCCCTCTGGTGGCTGTCTCCACACTGCTTGCTCCTTCCCTTCCTTCTTGGTCTGAGGATTTGAAGACAGTGCCCCACAGCTCTGGGCTCTGGAGGCTGAAAGCCCCTTTTCCTTGAGATCAAGCTGGTGCAGGTGAGAATTCAGCTAGAACATCCCTCCAGCGCAGGACGCTGCCTGCTCTGGAGAAGCCCGGCTGGCCACACTGCTCTGCTGTCTCCACTGCTGTCCCTGGCTTCCTGACTTCTCAGCCTGGCTCCTCTCAGCTCCCAATTAGCCTCCTCTGCCCCCTTGCCCCTGTTCCATTGTCCCCAGGAAACCGGGCCTGGCCCAGAGGATGCTCTGGGTGTCGGGCCTTGTTTCTGCCCTGCTCTCCTCCTCGGAAGGGCCTCTTACTTTATCAAGCTTCCTGATTCCCGGGCTCCACCCTCCTCGCTGCCTTTCAGTAAAGGCCTCAGCTCAAGTCTCCACTCTGTCACTTACCAGATGAGTGTCAATGAACCTTCCAGAGATGTGAGAGCTCTGTCACTGTCTTCTCCACCCACCTGGCCCACAGCCCGTGGCCCTAACATCCTCCGCTTCTCCTTCACCTTCCCCTCCCCATGGGGCTTGTCCTCTGATCCACGCACTCTCCAGCTGCCAGCCTTTTTGGCTCCCCGCCCACGAGGCACGGATCAAACACCAGCTCTTGTGGGGTGCCTGTGTGTGCCAGGTGGCCACTGGGCAAGGCCCGCATGGTGGCCTGCCCATCCCAGCCTCGCCCTGGGGAACACCCCTGTTTGAAGGTGCTCCCAGCTAGCTCTCAGAGGGACCCAAGAGCACCAGTTTCCAGAATTCTACGATGCACATGTTTCTTTTCACATTTCTGAAACTACTGTGTGTCTTATACTTTGCTGTGTTCCTTTAATGTGGTACTTAAAAAAAAATGTAACCCCTCTTTTCCCCCCGACTCCCTAATCATGTTATTTCATTCACGATGAATCTTCCAACTGCTGTCATTTCAGCCCTGGGGAAATAAGATAAATGGACAGTATAGTCAAGGACATCTGGAGATTATTTCTTTAACCCAAAGGAGTAACTCTAATGGGAAAAATTGCAGGTTGTCTATTGATGGGGGCATTGTGGGATGTAAGAGTTATTCAGATGTCACTGATCGTTGGCTTGCCAGGGGCCCAAATTGTGTACCCTAAGAACTTCACTCCTCTGCTCTTAGAGCCCACATACAGCAGCTGCTATCTGCTGCTTTCATAGATGGTACAGGACACAGGCTGGGGAGAGGCTGGGGCCCCAGAATGGGTGTCTCCTGCCTTTATCTACTTTCTGAGTAGGGCGGCTGTGACTGAGAGCCCTCTGGGGATGGAGGTGAAAGGGGAGAGGGGCACAGAGTCCCAGAACAGAGGTCAAAGGACTTGTGCATGTAGAAATTGCCTGAAACAATCCAGGACCTATATACTTTGGTTCACTTTTGCTGTCCATCCAGGAGAGAAGGCAGCCGTGTTCACTGCCCAGTACATCGGAAACCTCTCCAGGCTGGGGTGGTGGCCTGTCTTCTTCCTAAGGGGCCTCCACAGGAATCTGAAAAGCTCCCCACCTCGCAGGGTGGGCACCCTCATGGCAGGAGGGGACTGTGGGAGGAAGGCAGCTGCTGTTCCCTGTGATGGGAGAGACTCCACCAGTGCCTGAGGTGGAGGATGCCAGCCCACTCAGCCTGACCATCCCCCAGGCGCTGCAGCTTTAAGACCGAGAGCTCACCCCAGCCCTATTGGCCACCTTCCTTCCCTCTCAATTTCATATCAGTTTGCCTTCAACTGGCCTCAGCACGGCAGTCCCTCCAGCAGTCAGTCAACCAGCTATTCACTGAGCACCAGCTCCAGGAAGGCGTGTCGGGATCCAGAAACAGTGAGACACGAAGCTTGGCCAGCTGGGGTTGGCAGGCATGAAGTCACAGCCCAAGGTAGCTACTGCCAGGTGCCAAGGAAGTGGTAGCGACAGGGCCTTCTATAGGAACACAGAGGAGGAAGGTGTCCCCGGGGGCTGGTGGGCACTAGAGGCATTTTCTGAGTTGTCGTGATATGACCTTTAAAGGTGGGGAAGGCAGCCACCAGCGTGATCAGTGGCCCCGGAGTGGGAATGTGGATGTCTAGAGATTCGAGTGGTCCAGTGTGGATGATGGTGGAGGGTTTGGTGGGGGTGGTGGGGATCAGGAGGATGGAGCTGGACAATCAGGTTAAGGTGTGTGAATCTCACCAGCAAGCCAGGGGGGCCAGACACGTTAGCAAACTTGGCTAAAATGCTTTGCTCTGTGTGTGGAGCTGGTCTTTAGAGCTGCACTGTCCAACATGGAAGCTGCTAACTGCAAGCGGTCAAGATGTACTGCGTTAGGTGTACACTGGATTTTGAAGACTTAGTATGAAAAAAAATGTAAAATATCCCAATACTTTAAAAAAAGTAATTTCATTTATTTATTTAGGCTGTGCTGGGTCTTCACTGCAATATGCGGAGAGCACGTGGGCTTCAGAAGTCGTGAAGCACAGGCTTGGCCCTGCATGGCCCTGCATGTGGAATCTTCCCGGACCAGGGACCGAACCCATGTCTCCTGCATTTGCGGGTAGATTCTTAACCACTGGGCCACCAGGAAAGTCCCTCAATAAATGTTTATATTGAGTATATGTTGAAATAGTAACATTTTGGATATACTGAGTTATACAACATATATTATTAAAATTACATTCACCTGTCTCTTTTGACTTCTTTAAAGGTGGATACTAGAAAGTCTATGGTTACATATATGGCTTACGTTGTAACTGAACAGACAGTGGTGGATTGGAGTCTTCACAATATTCTTTGTTTTTGTCACCCCATTCCTTTCCTCCTCAGTCCTGGCTGTCTTTCACTTCGTTAGTTTCGACAGCTCTCCATTCCTCTCTTGCCCTCTTTCCTTTAGTTGCGCGGGCCTTCTCCTCCATTTTTTACAGTTGTGTTGATGATAGATGGTGGTGAGGGAGAAGGAGGAAGCCAGAGCCAGCTTGCTCAGGCCACAGCCCTGGACTCCTGGAAGCCAGAATTCACCAGGCAGGGAGGCCTACTGATCTGTAATGCTTGTGGGAGTTAAGCTTCCAGATAATTCTTTTCTGGCTTACTTTCAGTGAGCCAGAAATACATTTTAGTTCCATTTTGTTTTAAAAATATTTATTAAAAAAATTTTTAAAAACCTATCAGTGACATGCATGTCATTTACAAAGACAATAACTCCAGTACAAGACACATTTAGTAAAACAGGGATTGTCTGCCCTTCACCCTCCCCACCCCAGCCCCACCACTAGAATCTCAACACTCCCAGATCTTCTTTAAGTATTTACTTCCTGAAATACATAAATTACCAAGTAAATTTCTAAATAAATTCTTATAAATATAAATTCTAAATAAATTCTAAATAAATGCTATTTGTTGATTTTTCAATTTTGACATTGTCAATTTTCTTCTTATTATGGAATAAATGTTTTTTTCTGTTCTAAAATAGTTTATTAATGCTTATTGCATTATTAATATATAGAGATTGTTCACTGCTGAACCAAGTAGTACACAATAATTACACTTTCTGAACAATATTTTCCCTTCCCAGAGGTAATAATTGTCTGCTTTCTATGACAGTTTTATAAATTCTTACAAATGCTCTATAAAATTAGAAAATTTCTTCAAGTATTATTTTATTGTGGCCAAACCTAAAGGTAATCCTATATTTTTTATCTACCCCCAAGATACCTTCAGTGCACCCTCCCTCCTGCCCCCCTTGAAATGGTTGCTGGAGTTACCGTACAGCTGTGTGCTTGGGAAACACCCTCTCTTCCAGGTGTCACCCCCTATTTCTTTTCTCCTTTCTCCTGGTTTGCATCAGTACCTCTTTGAGAAAGGGTGCAGAGAAGTTTAATTTTTTTTTGCATGTTTGAAAACAGTCTTGTTCTAGTCTCATGCCTGATTAAGTTCAGCTGGACACAAATTCTAGATTGAAAATCTCCCCCTCCCCCATCTCTGCAGTACCTTGAAGGCAGTTGCTCCACTGTTTTCAAGCTTCTGACATTGCTGTTGAAAAATCTGGTGCTGTCCTGCTTCCTGACCTTCTAATGGGACTGCTGTGCCTTCTCTCTGGAAGGTGTGAATCATCTCTTTGCCCCCAGTGCTTGGGGGTTTCCTTGTGAGACGCCTCACTGTATGGGTCTCCCCATCCCCACCACATTTTGCTGGGCACTCAGAGGACCTTTTCTATCTAGAAGCTGACCTTCAGTTCTGGGAAATTTTAAAAATACTTTTTTCCAGAATTTTCTCCATTTTTTTCTCTTACTAGAAAAACTGTGGGCTCTTTTGACTGAACCCTTCAACTTTGGCATCTTTCTCCTCATCTCCTTGTTTTCTTGTTTTGCTTCCTGGGAAATTATCCAGTATCATCTTCCAACCCTTCTGCTAAATTTCAGAGTTCACCTCTTATAATTTTTAAATTCCAAGCGCTCTTTTGTCTCCTCATTGCTCCTTTTAAAGGAGCTTACAGTTGTTTCATGGACACGATATCTTATTTTTTCTGAGGATATTAATTTAAACGTTTTGAAGTTTATTGGTCTTTTTTTTCTTTTTTGGATCCCTGCATTACTTCTGTTTCTCTGAGTTTTCTTTTTTTTTTTAATTTAGTATATTCTCTCTCTCTTTTCACTTTTCCTCAAGAGACTAGCCATCCTTGGCTGTCTGTTCACATTGAAGAGTAGGTCACCAAAACTTCCAGACGCTCTGTGTCTATGCGTGGACCTTTCGACTTGTGGCTTTATTATGCAGTGGCCAGCTGAGGACTCTGCCATTTTATTAGGTACTTCCAACCAAAATCCCATGGATGGAGGAGCCTGTTAGGCTGCAGTCCATGGGGTCACTAGGAGTCGGACACGACTGAGCGACTTCACTTTCACTTTTCACTTTCCTGCATTGGAGAAGGAAATGGCAACCCACTCCAGTGTTCTTGCCTGGAGAATCCCAGGGACGGGGGAGCCTGGTGGGCTGCCGTCTCTGGGGTCACACTGAGTCGGACATGACTGAAGCGACTTAGCAGCAACTTAGCAGCCCAACCAGAAGGATCTGTCAAGCTCTTCCTGGGGCCAGTTTCCAGCCTGGAGCCGTGGGGTGTGGGGGGGAGTAGAAGGGCACACGAGGGCAGCATCCACGGAACCAAGTGCCAGAAGGGAACAGAGGTTTCCAAAGTTGCATGTGTAGACTTTCACTTAACCCCGCTGTCGGAGTGCAGTGCTGCATCCCGGTCCTCCGCTATTGTGGCCTTTCTGGCTCAGTTTCCCTGCCAAATGCCAGGGCGAGGGAGGGACAGTCACTGCACTGGAAAGGGAAGAACTGCTCCTCATACAGGTTGGCAACCAGCCTCCCCATTCTCAGCACCACCATTTCTCCCGCCTTCCCAAGGAGTCACCACCTCCAACTCCACACCGTTCCACGTGTGCGGCAAGATTTATCCATTTCTCATTGACTGCACCTTCATTGTGTGTGTGTTTAACTGCTCAGTCGTGTCCAAGTCTTTGTGACCCCACAGACTATCTGCCAGGCTTCGCTGCCCATGGGATTCTCCAGGCAAGAATACTGAGTGGACTGCCCTTTCCTTCTCCAGAGGATCTTCCAGACCCAGGGATTGAACCCTGGTCTCCTGCATTGCAGGCAGATTCTTTACCGTTTGAGCTACAGGGAAGTCCATACCTTCATTGGGGACTTTGTTTCCAATTTCTCAGCTCTGCAATTCCTCCATCTGCTTCTGTCTTCCAAAAATCTGTTGACATTTGTTTCCTGCTGATGTCACGCCTCCTGTTCTCCCTGTCCTTGTCTGTTTATTTTCTCTTTATTCCTTTGCTCTCATTTCAGTGGGGTTTGGGAAGGAACAGATATGTGTTGAACCTGCCACATTTAACAGGAAGCCTCTTTAAAGCTTCCTGAGGCGTCAAGTCTATTTCCTTCCTTATTAAAGGACTCCAGTGCTGAGAGCTGGATCTCTGCTTATGGAGAAGTTGCAAGACTTTCCCATCATCAAGGTCAATTTTATTTAGAAGGTGGTGGAGACTAGATTAAATAAAGCGTGAGCCTGGCTTATTGCTGGAAATTTTTGCTTTTAAAAAAATCACGATATTACAACAAATTAATTATACTTAAAATTTTGTGTGATTAGGTTTTTTATTAAAATTGCATGGAAAACAACTTGTTTTCTCAGAAATTTGGGCTCTCTGCAGGCTGGGTCCTGGCCAGCCAAGGCTTCAGACCTTGACTAGGCTGGACTATATTTTCTCGTGTGTGTGTGTGTGTGTGTGTGTTGGTTGCTCAGTTGTGTCCTACTCTTTGCAACCCCATGGACTGTAGTCCACTGGGCTCCTCTGCCCTTGGGACTTCTCAGGCAAGAATACTGGAGTGGGTATCCATTTCCTTCTTGAGGGGATCTTCCCAACCCAGGGACCAAACTTGGGTCTCCTGCATTGCAGGCTGTTCCTCTAGGCATCTATTTAAAAGGTAGTAGGATCAGTAAGCAGAAGGCAATGGCAGCCCACTCCAGTACTCTTGCCTGGAAAATCCCATGGGTGAAGGAGCCTGGTAGGCTGCAGTCCATGGGGTCGTGAAGAGTCGGACATGACTGAGCGACTTCACTTTCACTTTTCACTTTCTTACATTGGAGAAGGAAATGGCAGCCCACTCCAGTGTTCTTGCCTGGAGAATCCCGGGGATGGGGGAGCCTGGTTGGCTGCCGTCTATGGGGTCGCACAGAGTCGGACACGACTGAAGCGACTTAGCAGTAGCAGGATCAATAAAGTTGCCTGGGAGAAATTCAAGAAAGCCAAACTGTCTCCTGGGACCTTAAAATTCCTTTAACTAGTGTGTTAATTTAAAAGAGAATGCTTATCTATTTATTAAACAAAATATGCCTCCTGCCTCCAACACCTTCTGCACTGAGCCTTTACCAGGCAGCACTGATGGTCATTTGTATATAAAAATAATGACACTGTTGGGTTCTAATGAAGGTTTTGAGTTTCAGGGGCTGCAGGTTGCGCGTAGGGGGAGATGAGACCCTTGGGGAGGGTAGCAGGGCTCGTCCTCATGGGGTCTTTGTCATTGCTTCTCCAGGTGCCCCCTTTCAAAGGTCTCAGCTTCCTCACGCTACCTCCTGCCGGCACTTCCACCTGGGCCCCCCGCAGCCGCAGCAGCTCGCTCCCGACTTCCCCCTGGCCCACCCCGTACAGTCGCAGCCGGGCCTCAGCGCCCACATGGCCCCGGCCCACCAGCACAGCGGCGCCCTGCACCAGTCGCTGACCCCGCTGCCCACCCTGCAGTTCCAGGACGTCACAGGTCCCTCCTTCCTACCTCAGGCCCTGCACCAGCAATACCTCCTGCAGCAGCAGCTCCTGGAAGCCCAGCACCGCCGGCTCGTCTCGCACCCCAGGTGTGTGCGCCACGTGGGCGAGGGGGGCGGGGCCGGGGCGGGGCCCGGGGCGCGACCCCTGGTTTCCACCCTGCCAGGCTTGGCCCGCCGTCAGTCACCAAAGGAGTCTCCCTGTAGGAAGCAGCTTTTGCTCTGGTTAGAGGCATTCATTCCGGGTAGTGAGCATGGCTTTAACCTGACACCGGTTCCCTCTGTTGCTAGTGTGTGTCCTTGTCACATGGCCCTGGTAGCTGGGCTAGGATGGTCACGGTGGACTTTTGCATAGTGTGGGAGACCAGACTAGGGGACCCCTCGCACCCTCTCAAACTTCACGGTCACCTGATTCTAACACTGGAGGTCCCTAAGGGATGCCCTGGGTCAACCCTGCCCACAAAGAGCCCATCATGTGGTTGGAGAGACCAACAGTGAAACAATTGCAAAATTAAAAGAGACAGTACTAATCAAAGGGGGCCAAGCTGACCGTGGGACCTTGGGCAAGTCACTGTACCTCTCTGAGTCTCAAGTGTTAAGAGGAGTTGTACAAGATAAGTGTTTCTCTAACATTTTTGTCTCAGGACATTTTACTCTCTTAAAAATTATTGAGGACTATAGCAAACTTTTGTTTATTATGACTATTGATACTTACCCTATTAGGAATTTAAAATGAAAATATTTAAATACTTATTAATTCATTTAAAATGACAATAACAAAGTTATATTAATGCCAATAACGTTTTTCAAAAGATAGCTATATATAATGCAGTAAAAAGAGTGATTTTTAACAATTATATATTTGCAAATCTCTTTAACGCCTGGCTCAATAGAAGATAGCTGTATTCTCAAGTCTGCTTCTGCACTCAAACTGTAGCTGAATCACATGTCATGTAGTTTCTAGAAAATTCTGTTGTTCACTTGTGAGAGAATGAGAGTGAAAAAGCAAATACATGAGAGTATTATCATGAAAATCATTTTGACCTCAGAAACGCTGTGAAAGGGTCACAGGGACTGCCAGGGGTCGTTGGAGCATACTTTGAGCACCTCTGGACATGATGATCTTTAAGGCCCTAAGTGTTCATATCTATAGAGGCTGGGGTACCTGGGACAGAAGGTAAGTATTGTAGGAGGTCAGAGGAAGGAGAGGTCACCATGATCTGGAGTGTTCTGGGAGGCCTTCCTGGAGGAGGCCTAGTCCTGGGCCCTGTAAACTGGGAAGAGTGTGGAGAAGGGTGGAGGAGAAGAGAAGAGCATGATGGCAGCAGAGGGTATGGGTGCATAGACGTGGGAGATGCTACAGGAGGCAGGTCTGTGTGTCCTGAATACAACCCACCAAGGACAGAGGGGAGTAGAAGGAGAAGGAGCAAAGGAGGTAGAGAGCCTGGGTGAGATAGCAGGCCAGCAGCAGTAAGCGGCCTTGGTGTAGTGGGCAGCCCACAGACAGCGGGAATGTCTGAGTTATGAGCTGCTGCCCAGGAAGCTTCCTTGGAGCTTGGGAAGAGGGCTGAAGGCCGCTGCTCCATATGTAGGCATGGGTGGGGGCCACCGGGGGCTCAGTGCTCTTGCAAGCTGGGCTGTCCCAGGGCTGCCCTGACGCCTGGGTCCTCCTTCCCTTCCGGTGCAGGCGGAGTCAGGAGCGCGTGTCTGTCCATCCCCACCGCCTCCACCCCAGCTTCGACTTCGGCCACCAACTACAGACACCTCAGCCCAGGTATTTGGCTGAGGGCACTGACTGGTGAGTCTTTAGGGCCCCTGGGGGAGGGAGAGAGGAGGGTGTTGCCTGATCCTTGGAGCTCCTGTTTCCTTCCATCAATGATGCAGGAGTTCTAGTTTTCAAGCCCCAGCTTTTGCCTTGTCCCCAGCCACCTTCGGAGCCAGAGGGGCCCCCAGGGCCCTAGTTCTGGCAGCAAGCTCAGGTGTGGCTAAGCACCACCATGTGCCAACCTGGGGCTCAGTTCTTGTGGTTCTGCCTGGGAGGAGCTGACAGGGATGCAACACATTTCCCAAGTCCTGGGAGTGTTGTGAACCAATAGTCCTTGGTAGGAGGGCAGATAGGAGAGTCTCAGGAGCTAGCATGATGGTCAGGGAAGGCTTCCTGGAGGAGGTGGGCCTTGAGGAGTCCAGAGAGAAGTACCAGGGCATGCCAGCCATGCAAAAGAGGCTCAGGGAGATAGAACCAGCTAGGTTGGAGGCAAGGCCTGGGGAGACTGCCTGGGGAGAGGTTCAGGGCTTGGTTGAGGGGTCTTTGTAGGCAGTGGGGCCTTGTAAAGTCTTCCCACAATCTCTTGAGCTCAGGACAGAGGTCTTTCTTGCCCTGAGATGCAGTACTGCTTGGTTTTGGGTCCTTGGTCCCACCCTACTCACAGGTTCTAGCTCAGGGAGGGCTGACCTACCTAACCTAGGGTCAGGTCCAAACACTCGAACACTTGAAAAAAAAGATGTGCAGTTCACTAAAGTACTTAGAGGTAAAGGGTATCCTGCCTGCAACTTACTTTTAAATAGTTTAGAAAAAAAATCCACGGGGAACTGTGTATGGGTATGTATAAGTAGGTGGGTATGGATAGATGAATTTGGAGAGAGAAGGAAAAAGAAATTCAGTGAAGTAGTAAAACTTTAACATTTGGGGAATCTGAATGAAGGATAACCAGGAATTTTTTGGTGCTGTTCTTGCAACTTTGAGGTTAAAAAAATATTTTTTCTTTAAAAGAATGTAAAAACAAAAAAACCTCAACGAAAGGGAATGGACTATTTATAAAACAGACATACAGTAGTGTCATTACTCAGCCATTTAATCTGTCTAACTTTCATGGGCAAAGGTTGCTTTGGAAACGTGACCAGGACTGGACACCCAGGAACGGTTCTGAGGGGCAGTTCTGGTTGATTGGAAATTAAATGTGCCTTTAGGTGCAGGAGAGGGTTGTTTTCACAGGTTCCATCGTCTCCAGCCCTCGCTAGTTCTCAAGTTTTCTCTGATAGATTTAACGCTTCCTTAAGAGATTGTACCACAGCCAGCTTCAGCCCAGCCTCTTTCTAATTAGCAGATTCAAATTAGGAAGATTTAATTGTTGTTTGGATGAAATTCTGTCCCTCAGCAGGCAAGTCAATTCAATTTGATTCACTTCAGCACACAGAGCAGCCAGGGTCCTTGTGTGTGGCTGAGGGATCTGAATATACACACGGGGTCCCACGTGGCAAGTGGGAAGGGACAGGTGAGGGTGATGCTGCAGAGATGTCAGGAGGAGGGTGGTGTGCCGGTAAGCCTGCTGGCTTTAAATCTCCTGTCCTCCTCAAATTTCTGTTGCTCTGCATTCCTGACCCCTGCCTGCCCCAAGGACTGGGAGAGACTGGGGCCCTGAGAGGCTGGGAGGGCCCTGTGCCCAGGGCCAGCTTGGGCCTTTCTGCCTGTCCTGTCCCCACTTCCCAAGCAGGAGGCCCCCCCCTCTCCTCCCTGTAATGAGCTCTGCTCCAGCAAGGGCCAGCCTAGTGGTGACAAGGGCCTTTACATACCCGCCCCCACTCTTTTCCAGGGAGGTCTCTTCTGCCAGGAGATGCAAGGTTCTGGAAATTAGATGACAAGAAATGCATTAGAGGAGGGGCCGCTCTCACGCTCTTCGCTCTTCGAGGACCCCTGGGAAGGGGGAGGGAGGAGTGTGCCTGGACCCAGGCCCCCCGCCCCTTTCCTTTAAAGAACCATTAGGAATCACTGAATTCTCCCCTGATCATTCCAGGATCTGGCCCCCAGAGCCTGTTCCAGCCCCAAGCCTGAGGCTGACTGGCCTTTCCCTGAAATTTAGGTGATTTCAGCCCTACCCACCTAGCTGCTCTCAGTTGAGCACCCCGGCCTTGAGAGTGTGTGGGGGCAGCAGGCCCTGGGGGATAAATCCCCCCATGAAGCTCCGCTTTCTGGCCCAGGCCTGGTAACTTGAGCCCAACTTCATGCTCCGCTCCAGTGTCTCCATTCTCATCATGCTCCTCTGACTCAGTCGTGGTTCATGGTTCCATCTCTGCGCCCACTGCAGGCCACTCCACCACCTCGTCCTAGCCCTACTCGGGCACCTGGGACAGGTAGAGAGGGGACATGGAGATGAGAGCCTCCTGGCTTCCTTCCCCTGCAGGCAGCTGTTAGGGGATCCTGGGTTTTGGATCAGATTTTTGATGAGGTAAAAGGGGATCCCAGAGCCCACCCAGGCCCACTCTGGGCAAATCGCTCAGCTCATCTGAGGCTGAAGATGTCTTTTGCTTCTCTAGTCAGCACTCTCGGAATTGGAGCAACTCTGTTCTCAGTTCCTTGGGGCTTTGCTTTTGGTAGAATTCCCTGAACATCTCTCTGCAGCTGTGAATCTGCTGGGACCTCTGGGCAGCTGCTGAGTCCGAGTTTCTGCCCATGAGGTGCCCCATGGAACTCCTTTTGTCGAGGCAGGTCATAGGATGAGCCCAGGTGAGGGTCAGAAACCCTGGAGTCCCAGACTGGCTAGCCCACGGCCGTGGATCGGGCACTGCCCTTCTTCAGGCCTGTGCTGCGCCTGCAAAAATGAGGGGTTGGACTCAGAGAATTTCTAGGTTTACTTCCAACCAACTCCAAGAGTTACCTCATTTCCCAAGGGGGCAGACTCATCAGGAGTTGTTCCAGGGATCCGGGATTTGGCCACCTGATGCAAAGAACTAACTCCTTGGAAAAGATTCTGATGCTGGGAAAGATTGAAGGTGGGAGGAGAAGGGGATGACAGAGGATGAGATGGTTGGATGGCATCACCGACTCAATGGACATGAGTTTGAGTAAGCTCCAGGAGTTGGTGATGGACAGGGAAGCCTGGCTTGCTGCAGTCCATGGGGTTGCAAAGAGTCAGACACGACTGAGCTACTGAACTGAACTGAACTGATGGAGGAAATATAGGAATATATTTACATCACACTGTTTAGACATCACAGAGGGAAGCAGAAATTCCTGTCATGTTCCTCATGTTTTAAACAAATTGCATTTGCTCAGGTGCTCTTTGGTTTGCTGTATTCCCTACACCCTGGCACTCAGGTTGCAAGCTGAGCAGGTTCAGCTTCAACTCGCAATTTCTGGTAAAAACACTTCAGAGGAGATGCTGGGTTCTTCCAGCCGAAAACTGGTTGACTCTCCTATGTGATTTTAATAGTAATTGATGATCTTCCCCCAGATCCTTTATTTCTTTAGGGGACGTGAGAAGGTGACAAGTAATTCAATCATTCCTTATTCATTTATTACACAGAAAACTTTCATAAAGAGCAATTTCCCTTCATCATGATTTGGTTACCCTGAAGTACAGTTAATAGAGGAAAGACAGGATAAATGTTTGGTTCTTCTCCTGTATTTATTAGTTTTCAAAGTGAAGCATTGGTTCCCTAGCATACCTCAAAGGGGACCAATTTGCTTGAGCATCATTTCACGCTCATGGATTTGAACCTATTTGATGTATTTAAACCTACTGCGGTTATACTCATTGATGCAAAATGTCCAAACTCTGCCAGTGGGGGCCTCTTTGAGATGGTTCCTGAATTCTTTTGACCTGACCTTGATGACTTCCTTGCTTTCAATTATGACAAGATGTTTCAATCTCATTTCGCACATTTTTTTGGTACTCGTTTTTTTTGGTACTGAAACTGAGTCATTATTTGGCCATTAAACTTAGCCATTTTTTCAAGAAACCCTGGTTCCTTTTCAGTATTAACTGATTGATTACTAAGTGAAGTGAATTTCCTGCATGGTTAAGAATGGGGGCAGTGGTTCAGGAGAGTTTCCTGCCCCAAGGCTGCAGGTCCCTCTCCTGTTATTTTCTTAAAGTGGTAAACGCGTGGCCTCTGACCCCTCCACTTTATCTGGACCTGTCTTTCCTTTGCTCTGTATGTGTCTGGCTTATTTGGATTCCTCTTTCAGCATTTCTCTTAGGAATGGACTTTGCCTTGGGAAGGAGATTTGTGCACTAGTCCCAAGTAGTATGAGGCTCAGAATATTCTAGTTCCTTCAGATCTCGAAGAGCCCTTCCTCCTCCGAGTCTAGGTTCTCCTCGTCATAAAGAGGGGATGGACTAGGCGAGACTGGGTCCCTTGCCTCTGCAGCAGTTCGTGACCCTGATTCTGCTCCATGGGCTTGGTGTCTGGGGTCCGTTTGCACCTGACAGCTGAACCCCCTGTGCCTCACTGTGGCCCTGTCCCTGCAGGGATCTCAGTGTGGACGCCGGCTTGAGCTCTGCTCAGTTCCAGGTGCGACCCGTCCCTCAGCACTATCAGCATTACCTAGCAACTCTTCGAATGCACCATTTCCCCCGAAACTCCTCCTCCACGCAGATGGTGAGTGAGAGGCTTTGCCAGGCGACTGAGTCCTCTGCCGCCCGTTGGTGCCAGTGGCGGGCTGAGGTCTGCGGCTCTGTGCCCCTGTGACCCGCGCCTCTGTGCCCTACGCCC
>NW_011494742.1:316299-316432 GCF_000754665.1 Bison bison bison | reverse complement strand
CCCAGGCAGGTCCACTGCCGCCCTTCCCTCCCAGCTCCCAGTCCCGATCAGGATTGAAGGGGAAAGAAGGGAAAGCTGCTGGGCTAGAAGTTAGCACTGCTGAAGGAGGGGTGGGGGTGCTGGGGGAGGGGCA
>NW_011494742.1:308898-316199 GCF_000754665.1 Bison bison bison | reverse complement strand
AGTCCCCCAACCCCATATGACCTCATTTAGGGTGGCGCCTCCCTGGGCTCTGGTTTTACAGATCTGTGAAATGGTATGAAGACACCTGGTGTGGGAACATAAGAGACCCCAGAGGTGGCCCTTAGGGCTGCCTGCTGGTCTGGGGCGGCCTCGTGTGGAGCGTAGGCCTTCAGCACTGCAGGGGCAGGGACTGTGGGAGGGTCAGGTTGGGTTTGGGGGCCTTTGTGTTCCTGGCCTCCCAAGCTTCATGATGCTTCATGAATGAAGGTGAAGTGAATCTGTTAAGGCAGCTGAAGACCGACTAGAAATCTTATTTCCAGACATCTTCTCCACGTTGATGCCCTCGAGTGTTAATTCTGCCGTCCAGTACTGCCTTTGCCCTTTAACCACCCAGCACCTCAGTCTCCTCACTTGTAAAGTGAGAGCTAGGATGCGTCATCTCAGAAGCCTTGTCAGCTCTGAAGTTCTAAGGTTCACGTATGAAGTACCACCCCCTAGGAATAAAACCTTGTGTTTACTGAGAACTTAGTGCATACCAGGCACCGTTCTAAGCACTGTATGTTCAGTTGCTCAGTCATGTTTGACTCTTTGCAACCCCATGGACTATAGCCCACCAGGCTCCCTCTGTCCATGGAATTTCCCAGGCAAGAATACTGGAGTGGGTTGCTATTTCCTACTCCAGGGGATCTTCCCAACCCAGGGATCACCCCACAGGAAAGGTTTTATCCCTATTTTACAGATGGGCAAACTGAGGCCTAGAGAGGTTAAGTCTAGGATCATGCAGGAGTAAGCTGAGGAGCTCTGACTCACAGTGAGTGAGGTAGGGCTGTGCCAGGAAAGGGTCAGATCCTGTTTTTCTTTAAAATTTTGATATTTTTGTTCATTATGGACTTTTTGGTATTACTTTGATTTTTAAATATTACATTAAAGTACTATTTCTCTTGGTTACTGAGTCATTAAATTTTGTGCCCTTGCTTGTCCCACCCTAGTCTGGGCAGCGCAGTGCAGAGGGGAAGAGAGTGAATTTTGAGATCTGACTGCCTGGGTTTGAAACCATGGCTCTGTCACTTACTTCATTTGTAAAATGGGGATAGTAATTGTACCCACGTGACAGATCAGGTGGGATAATTCAGTTAGTCACGAGAAGGGCTTCGAACAGGGCCTGCTATGAAATAAATGCCCAATCAGATTAGTTTGTTACTTTACTGATTTTGTGATTCTTTCTGGGGCTAGTTCGGCACAGGCTTGGTTCTTGATGAGCAGAAAAGACAGGAGGAGGAAAAGACAGCACTTCTCCTCCCTTACCTGCAGCACCTCAGGGTTGCGCTGACTGGCAGCTACGGGAGGGGGAATCAGAAGCTGGGCTCCTGGAGCCTGGAATCCTGTCTGAGGCATTTTCTCCCCAACAGGTCGTCCACGAAATCCGAAACTACCCTTACCCTCAGCTTCACTTCCTTGCTCTCCAGGGACTGAATCCCAGCAGACACACCTCCGCTGTGCGGGAGAGCTATGAGGTACACCCTGTCCCTCTGTCTGGGGGGAACCCTCCCATTCCTCCTGGTTCCCGCTGGATTGGTGGAGACCCCACCATCTCCTGTCCCTCCCTCTCTGGTGGGGGAGGCATGGGTGGTGGCAGGGAGCCTCAGGGTTGAGAGTAGGAGGGAGAAAAAGAGCAGAGGTCTCTCGGTCTTTGAGCCTCTGACAAGTTAGTTCTCCCCACGTGAATCTTTGCTGATGTCTCCCAGTGCCCCCTGCCTTATCGTGTATGCATCTGTGTGTTTGCATGTGTGGGTGCACGCATCCACACGTTTTCTCTTTGTAGGAGCTGCTGCAGCTCGAGGACAGGCTGGGAAACGTGACTCGGGGGGCAGTACAGAACACCATCGAGAGGTTCACCTTCCCCCACAAGTACAAGAAGGTACGCTGACCAGCAGGTCAGCCTGCAGAGTTGGGAGGTGGGGGTGGGGAGTGGTCTAGTTGATCCTGGCGCAGTTTAAAATATAGAGGAAGCTCTGCCTCCTTTCCAGGGCCTTCTCCTGTGCCTCTGCCGGTGTGATCAGGAGGGCTGATGGCGGTGTCTCATTGGTACAGGAGGGGAGCCGGGTGCATGTGTGTGCACGTGTGGACTTGTGAGTGGTGTGCTGGGTGGGTGTACAGGCAGATAAATGTGTGTATCTGAATGTGGAGGGCCAAGGGAGCACCAGCACTGGAGGCTAAAGTTTGCCTTAGGAAAGACTCCAAGTCCAGCCTCACCTGGACAAATGGGAGGCTAAGGCTTCAGGGTGCAGGTTTCCAGTCCTCAGTGAGTGTCAGGCTCACCTGGACTGCTTTTAAAGCCACAGAGTCACAGGCTCTATCCTAAGCCTGCAGAGGAAGACTCTCCAGGGCTATTTCTTTGGAATCTGGAGTAGGATTAGAGCCCAGGAATTGAAGTTAAGTTTTTTTTTTTAATTTAATAAATAAAAAATTTGGAAGCAACTGAGATGTTTTTCAATAAGGAAATAGATAAACTGTGGTACATGTATATATTACATGATTTTAAAAAAATATTCAGTCATGAATAGATGTCATACAGAAAATATATATTAAATGCATGTTACTAAGTGAAAAAAGTTGGCTTGCAAAGGCTGCATACTGTATGATTCCAAATGTACAGCATTCTAGAAAAGGAAGACTGGACTGTAAAAAGATGCATTGTTGCCAAGGGCTCTAGGGGAGGAATAGACAAATAAACAGGTGGATCACAAGGGATTTGTAGTGTGGTGAAACTATTTTCTTATGCTACTGTAATGGTGGACACGTGACACTGCATTTGTCAAAACCCTAAGAACTCTAATGTAGACCAATGGACTTTATTAATGGTGAGGTATCACTCTCGGTTCATCAGTTGTAACAAATACACCAAACTAATGCAAGATATTAATCAGGCAAACTGTGTGCATTTTGAGAGGGGAAGGGATGGAACAGGCTGTATTTTCTGCTTAGTTTTCATATAAACTAACACAATTCTATGAAATGAAGTCTGCTATGAAAACAAATAAGTAGTTATTTAAGTTTAGGAATTAAAAGCTTGATGAGCACTGAGAATCTTGGAGCTGGAAAATGCTCGTGCTGGTCAAGCTGGAGCCTGTCTTCACCCCCTCAGGAGGTCCTAGGCTGCCGTGGTTGTGAGGACTAGGTGCTGGAATCAGTTTTAATTTTCAGTTTTACTACTGTCTTTGGGCTGCTGTAACAAAATACCATCTGCTTGGTGGCTTTTATTTCTGATGGTTTTGGAGCCTGGGAAGTCAAGACCAAGGCACTGGCCGACTTGATTCTTAGTGAGGGCACTCTTCCTGTCTGGCAGATGGCTCATTTCTTGGTCTGTCCTCACGTGGCAGAAAGGAGGCTCTGGTGTCTTTTTCTCTTCTTATAAGGGCACCAATCCCATCATGGGGAACCCACTCTCATGAATTCATCTAGACCTAATTACTGCCCAGAGCCCCATCTCCATCATATTGGAAGGGTTGGTTAGGGCTTCAGCATATGAATTTGGGGTGGAGAGAGAAACATTCAGACCATAACCACTACGTATAGCTGTGTGACTCTAGACAGCTTACATGACATTTCTGGCCCTTCCCTTGTCCTTTTTAATTTAAAATGGGAAAGATATATTAGTAGCTGCCATAGAGTGACTCTGGGGATTCAGTGGGACAGTGCATATCCACAGCCCAGCACAGTGCCTGTACCTGGTGAGAGCTTGGGAGTGGGGAGCTACTCTTACCTTGAGAGCAGGCTCACTCACTCTAGGCTTGCCCAGGACCCATGGTGTCAATGTCAAAGACCATGACCCTTGGCCTGTGCAGCTTCTCTTGGAGGCACTGGATTTATCCATCAGTGATTCCAACCAACATCTAAACACACCTATTATGTGTCAGTCATACATAGCATGTTAATAGGGGACATGACAAACACAGACAGCATATTAAAAAGCAGAGACATTACTTTGCTGACAAATGTTTGTCTAGCCAAAGCTATGGTTTTTCCAGTAGTCATGTATGAATGTGAGAGTTGGACCATAAAGAAGACTGAGTGCCAAAGAATTGATGCTTTTGAACTGTGGTACTGGAGAAGACTCCTGAGAGTTGCTTGGACTGAAAGGAGATCAAACCGCTCAATCCTAAAGGAAATCAACCCTGAATGTTCATTTGAAGGACTGATGCTGAAACTGAAGCTCTAATACTTTGGCCACCTGATGCAAAGACCTGACTCATTAGAAAAGACCCTGATGCTGGGAAATATTGAAGGTGGGAGAAGGGGACGACAGAGGATGAGATGGTTGGATGGCATCACCAACTCAATGGACATGAGTTTGAGCAAGCTCTGGGAGAAGGTGAAAGACAGGGATGTCTGGCATGCTGCAGTCCTGTTGCTGTTACTGTTGCTGTTAAATCCCTTCAGTTGTGTCCGACTCTGTTCGACCCCATGGACTGCGGCCCACCGGGCTCCTCCGCAGTGGGGTTTTCCAGGCAAGAATACTGGAGTGGGGTGCCATTGCCTTCTCCAGTGCTGCAGTCCAGGGGGTTGCAAAGAGTCAGATGTGACTGAGTGACTGAACAACAACAAAGAGGCAAATGACAGTATTTCAGTAATTAAGGTGATCACTGGCATGGAGAAAATGACCATTCGTTGGTGGGAGAGCTTGAAGCTTATGAAGAAGAACATTGAAGGGAGAAAGGTGTGTTCAGGAGCCCAGGAACAACTTCTACCTTCCTGATCAGGGTGGCCTCACTTACACCAGATTGCACACTTCATTTGCCATCACTTCAACAAGTTGAGAAGAGATAAGGAAAAGAACAAATGCTAAGAATGAAAAGGAAAAATGAACTGAGCCAATGAGATAAAGAATTGAGCTAAGAAATTATAAGAATAAAAGGAGAATTCAGGGAATAAAATATTTTAAAATAAGGAATAAGAAGAATTAAAAATGCAAAATGATAGCATTTAAAACCCTTTAAAATATAAAAAAAGTTTAAAAAATTTAAACTCAGTAAAATAATATAAAACAGAAAAGGATATTTTAAAATAGTAATAATGATAAGAATAATTAAAATATAGTCTAAAAAGAAAATACAGAAAAATAAGAATTAGGAAAAGATATGAAAACAACATACAAAATTAATAACATCAAAGTAAAAAGGGAATGTTAATGAAAATGAGAAAGTAAGGGTAAAAGAGATAAAATAAATATTAAATTTAGAATCCTGAAGAAAGTTATAGTTAAGATAAAAGCTTCATAGATAATGAAAAGAGAAGACAAAAACCAGAAGACCTAAAAGATTAAAAATACAAAAGAAGAAATAGGATAAGATTTGAAAAGAGACAATAGTTTAAAGAAATATAGATTAAACAGAGCAAAACAAAGTAGGAATATTAAGTTAAAATTATTAACTATAAAAAGGAGATCCTGAATAATGATGGGAGAAGACAATAGAAAATAGTCTTCATGGTATTTTTTTTATGGAACTCTCTTTTCTCAAAGGGTCGACTAAAAGAAGGCCACTCCTCCGGCAAACACAGCTGGGTTCTTAGGCAGGCAAATGATCATAACTCCATTCATAATCTAAACCCATGACAACTGTATGAGACCATGGATGTAATTCTGATTTTCTGGATTATGGCTAAGAGTAAACTTATTGCAATGGGGCATATAGGGCACAGGGAAGCTGAGATCAGAAGGCATAGATTTTCTTGTATGTCCTAATGAGGTTACACAATTCCCTAGACTGCTTCAGACTCCAGAACTGAGGATCAGGAACCAGACTGCGGAGACCTGGAATTTAGGCCTGGCCCCAAGATCAGAGTCATTCTCTGGGTGGTCTTCATCTTGTGACACTTCAGATTTTTCTCTTGGCTAAATGACCTTTAAGTCTGTTTTTCCCTGGAGAAGGGAGAGAAGTGAAGTGAAAGTTGCTCAGTTGTGTCTGACTCTTGCAACCCCATGGACTATACAGTTCATGGAATTCTCCAGGCCAGAATACTGGAGTGGGTAGCCTTTCCCTTCTCCGGGAAATCATCTTCCCAACCCAGGGATCAAACCCAGGTCTCTTGCGTTGCAGGTGGATTTTTTACCAGCTGAGCCACCAGGGAAGCCCAAGAATACCAGAGTGGGTAGCCTATCCCTTATCCAGGGGTTCTTCTCGACCCAGGAATTTAACCAGGGTCTCCTGCACTGCAGGTGGATTCTTACCAGCTGAGCTACCAGGGAATGAGCTAGTTTTATTCCCATGGGTGTTATCAGAATGTTTTACTGTTTGGCATGGAGATGGGGACAAGAAAGTGGGCTGACTTCATTCACTGATTAGATTCCTTCCTCCCCAGAATATTTTTTTTTAAGCACCCTTGTACTTGACCAAGTGTGCACGGAACCTAAAGAAGAGTGAGCCATGGTCCAAGCCACCTAAGAACTTGGAACTTTCTACATAGTAGTTGTTCTTGTGCAGTCCCTAAGTCGTGTCTGGCTCTTTCCAGCTCCATGGACTGCAGCACACCAGGCTTCCCTGTCCTTCACTATCTCCCAGGGCTTGCTTAAATTCATGTCCATTGAGTCGGTGATGTTATCTAACCATCTCATCCTCTGTCACCCTCTTCTCCTTTTGCCTTCAATCTTTCCCAGAATCAGAGTCTTTTCTAAGGAGTCAGCTCTTTGCATCAGGTGCCAAAGTACTGGAGCTTCAGCTTCAGCATCAGTCCTTCCAATGAATATTCAGGGTTGATTTCCTTTAGGATCGACTGGTTTGATCTCCTTGCTGTCTAAGCAACTCTGAAGAGTCTTCTTCAGCACCACAGTTCAAAAGCATCAATTCTTCAGCACTCAGTCTTCTTTCTGGTCCAACTCTCACATCCATACACGACTACTGGAAAAACCACAATTTTGACTATATGGACCTTTGTCGGCAAAGTGATATCTCTGCTTTTTAGTACACTGTCTAAGTTTGTCATAGCTTTTCTTCCAAGGAGCAAGCATCTTTTATTTATTTATTTATTTTTCCTGGTAGGTAAACTTGAATTTATTAAATGTCAAAAACATTTGATTTTTTCAACCATTTAAAAATGCATAACTTTAGTTCACAGACCATACAAAAACAGGCAGATCAGTTTGCCAAACCCTGGTTCACATCACAGAATAGCACATAAACATGCTTTTTATGGGACTTTCCTGGCAGCCAAGTGGGTTCAATCCCTGGTTGGGGAACTAAGATCCTGCATGTCTTGTGGCAAGCACCCCTCCCCCCACGGTTTATTTTAAAAAGGTGCTGCCT
>NW_011494742.1:308606-308798 GCF_000754665.1 Bison bison bison | reverse complement strand
CCATCGAGTCAGTGATGCCATCCAGCCATCTCATCCTCTGTCGTCCCCTTCTCCTCCTGCCCCCAATCCCTCCCAGCATCAGAGTCTTTTCTAATGAGTGAACTCTCCGCATGAGGTGGCCAAAGTACTGGAGTTTCAGCTTTAGCATCATTCCTTCCAAAGAAATCCCAGGGCTGATCTCCTTCAGAAAGG
>NW_011494742.1:307315-308506 GCF_000754665.1 Bison bison bison | reverse complement strand
GAAATAACATCATGGGCCAAGCATTACAGTAGTGATGTTTTCATTGTGATTTGGCTGCTTAAAAAAGTGGTCTTAACATGTGTGCCACACATGTTAAGACCACTTCTCATAGACCCAGCTTGCTTCTTATAGACCCAGCTTGGTTCTTCTCCAATGCCTTCTCTTGGAGTTGTACCTGATTTTATTGCCAGTTTTCATTCGAATCCATTGAGGAATGGGACGATTCTGCTTTTGTTTCTTGGCCAGGAATCGCTTGATCCTGAAAGTCTTGTGAGAAGACATGGTGAGGAGAGAATTCAACCGCACATAGGATGGCGGAGAAGAGAAAAGAGCAGCAAGCATCTTTTAATTTCATGGCTATAGTCACTGTCCACAGTGATTTTGGAGCCCAAGAAAATAAAATCTGTCACTGCTTCCACTTTTTCTTCTTATATTTACTATAAAGTGATGGGACTGGATGCCATGATCTTAGTTTTTTGTATGCTGAGTTTCAAGCCAGCTTTTTCAAATACTTAGCATAGAATTTAAAATAAGACAATTAAAGTTAACAAGTGTAAACAGAGTGGCTATATGATGGCTAACGTGATATTGAGACTAGTGCTTAACTTATCCTTTTTTTTTAATTAATAGCTTTTAAAAATTGAAGTATGGTTGATTTACAATGTTGCGTTAGTTTCTGGTGCACAGTGGAACTAGTACCTATTTTAAAGGACTTTCTGGGCAGGCAGAGAGATCCAACAACATAAAATAAGCATGGTACGAAAATTAAGAGGTAAAGCCCAGATGCCTTCATCTAGTAATGAATGAATAACTGAATAGACATTAGCTGAGGGAAGGAGAGGAAGGAAGGAAGAAAGTGGAGGGAAAGTGTGGAGGCAAGGGTCTAGGTTGGAGAGAATGTAAGGAGGAGTGGACAGCGTGAGTGGGCTAGAAAGGGGGCAGCTGTTTACCCACAAGCCATAGATTTGCCAAGGCTGATTCATTCAGTTCAGTTCAGTTCAGTTCAGTCGCTCAGTCGTGTCCGACTCTTTGCGACCCCATGAATCACAGCACGCCAGGCCTCCCTGTCCATCACCATCACCCAGAGTTCACTCAGACTCACGTCCATCGAGTCAGTGATGCCATCCAGCCATCTCATCCTCTGTCGTCCCCTTCTCCTCCTGCCCCCAATTCCTCCCAGCATCAGAGTCT
>NW_011494742.1:306653-307215 GCF_000754665.1 Bison bison bison | reverse complement strand
TCTCCGCATGAGGTGGCCAAAGTACTGGAGTTTCAGCTTTAGCATCATTCCTTCCAAAGAAATCCCAGGGCTGATCTCCTTCAGAAAGGACTGGTTGGATCTCCTTGCAGTCCAAGGGACTCTCAAGAGTCTTCTCCAACACCACAGTTCAAAAGCATCAATTCTTCGGCACTCAGCCTTCTTCACAGTCCAACTCTCACATCCATACATGACCACAGGAAAAACCATAGCCTTGACTAGACGGACCTTTGTTGGCAAGGTAATGTCTCTGCTTTTGAATATGCTATCTAGGTTGGTCATAACTTCCCTTCCAAGGAGCAAGCGTCTTTTAATTTCATGGCTGCAATCACCATCTGCAGTGACTTTGGAGCCCCCAAAAATAGAGTCTGACACTGTTTCCACTGTTTCCCCATCTATTTCCCATGACGTGATGGGACCCGATGCCATGATCTTCGTTTTCTGAATGTTGAGCTTTAAGCCAACTTTTTCACTCTCCTCTTTCACTTTCATCAAGAGGCTTTTTAGTTCCTCTTCACTTTCTGCCATAAGGGTGGTGTCTGTC
>NW_011494742.1:305460-306553 GCF_000754665.1 Bison bison bison | reverse complement strand
AGCATTCTTTGGCATTGCCCTTCTTTGGGATTGGAATGAAAACTGACCTTTTCCAGTCCTGTGGCCACTGCTGAGTTTTCCAAATTTGCTGGCATATTGAGTGCAGCATTTTCACAGCATCATCTTTCAGGATTTGAAATGCTCAACTGGAATTCCATCACCTCCACTAGCTTTGTTTGTAGTGATGCTTTCTAAGGCCCACTTGACTTCACATTCCAGGATGTCTGGCTCTAGGTCAGTGATCACATCATCGTGATTATCTTGGTCATGAAGATCTTTTTTGTACAGTTCTTCTGTGTAATTCTTGCCACCTCTTCTTAATATCTTCTGCTTCTGTTAGGTCCATACCATTTCTGTCCTTTATCGAGCCCATCTTTGCATGAAATGTTCCCTTGGTATCTCTAATTTTCTTGAAGTGATCTCTAGTCTTTCCCATTCTATTGTTTTCCTCTGTTTCTTTGCATTGATCGCTGAGGAAGGCTTCCTTATTGCTCCTTGCTATTCTTTGGAACTCTGCATTCAGATGCTTATATCTTTCCTTTTCTCATTTGCTTTTCACTTCTCTTCTTTTCACAGCTATTTGTAAGGCCTTCTCAGACAGCCATTTTGCTTTTTTGCATTTCTTTTCCATGGAGATGGTCTTGATCCCTGTCTCCTGTACAATGTCACGAACCTCATTCCATAGTTCATCAGGCACTCTATCTATCAGATCTAGGCCCTTAAATCTATCTCTCACTTCCACTGTATAATCATAAGGGATTTGATTTAGGTCATACCTGAATGGTCTAGTGGTTTTCCCTACTTTCTTCAATTTAAGTCTGAATTTGGTAATAAGGAGTTCATGATCTGAGCCACAGTCAGCTCCTGGTCTTGTTTTTGTTGCCTGTATAGAGCTTCTCCATCTTTGGCTGCAAAGAACATAATCAATTTGATTTCGGTTTTGACCATCTGGTGATGTCCATGTGTAGAGTCTTCTCTTGTGTTGTTGGAAGAGGGTGTGTGTTATGACCAGTGCGTTTTCTTGGCAAAACTCTATCAGTCTTTGCCCTGCTTCATTCCGTATTCCAAGGCCAAATTTGCCTGTTACTCCAGG
>NW_011494742.1:304867-305323 GCF_000754665.1 Bison bison bison | reverse complement strand
TTGGTCCAGGTGTTTCTTGACTTTCTACTTTTGCATTCCAGTCCCCTATAATGAAAAGGACATCTTTTTTGGGTGTTAGTTCTAAAAGGTCTTGTAGGTCTTCATAGAACCGTTCAACTTCAGCTTCTTCAGTGTTACTGGTTGGGGCATAGACTTGGATTACTGTGATATTGAATGGTTTGCCTTGGAAACCAACAGAGATCATTCTGTCATTTTTGAGATTGCATCCAAGTACTGCATTACGGACTCTTGTTGACTATGATGGCTACTCCATTTCTTCTGAGGGATCCTGTGTGCAGTAGTAGATATAATGGTCATCTGAGTTAAATTCACCCATTCCAGTCCATTTGAGTTCGCTGATTCCTAGGACTGCATTAAGTTTATACCCTGGACATAGTTTGCCTGAAACAACAAGAATAAGATTCGTTTGGTTTCTTCCACACTCTGTATGCTGCA
>NW_011494742.1:281027-304767 GCF_000754665.1 Bison bison bison | reverse complement strand
CTGTATGCTGCACCAAGGAGGGGGGTGTGGGGAGGAGGCAGGGAGAAGAGTCTGGGAAGCACACAGAAGTCTAGGTGTTAAAAACGACACAAAACAAAGCAAAGTCTGCTGCTGCTGCTGCTAAGTCACTTCAGTCGTTTCTGACTCTGTGCGACCCCATGGACAGCAGCCCGCCAGGCTCCTCTGTCCACAGGATTCTCCAGGCAAGAATACTGGAGTGGGTTGCCATGTCCTTCTCCAAAAACAAAGTCTAGGTGTTACTTAAGAACTTCAAAAGTGACCGACACACAGGGAAAGGAGGCTGAAAGGCAGAGAGGGAAGTGCTGTGGATCAAAGATGCACCACCATGTGAGTCGGCTTCAGGTAACAGATGCTCTCCTCTGCTTCTCCCAGCGAAGACCCCAGGATGGGAAGGGCAAGAAGGAGGAGGGAGAGGAGTCAGACACCGATGAGAAATGCACGATCTGCCTGTCTCTGCTGGAAGATGGGGAAGATGTGAGGTAGGAGCTCGGCCCCTTGAGTCCCCCGTCCTCCTTCCCGGGGCTGATCCAGTCCTCTGCCACATGTTGGGGTGGGGGGAATGCTTGCTTGTTTACCTGCGCACATGCGTGAGTGTGCAAGAGTGCACAGTGTGCTCCATGGTGGTCCTAGGAAGGTGGAGTGTGGAACATTCTAGATGTGTAGTGCGCATTGTGTGGACACCCAGATACCAAGCTAAGAGAGCAGAGGGGCATTTGGCCTGTATGGATCTCAGATTAAGTCCTGGCTTTGAGTTGGAGGGCCAGGAGGAGGGGGGTCTTGGGACTCTCCTCCTGTCATGCATTTCCATCCCAGCCACAAGCTCACTCCATGGCAGGGCCCCCAAGACCCTTTGGGTGTGAGTCTCCTGGTCCCCCGAGTAGTCGGCTTCCCTCGGCTCCTGGCGCAGCGTGGGACCCTTCCCCTTGACCATTGCTCCCACTTACCCTTCCCTCTTCCAGGCGCCTCCCCTGTATGCATCTCTTTCATCAACTGTGTGTGGACCAGTGGCTCGCCATGAGCAAGAAATGCCCCATCTGCCGAGTGGACATTGAGACACAACTGGGAGCCGACAGCTGAGGGAGGAATCAGCCAGTGGACACCCCATTTTCCTTCACCAGGTCCCCCCACGGCCATAGCCCTTGCAGCCAAACTTTGCCTTCTGAGCCATTTGATGTAGAGGAAAAGCCTGCAAGCACATTTTTGTGGAAAGAGGAGTTGGTGGTAATCCGTATCCGAGGAAAGGAGGGGGTGGGGGGAGACCCGCCCATGCAGAGTGGTGACTGCCCCATCCGTCTGTCCGTCCGTCCGTCCGTCCGCCTGCTGCGCGGGAGGGAGGGAGCTGGCGTTGCCCGGAACAAGGGTGGGAAGGGGGGGCCACGCTGCTGAGAGTCTAGAGGCAGTCCTGCAGATCCCAGCTGACAGCCCGGCCCCTCGATCCTGTCCTTCAAAGGATTGTATATATACCTCTCGACCACGTAGAAACCATGTAGGGGTCTCTAGCTATTTCTGTGGATGGCAGCCAGAGCATGTTAGCTTCAGAAAAAAAATGTCCTGTGTGGTGCTCCAGTCATCTGTGGTGGACATGTCGCTGTTACAGAATCCGCACCAAATATTTCTCATTGAGTTTCTTGTTTTGGTGCCTGACTGAACCAACCAATGACAGCCCAAAATCTTCCCGTCTTTACGAGAGAAAAGAAAAAAAAACAAAAACGAATCAAAGGTGAAAAAAAAAAAGAGCCAAATTCTGTTTACGGTGAAGAAGGATGATTTTTTTTTTTCACCCAAGTTGGGAGGCGGGAGGGGGTCCTGGTTTTGTTTTTGTCTTTTTTCTTGGCTTTTGTTTTTCTCATGTTTACAAGCGCACGGAGTGAGCATGGAGGGGGCATGTGAGAAGGGGGTGGGGACTGGAGACGAAGCAGATGGGGGCCTTAGATGGGCCTCTCAGGGGCTCAGCCAGGCTTGGGAAGGCAGCATTTGAGTGGGTGAAAGGCATAAATCTGTCTTGAAGGAGGGCTCCCCACTTCCAGAGCCCATCTACTTAGCTCCAGCCATCCCTCATCCCCTCCTGTCCCACACTGAACTAGGAGGGGTTCAGCTAGAGCTGTCCCAGGCTCCTCGGAGCCAGGATAGCCCTGCTCACGCCAGCTTCTTCCTTTGGCTGTGCTCAGACCCTGCCACAAAGAGGCCATGTGGCCGCCGCCTCCCTAATGCAAAGAATTAATCAGATGTTAAAGGTCAAGTCGCACAGGGGAAGGAGGATCTTGAGCTTCTTCACGGACGTCTCGAATCCTGATCGAGTCCCTCAGAGAGGACCCTGGCCCTGACACCACCTTGGTGGGTTTGGGAGGCCCTCGTCTCTAGCCCTTTCTCTGACTCTTTGATAACCTTGGGCAAGTCTCTTTCTTTTTCTGTGCCTCAGTTTCCTTCTTCTTACAGTGGGGAGAAGCAACAGTGTATGCCAGTTTCCACTTCCTCTACCTCACGGAGGTGTTGCGAGGAGTACGACTATCCGCCCAACGACTTCTGTGCTCTCTCCTGGGAACCTCCTTGGGATTGAGGGATGGGGTGGTGGGAGACAAGACCTGGAAGTTCCAAGTGACATCATACCTGGACTGTAAGCTCCCCGAGGCCAGGATGTTGTCTCCCTGGCTGCTGTCTTTCTGAACTGCTCCACGTTTTTTTTTTTTTTTCTTTCTGAATTTCAAAGGGAGCAGAGAGAAAGGAGGACAGGAGAATGGAGATGGGAGAGTCCATCAACTTCCAATCCCAAGCCAACTTTCTTTGTCCATATGTGGAAAATACCAGCTCAGCTGGAATTCTGCTCCCTTCCTCTGCCCCTGCCTCTGGCTCCTTCTCTCCCTCATGTGTACTGCCCTTCAAGCCAACCCCTCCCCTTACTTACCCCATGCCCCAGTCTCAATGCCTTTGTATCAGTGAGAAGGACTAAGGGAGACAGGTATTTATGACATATATGAAGATCATCCTTAAGGTTAAGAAAATTTGAGTCTGCATTGCTGCTGCAAAGGGTAGAACCAGGATCAATGAGTGAAAATGATGGGGAGGCTTGAGATAGAACCTTCTGGCACACGTGGAGGTGTCAGGCAGAGGGGCATCGCTCGGGACACCTGTGGGCAGAGAGCAGGGGTCGTGGCTTCTGGGAGGAGGAATCCTTGAGGATCTCACTCAGACCAAGGCGTCTATCCTGAGTGCTGCCAGCGCAGGTGCTGGGAGAGACGGCAGCCAGGGAGGCAACACCCTGGCCTTGGCGAGCTTACAGTCCAGGTGAGGAGCCAGGGTGATAATGCAGGGTGACTGATCAGATTCTAGGTTAATGGCCTGGGCGTGATCCTGTCCCATTTGGTGGTTCCAGTGTGTGAACCTGGTCTCCAGGGCCAGTGACTGGAGATCCCACGAGTGGGAAAGTACTTGTCAGGATTTTGGACAGAGCTAGTTACTAGTAGCCCCAGGAAGCTGGGAACTTCGCCCCCTACCCTACTTTGACCTGAGATGGGTGGGGCGGCCCAGGGAAGGTCACTGCCCATTTACTTAGTCTTTGTTCTTCCCTCCAAGGCTGGTTTGAAAGGCCAGCAGGTGGGGGGCTGGTGGGGAGCTGGTGTCTGGCTTCTGTCCAGGCTCTTCACTGACAATATGGCAGCTCTAGAACCTGCCCTCTGCTCCCTGGGCCTCAGCTTCCTCAGCTGCCCACAAGGAGCTCGCATCGGATGCTTGCTAAATTTCCTTCCAACGCTCATATTCCCTGATCCTCCCTAATATCAACACACTTTTTTCAAGTCGGGAGAGCTGTGTGCCCACCGAACTGTTGACAACGATTCTCCCCAGGGGCACCAACATCTGTATCACAGGCTGAGAGTGGGACAGGTCCCCTTCTCCCCACCACTTCTCTGCAGCTCCCTGCAGGCCCCCAGGCTAACATGAGGCACTAACGGGGTGAGGACCACACAGAGGGGAGAGGTCAGCGCTGGTTTTGGGGGTAGATCCTAGAGCCCACCCCCATGCCCATCTCTCTGGGGCTCTCCTACCCTGCAGATAGGCACCTCCCAGACCCGCCCGGGGGTGAGAAGTGTGAGAAGTGAGGAGAGGGGGTCTGTGTGTCTCCTCCCTCGAAGCCCCCTCCCGTTGCCCTCCCCATCGTCCAGGAGCCTGGGAAGACTGGAGAAGAGGCAGGTTGGGCCTCAGCATCTCACACCCACCACCTCCGGGAGGGGAGACCCCCGGTCGTCCTCCTTCTGCTCAACTCAAGGGACTCAGACCCTTCCTTGACCGAGACGCATGAGTGCCTTCTGGGGCGACAGCGGCCCCAGGATTCCAGTTGGGCCTCCGGCCACAGCGCGGCCCGGGCCGCCGGGACGCCAACCCGCGAACCAACCCCGCGAAGCCCGGCCACCCGGCGCGGCGGGCGCGGGGCCCAGGTGGCTTCTCCCGCCGGCCCCGCCCAGCCCTCGCCCCTCACCCGTGGCGGGACTCCGAGCTCCTCTTCTGCAAATCTTTCCAGCCTCCGTGCAAGTATTCTTAACTCTTTACGCCTAATGAACAAGCACAGTTTTTTCAATGGTGAAGAAAAAGCACCAGATTTTTTTTTCTTCTTCCTGAAGAAATCCCCCCCGCCCCCAGCCCCCCGCCTGCCGGCGGGACAGACATTCCCCGCGTGGGGCTGTAGCACCGTCTGTCAGGCCCTCCCGTCGTGTTTCATCTCCCGCGCGCGCGTAGAGCAAATGCTAGAGCGATTTCAGCTGATAGAAAAACAAACATGAAAAAAAAAAAAAAACCACAAAAAACAAAAACATGGCACGTTGCTAGTTTACAGGGTTTTGTGAGTTTAAATGCCTTATATTTAACAATCATAATTTATGACTAACTTGTAGATATCGTGGGTTCTTATTTAATTATTTTTATAGTTGTTTTGCATTTTTAATTATAATTTATTTATTTAGAAAGGATACTAATTTTTTTTATTACTCCTATTACCTCATTTTGGCGTTGTTTCTGGGAGTGGAATGCTTTGCATGCATTGGTACGATGACAAACAACTACGAATACAAAAAAAACAAAAAACAAAAAAAAACACAAAAATTCCGCGAACTTTATTTCGTCCAAACTATCAGGGTGTGTGATTGCAAGCTGTCCTACTGTGGTGCTGGCCTCTTTGGATACATTCCATACGAAATGCAAACCTTTGATTCTGTATGCTGTGATCCTAGTGAAAAACTCCAATATAGTGACTGTATTTAGCACATATATAAATATAATTTGCACTCGTCAGCAGACTGGGGTAAGCCTTTCACTTGCTATCCTTGCCCTCCCGATCCCCCATCATTAACCTCCCCATTTTTCCTCCTCTTCCCCTTTTCCACAACCTCTACCCACCCTGCCCCCATCCTCTGGGGAAGGTTGGGGGTGGGGGGATGGGGGGGTCATCTTAGTTCGAGAACTAAGCCCCTTGGACATTACCAGCAGGAGCAGCTGAGAGCCAAAGCCTGATGATTTATTAGAATGAGCTCAGGACCTGGGGTCAGGAGGCTTGGTTTTTCAGATCAGCTCTCCGGCAGACTTCCCTGTGATCTTGAGCAAGTCACTTGGCCTCCCAAGTCTCAGTTTTCTGGGCTGGGGTGAGGAAGCTGAACAGGAGGGTTTCTCTGGTGTCCACGGAGCCGGCGGGAGCCCACCACACTGTGCTCTCCCGTCCTCTTAGGAGAGAAGAAAGGGAGTGTGGAGGGAAGGACAGGAAGAGAGTGGACTGAGAACTTATCCAGTGGAAGGATGTCTGTCCTTTGACATGCGTCCTGTGGGGCACAGAGGGCAAGGCAGGCAGATGCGTCCTTGGACATGGGCTTTCACAAGGTTTGGTGGGCATTTGGAGAGTGAGCTGCCATCCATGTCTTCTTAGATATGGGGATGGGGTCAGCAGGATATAGGTACCAGACTCTGGTGTTTAGGATTGACCTCACCACCCTGTCATCTCCTGGAGTCTTTGCTGTTGAGGACTCGCCCTTGACAACAGATCAGGACACAGGTTTGAGACCCACGGTTTCTCCTCCCAGCATCTACTTTGCCCTCTGCCATTGCTCCAAGGGGGCTGTGGGCCGCAGGGGGCTGCTGTGGAGGACAGCTGGGGGCCTCCGATCTCACTGCCCCCAGGAGAGGCGGGAGGGGAGAGCTGGAGGATCAATAGCTTCGAAGCCTGGCACAGCAGTGAGCCCAGCTGTTTTTGAGCCAGAGGCAGAGAGAGGAGGTCCCTGTCCCCTCTGAGTGGCTCTGGCTCTCTACCTGTTTGCTTCCTCCCCTTTCTTTCCAGCTCATCCTTCCTTCTTGCCTCTTGACATCACTGCCTTTGCCCAGTGGAGAGATCCACCCTCCACATGAGGCGCCGTGGGATGGTGCTGACTGGGGAGGGAGTGGAGGCCCAAAGTTGCCACACTGCCTGGCCAGCTTGTGAGAGTGGCTGGTCCTTTCGGCCCCACTTGGCTCTGGCTGGACTTATGGGTCCCCTACCCTGGGCTTCCTGCCTGCTGCCTGCCCAGCTTCCCTCTGCTTCCACCCTGGAGCCATGCGGACCTGACTCCTATGGAGGCAGCCTGTGGAGTTGCCCACTGGAGCACGACTGCACACGGCAGGGCCTGGCAGATACTGCCCCTTGGCAGGGCTCCTGGACAGACACGCCTTATGCTGCTCTGGGTTCGGGGGGTCAGGGTGGGAAGTGCCCTTTGCCCTGGCTGGCCTGTCCCTTACCCCTCCTCACCCCAGCCTTCCCCTTCCCCAGCCCCACCCCTGGCCTTGGCCATGGCTCGTTTCTCAGCTCTGGAGCCAGCAACCCCAGGCCCGCGAGGGGGTAATTTGGTTGCCCCTGGTAAGTGAAAGGCTTATCCTCAGTGTTGATTGTCCTTTTTTTGTAATCCTCCTGCTGTTCTGTTCTGTTGTGCTGTGCAACATTTTGCTACATAGACTATTTTATAGCAGAAAGCTAGAAGAATATTTATTATGAATATTAAAGCAATAGTGCATCAATGAAAAGGCGGAGACATTAGGAATTGTGTAAATGCTTAGATTCACTTTTGGTGGATTTTTTGTACTTTATTTATAACTAATAAAAATGAACTGCATTGCTAACTACACCTCACTCGTGCAGGGTGTTTTTTTCTGTGCGCACCCAGGAAATGCCCAGAGAGCGGTGCTCCCAGACGGACCTGTGCTCCTCCGGGACGCCTGGCGGTGTCTGCTGTCTCCTCCTCACTTCACCCTCTCCTCATCCTCTGTCCTTCAGCTCTGTCGTTTCCCTTTTTCCTCCTCCGCCCTCAGCTTCCCCACTTCTGCTCCCAACTCCCTCCCTCCTCCTCCTCTCTTATCTCTTATTTTCTTTTACCTTTTTATCTCTCAAACAATCTGTTATATTCTGTGAACCAACCATCTAATTAACTTGTTTTCCTAAACTTTAGTTTTTGGATCTTAAGGCAGAAAGTTCACATTTTTTTTTTTAAATCATTTTCAAATGTAACCTCTTATGTTTTGATCTGGAAGCTCCTCAGTTTCTCCATAGAGGAGAAAGATTTGATTTTTGACAGTTGGACTTGGAATTTTTTATTCCTTTGTAAGAGCCCAAATTCAGACACTGTTTGCTGGGTCTAGAGTCTATTCTCAGAAAAGTGTGGGTCAGTGAACTGGAAGATGACTTTCTCTCAGAAACCACAAGCAGAGCCCAGGTGAGTGAACTTTTTTTCCCCTCAGTCACAGACTTTATTTTTTCAGAACAGTTTTAGGTGCACAGAAAGTTGAAGAGAGTAGAGAGCTCCCACATGTTCCCTCATGGCCACCCATTAACATCTCGCCTTGGTAGATGCCTTGCTGTAGCGGAGGAGCCAAAATTGTTACCTTATTATTAACTAAGGTCCATCGCTTTCACTCATTTTGTATGTAATTTCATACATTTAAATGAATGTTAAATGGGTGTCCCTGGTGGCTCAGATGGTAAAGCATCTGTCTGCAATGCAAGAGACTGGGGTTCAATCCCTGGGTTGGGAAGATCCTCTGGAGAAGGGAATGGCAACCCCCTCCAGTACTCTCGCCTGGAGAATTCCATGTACAGAGGAGCCTGGTGGGCTACATTGCATGGGGTTGCAAAGAGTCGGACTCGACTGAGCAACTAACACACACACAAACAAAATGAATGTTTAAATCTCTAGCTCTCATTCGAGTCAGATGATCCAAAATGCTATCTGCCGTTTTCCCCACAGTTCCACCTGTATCTCTTGCTCCAGGAACCTGGGCTCCTTAGTCTTTGCTCCTCCACTAGTCAGCCATGTGTGCACACACCCCGCTATCCCTGTTTGTCAGCTGTAAGCACGCGGATAGGAGGCCAAGCTCCTTCCCCCAACATCCCACAGGCCCCCTCTGTCATCTTTGGCTACTTAATCTCTGTTGGGGCATGGCCTTATGGGGTTCGGGGAGTGACTCTATTTCCCTGGATTTTGTGCCTACCCAACTCGTGGGCTGGTGGGCAGCCTTCTGAATCTCCAGCCCTCTCCCACCTCCTATCACAGCGCCCAGGAGGACAGACTTCTCAGAAAATACCCAGGCTCTGCCCGTGACTCCCAGTCTCCATAACCCTCAGGAGGTTAAGGAGGATGGAGTCTGGCTGTGATTGTCAGGGCTCTTTCGGGAAACGGAATCAGTAGGGTTAATATGATATAATATAGGATACGATATGTTATTTATAGATATGGAGATTTATTTTGAGGAAGAATCAGCTCACGGGATTCTGGAGGCTGAGTTGTCCTACATCTGCCCTCTGTAAGCTGGAGACCCAGGAAAGATGACAGGCTAATTCAGTCTGAGTCCAGGAGGCCAGAGAACCAGGGAGCCAATGGGGAATTTCCCAGGACCTCTGGCAGGGAGGAAGGGGATACATCCTCCCTTCCTCTGCTTTTGATTTTCTTGAGACACTCCAGGTATTGGATGAGGCCCACACACACAGGGGAGGGCCATTTACTCTACTGAGTCCACTGACTCAAATGCTCATCTCATCTGAACTGCCGCCCACCAGACACACCCATGAATCGTGTTCTATCCCTGGTGCCCCGGGGCCAGTCCGGGTGACACCAAAGGTTAACCCGCACCCGGTCCCACCTCCCTCTCAGGCCTCCCCAGCTGCTGCACTCAGCGCACACCACGCGGACCCAAGATGACGCCTGGCCTCTGGCCCTGATTCTCCCCCACACTCCCCATTCCCCAGAAGGGGGACAAACCAGAGCCTTCCCCACCAGGCACTGTCTTTCCATACTTACCTTTGCTCTGGCCGCAGCCTCACCTGCAAGCAAGGCTCCTGCCCACGGGGCCTGCCCTTCCTGAGCGCTTTCCGTCTCAGAACCCTCCCTGCCTGCAAACAGCCACAGCTGAATTTCTTCCACCTTTGAGCTTCCGTCTAACATTTTGTTTGAGGAAAACCCCTGCCCTCTGTGGCACCTGTTAGCCATGTGACTTTGGGCGACTTGCTTACACTTTCTGTGCTTCTGTTTCTTCATCTGTGAAATAGGGGTAACAAAAGCGCCTGTCTCGTAGATCTTTCTGAGGCTTCAGTGAGCTCACGCGGGTAAGGGACTGTCTGGAATATAATCAGCGCTCTATAAATAATAGCCATGACAAAGAGGATAATGGTGATGGTGTGTGTGCGTGTGTTTTTTTTTTAAATCTCTGACTTCCATAGTCTTTCTCCTCTCTTCCTCTTCTTCCTCTCCTTTCTCTGGAGAATTTCCGAGGCCCCATCAATGTCCACTCTTCCTCTCTGGCCATTCCAGGCCATGGTCAGCCACCAATAATGTCTGTCCAGCAGAAGGGCTGGTGGCTGAGGCCTTAAAATCAAGACACCAGGAACGACTGCTTGATTAAATGTCTTTCCCACATTCAGCTGGAGAGTCTAGAAGAAAAGCCACATTGAGGCCTTGAGGCTGGAAGCACAGAACCCACCCTCCCTCCAGCTCATTAGCATCATTGCCCCCTCCCCCGATTCCAGTGACACTACCCAACCTTCTCCTTTTGAATTTAGGACTAGAAATGTCAAATGTCCTTGCCCATACTCCCTTTGTCCAAGGCTGAGGTCCCTGGAAGACTTATCTTGCCCTCACTCAGAACATTTGGCTGTTTGCAGGTGGGTGATGCCTGGGGTCAACCTCTGCCAAGGGGCTGAGAGCAATGGGGGTCCCTGTTCAAGATAAAGACACAGCCCCAAGGGTCCTCCAGAAGTGGGCGTCTACAGTACTTCTGACCTTATTCCATTTGGAGCCCACATAATCAGAATTCAGAAGGGGTATATCTGAAATGAGCTGAGTTTACTTATCAAAATCTTGGAAGGAGAATGTTGTTCAGTCAAAGAGCTGAGAAAATATGATTGAAGGCTTTCGTTTAACCTGCTTCTGAGAAAAAGTGTTTCTTAGACTTTGGTATAACAGTTCCTGTGTAAATAACTTGTGCTAATTGCAAATGAGTCTTTTTCTTTAATGTGGACCCTGGGGTCTTTGGGCTTCCCAGGTGTGCTTGTGGTAAAGAACCCGCGGGCCAACACATGTTTGATCCCTGGGTTCGGAAAGATCCTCTGGAGGAGGGCATGGCAATCCACTCCACTATTCTTGCCCCGTGGGTAGAGGGTCCTGGTAGTCCATAAGGTTGCAGAGTCAGATACGACTGAAGCGACTTAGCACACATGCACGCATGCAGGTTTTTATTTGGAAATACTTTGTAGTTGTAGCTTTACATTTAAGATTCTCTCCAAATATTCTTTAATGCAGACTTGCCTCAGAATCAAATGAGGAAAGATGATGCTGATATAAAGCTTGGCATTCAAGAAGCCATTTTAAAAAAAGAACTTTCTAGCAATGTGAGCTGTCAGTGCGGGAGTGGGGTGGGGCTGGAGAAGACATGAGCAGGTCTGGAGAAGACAGTAGGAAATGGAACAGAGGAGCAGGGGAGGAGCCTATTCCTTGTTTTGTTTTCTTCATCTTAAGGGGTTTGGGGGCTTCCCTGGTGGCTCAGATGGTGAAGAATCTGCCTGGAATGTGGGAGACCTGGGTTCGATTCCTGAGTTGGGGAAGATCCCCTGGAGAAGGGAATGGCTACTGACTCCAGTATTCTGGCCTGGAGAATTCCATGGACAGAGGAGACTGGTAGGCTACAGTCCATGGGGTCACAGAGTCAGATATGACTGAGCGACTTTCACTTTTAAGGGGTTTTGTCTTGGTTGGAGGAAAGGGACTATCCAGGGCCACCAGCCATGGCTGATGCCCCCAACGATGACCAGGGGCCATGTCAGCAGCAGGGACCTGGAGGTGAGAAGGGTTCAGGAGATACCTTCCATAGAGAAGGGGCTATTCACCTTCCCCACGGCTGGGTGTTGAATCTCAGCCTTGCGATCAGGACTATTGGGATACAGAGCTTTGTGGGGCCTTTGGGTAGAAGAATGTCTTTCTTCTAGGGCCAGGACTAGGGATGACGAGGCAAGCGAGGTGCCCAGGGGGCAATGTTTAAGGAAGCCCCACTCTTGGGTGCCAGCCCGGCCTTTGCACAGGTTGAGCGCCTCCTTAACGTTTGTGCCCTGGGCTGTCTGCTTGCTTTTCCCAATCCCAGCTTTCCTTGCTGCCCTTCCTGCGCCCGGTCTGGAAGAGAGGAATTGAGGGATTGAGCCCAGCCCAGGGGCTGGCGGGGGGTGGAGATTTGGAGTGTGCTCCCTCTTGGAGGCTTCTGGGGGGCTGATCCCGCATTCCCTCCTCAGGGCAGAGAGGGCACAGCAGGTGCGAGCAGGGGCAGCAGGGGCCCCTCCTTTCACTGCCCTTCTCCCCAGTGCCCTGCTAAGCAGGATCGCCTGCAGCCTGGGAGGGGGAAGGAGGACTTCAGGCCCCTGATGGAAAGGCAGTGCCCAGCCCGAAGAAGCAGATCCGTGGGGAGGGGACCTGATGCAGGAGGGTTCCACAAGACTCCCCTCTCCACTGCGCTGCCCATCTCCCTCCGACCTCCTCTGGAAGCGCGAAGGTTATCAGACAGCCCTCTGCAAGCGCAGCCTTGTCCCTCTGGGAGCCTTGGTGAGTCAGAGGCCAGTTCCAGTCCTCAGTTCCTGCCCCTCTGAAGCAGGGAGGCCGGACTGGCCTGGAGCCTCAGAACAAGGTGGGAGGGAGGGCTGGATGGTGGGGAGGAGACTTGAAGCCCGAGGAATAGCTCCAACCAGAGGCTCAGCAGACAGACAGTGCATGGCATTGCTGGAGACAAACGGGCTGGACACACAGCCGGGGCAACTGGCCCAGGTCCCCAGGGACTTGGGGAAACCAGGAGAGTAGGAGGTGCACTGCAGGAGATGAAGTGCATCCCGATGAACAGAAGGGATAACAGTTTTGATAGCTTTCATAGCAGTAGTTTCATCCCGGGTGAGGAGGGAGAGCAGCCAGGGCCAAGAAGAGACAGAAAGAAAGTTGACACAGATCATGGGGTATATTCCCAAACCAGTCCAGCCCTTTGCAGTAAGAGTAAGCCCACATTTATTGAGCACATCAGCAACTGAAAAGAACACAGGGCCTTTCCCCTCCCAGTCTTGGCTGGATCAACAATAGATGCTACATTCCACACTCAGATGGAGTAGCGCTTGCCAGAGGACAGAGCAGAAAGTGCTTTTAACTTTGAGCTGAGCATCACCCTCCAGGTATAACAGAGGACGGACAGACGGAGAGCCTGAGAAGGGGGTGGGCATGGATACGAAGGCAGGGCTTTCAGAAAGAGCTGATGGTGGGCAGGGAGTACCCCTTCCTTCCCTTTGGCTGCCCTTTTGCCCAAGGCTGTGACTGGGGTTTCAATGGGGCTATTTGGAGAGGGGGATGTGTCCATCTCAGCTGAGGACACAGCACCCTGCGCATCCAGAGAGACTGTGGGAGTGAGGGATGGGCAGACTGACTGCTGATGGCAGAGTGGCCCGAGTGCCCAGGGTTTGTTAGAGCAAAGGATGCCAGAGAGCCTCCTTGTGGGTGTCTTGGTTTCTAAGCACGACACAGTGGGAGAGGGAGGTGGGGGGCCTGAGACGGAGCCCACACAAGCGCTCGTGGGAGGAAGTCTCCAGGCGCTGCCAGTCCAGGAAGCAGGACGCCATCCACAACGGTGCCCCCAGCAGGAAGCCGCCCTTTCCGCCTCTCCTCCCTCCCCCAGGGGTGGGGTATCAGGGTCAGGAGTAAACGTGCAAAGTGGGCACAGGAGGTGATGCTGACCCCAAACTCTTACACACACGTGTGCACACTGACACACACGCACACTCCTGTTTTCTCACTTCAGTTCCCGCTTGGGACTGGATTGAGCTCGGGGATGGGAGGAGACTCAACTCTAAGTAGAATGCTCTGGTCTTTGTACTGGAGCCAAACATTTAAATTACAGAACTGAGATGGACTTTGTGGCTTTAAAGTGGCTGTTGGACGTTTTATTACCTATGAGAGTCCAGAAGAGTTATGAGGCTTGCCTTAATTTTCGTCCAGGGACAGGGGAAGAACCAGCTCCAGAAAAAGATATAGAGAAAGCTGTTTAATGATTACTGGTCCCCCATCCTACCCCAGCCCCTAGAGTCCTGTTTATTCAATATAATGGACAAACCCTTCATTGCAGGCGCTGAATTAACTGGTCTGCATTTTAACTCACTTAGTCTTCATAATAATCTACGAAGTCGGTGTTACTCTTCTATTTAACAGATGAGAAAACTGAGGCCTGAGACATGAGATAATGTGCCCAATCTCTCCCAACAGGGAAAAGGAAGAGCTGGGACTCAAGCCTGCTTCTTGCTGCCTCTTGGCCTGTGCTTACTGCGGCGGCCTCTCTCCAAGGGTCTCTGAGAGTGCAGAGCCAGGAAGTCTCACCAAGTTTGTACCTGCCTGGGTTAGAGGCCCTGAGGTGACACGGCAGAAATGCTGATACTGGGTGCCTCCTACGGGACGACTTCCTGGCCTGATGCGCCTTTCTGCTCAGTCCCACCCCCCCGTCTGCAGGAAAAGGAGAAGTCAGGGGCTGAGTTCTGCAGCACTCTTGTGAGGGTTGATCAGGGAGTGTGTCTGTTTGTGCGAGCACATGTGTGCACACACACAGATATGTGGCTCTCCAGCTGCCTCTCCATCAGGGTCATCCCCCTCAAGGGCAGAGACCACACCTTTATTTTCTTCCAGTCCCTTCTCAGCTTTCAGTCCACATTGCCCACAGCAAGGCACAGGTGACAGGTGCTAAACACCACAGATGTCCCCCTGCCCTCCCAGCCCCTGTGCAGCAGGGACCAGGCTGCTCCAGGCAACCTCTCCCTTCGACTGCTGCTCAGGTCTCTGTGTCTCAACTGTGTTATTTCTGGCTGGGGCAGCCGCAGGCACTTGGTAATGCGTTCTTTGAAAAGTGATGGAAAGAATCAGGTGTCTGTTCACAGGCTTATAAATCCTTTCAGCTAAAATTCTTTCTCCTGATGTTTTTCTCCATTGGCTGCTGGATTTATTGAAACTGGGGAAAAGGATGTGTTTCTAAGTGAGCAGATGCCCAGATGAATTCATTGCGGGGTGTGGTTGGTAATAATTTAATTAGCCCAGTTTTTTTTTTTTTTGGGAAAAAAGTGTTAATTAGTTCTTGATTAAAATACATCACTTTGAGGACCTCTTCTTCCCCACTTCTATCCCCTGGGTGAAGCCCCAATTTCCCATTCATGCCCAGCCCATCTCAGCCTGGTCACTACTGTTATTGAAAAAGAAAATGCCAAAACTTATTTTTGGGCAGCCACAGATTATGACACACGTTGATGGATTCCTATAGATTCAGGAGACCCGGGAGAGGGCAGGATTCCACCAGCCGTCACCCACAGTGACTTCCGAAGGATCATGGAACTCTGGCCCCCCAGTCCCAGTCCCCCCAGCTCCAGGAGGCTTTCAGGAAAGGACTCCTGAAAGCCCTGGTTGAGGGTGGCAGGTGTGGCCGGGGCGAGTTGGTGCAAATGGAGAGGAAGGGCTTGCAGCCCTCAGACGGAAGGGAAGAGGTCCCTCCAAGTGAGCCCATCGCCCCGCTTCTTGTCCAGCCACCTGCCGCATGTGAAGATGGTGGCCACCCCGGTGCTGGTGTTGGTGACCTCCACCTTGTCCACCAGCCAGCCTGAGCAGTTAGCCGCTGCCGTCGTGCTCCAGGCGTACCTTGCGCAGCTCGCCCAGCTCCAGCGTCTCCAGGAAGAAGCGGTCAGTGCCGCCCCGCTCAAACAGGTCGCGCGTCTTGTGCTTCAGCTCCCGCTTGCCTGTGTCGCCGCTGGACCCAAAGATGGTCACAAAGACATTGGCGTCAGTGCCCGCCCCAGGCTCATAGCCGGTCGTCACGATGACCTCGTACTTGACCGGCACCAGGCTCTGGACCTTGCTGGCAAAGCTCTCCGTAGTCTTGGTGACCTCGAAGACCTTGAAGTACTTCCTCTTCCTCTTGAGGGGTATCAGGCTGTCGCAGTTGAAGAAATACCTGCGGGTGGGAGCAGGGGAGGTCAGGGAGTACCAGCCAAGGCTCACGCCCTCCCTTCCAGGATCCTGGGCATCCACCAGAGATTCCCTCCCAGACGACAAGATCTTAGGGCGGAAATTGTCCGTGTCAAAATGTAAGGACAGACTTTCCAGATGAATTTTCGTTCATCTGAAAATTGACAGTGACTGACATCACCATCTCTTAAACTGCCCCTTGATTCTCCTTTTCTTTTTCCCCTCACACTCCACATCTGTGCTTAGTCGCTTAGTGGTGGCAGACTCTTTGAGACCTCATGGACTGTAGCCCGCCACGCTCCTCTGTCCTTGGGATTTTTCAGGCAAGAATACTGGAGTGGGTTGCCATTTCCTCCTGCAGGGGATCTTCCTGACCCAGGAATCAAACCTGCATCTCCTGTGTCTCCTGCATTGCAGATGGATTCTTTACCTGCTGAGCCAATCCACAGCTGATTCACCAGCAATTCCCACTGACTCTATCTTTAAAATACAGTCTAATAAGTCCAGAATTGGCACAATCTCACTCACTACCTTGCCACTCCTCTCGTCCAAATCACCACCATCTTCTGTCTGGAATGTGTCAGCCTCCTAACTGGTCTATCTGCTTCTCAATACCTATCTACGGTGAATTCTCTGCACAGCATCCAAGTGATCGTGTGGAGATGTAAGCCCGAGAATCTTATCCTTTTGCTCAGAATTTAAACTGCCCTTTGATTCTCCTTTTCATTTTCATCCTTATTCTCAGAATTTTTGTTTTTCAGTTGCTCAGTCCGACTCTTTGTGACCCTATGGACTGCAGCATGCCAGGATTCCTTCACTATCTCCCGGAGTTTGCTCAAACTCATGTCCAGTGAACGAGTGATGGATTAATACTTATTCCCAGAATAAGTATTAATAAAAGCCACCACCTTACTAAGGCTTGCAAGACCTTACACGATCTGATCCTCGGCCCAGGGTTTACCTCTCTGACCTGTTCCTCCCCTTCTCTAAGCTCACTGCACACCAATCAGGCTGATTCTCTTGCTCCTTCCAAGGGACTGATGAATGCTTTTATCCACTCTTGTCACCTTCAGAGGAGCTATGGGACCAGAACGACAATTCTAGGCTAAGTCAAGTGGAAAAGTAACTATGAGATAGAGGTATGCTCACAAATCCCTTGCACTTGGCTGAGTTTAACCATGGGTGCATATGTGTGTTGTGTGTGTGCACACATATGCATGTGTTCATGGATGACACAGTACAAAGGGGTGCAAAGTACTGAAGAAGCTACCACATGCAGAAACAAGTCCAGGGCCAAGAGAAATGGTCTTGGACCAAAAAGTCCCTTCTCTACTCCACCCCCAGCGTTAGCCTCTGGGTAATGACAGTGAGTCCAATAGTTATAGGAAGAAGTCAGAGGTGTTTTCCCACGGAAAACACCGCATGGGGGTAAGGGGGCTGGGGTCTGCCCCAGCCCTGCCACCTCCCAGCTATGTGACCTTGATTTTCCCACTGGCAATGCTAGAGGTTTGGACTGAACAAATGTCCTTGTTTTTCTCCCCCATCCAAATTCCTAACATTTTAACAGTTTTGGAAAGAAGCAATTCTGGCACTGGCTAATGATTTCAGAAACGTAGCCCTGAAAGGGTATGCCCAACGATGAAAAATTAATTTCTAGATTAAAACCTATAACAGTAAAAAGAACTTGGTTTTCTGCATGCTCACTAAATGCCTGGGTTTTGCATTTTTGCATTTCATCAACTCCCCAGGTCATATAGTTCATCTCCTCCAATTTCACAGAAGGGAAACAAAGGCTTGGAGAAGAGAAGTCATTACACAAGGTGACCCAGAGCCGGGGCCCAGAGCCAGCCTGCCCGGCCACTACAGGAACCAGCCGTTTAAAGACACTTGGCAGGAAATCCGAATTCTGTCTGGAGAGCTCTCTTCCTCCAACTTGTCACTTGATAAATCTGGGTTGTTGTTACATACCACACTTTCTTAGAGGGAGATATATTTGCCTTCTTTGCTTAAACATTCACTTAAAATGTATTTCTTTATGCAAATGTCCACTCATATACATAATTCTATATAAATGCACAAATCCTGTGATCATATGTGGTTTTCTAAATGCACTCTTTTCTTTTATGCTTGGCTCTGTCTCCCTTTTCCCCTCCTTTCCCCTCCTGCATCCTGCCTTCACCCCAGATAACTCATGTAACAGTTGTGGATACATCTTGCCAAATTTCCCTCTGTTTTGCCCAACTTTGCACGAACGCACATAGACCCACACACATGTGGGACATCAGTGTTCCCTTTACAAATGGCATCGTATAATACATGTTTCCCCATATCTTGCTTTTCTCACTCAACAGTGCTTCCTGGGAATGGCTCCAAGTCTTCTGGTACATATTTAATTCGTTGTTTTTAATGGCTGAAAATTAGTCCCTGGTGGAGTTATAAGGAAACGTTTCCTAATAGACATCATTATAAGATCACCAAAATGTGGGACCTCAGGGCTCTGTGGAGTCAAGACTCCAGCTGTGGAAGAACATGCCAGGCTGTGCTCACTTGCAATAGGCTCGTGAGCAAGAATAAGGGCAAAGTAGAGAATAATGAACAAAAGTGAATATGTTAGAAATATGATCATACTTGTTGATCATACAAGAAATATGATAGATATGATATAGAAATATGATATCATATGATCATATAGAAATAATATGATCATATAGACATATGATCATACTTGTTGATCATACTTGTTGAATATGATTATACTTGTCTGAACAGTGTGTGTGTGAGATATCAGAAAATGGCCAGAGAGAATGGGGTCACCAAATGTTCATGGTGGCCTTCTCTGATGGATAGGACTTTAAGGAATTTTACTTTCTTTTACAAAAGGGATTTTTTTTTCTTTCTTTCATACACATTTTTTTTTGCCTTATTTGAATTTTAAAATGATTATGTATTATATGTGATAATGAGATAAAACAACGATTTCGTTTTGGGTTTTTTAAAAAAAGAAACAAAAGCCTCTCTGTGTGTCCTTCCACTGAAGTTCTGAGGATATTAACAACAAAGAGCTGGTCAGAAATGCTGTAAGAGTCAGGACTAGAATCAGTTGGAAGGTGAAAATTTGAGATTTTTATAAGAGATTGAGATAAAATTATTTTGTATTTCATGGAAATCCATATATTATGGCCCAACATGCTGGTTAGAAAGGAACTGTGGATCCATATACAGTGTTATGTAAGTGGTCTTTACATGGTAGGATTTAAATGTGTTCTAGAACGGTGACTTTGGCCACCTGATGCGAAGAGCTGACTCATTGGAAAAGACCCTGATGCTGGGAAAGACTGAGGGCAGGAGGAAAAGGGGACGACAGAGGGTAAGATGGTTGGATGGCATCACTGACACAATGGACATGAGTTTGAGCAAGCTCTGGGAGTTGGTGATGGGCAGGGAAGCCTGGCGTGCTGCAGTCCACGGGGTCGCAAACAGTCGGACATGACTGAGCGACTGAACTGAACTGAACTGAGGACGATGACATGTAAATAGGCTCAGACAGTAAAGAATCTGCCTGCAATGCAGGAGACCCGGGTTCAATCTCCGGTTTGGGAAGATCCCCTGGAGAAGGCAATGGCAACTCGCTCCAGTATTCCTGCCTGGAGAATTCTGTGGACAGAGGAGCCTGGTGGGCTACAGTCCATGAGGTTATGAAGAATTGGACACGACTGAGTGACACACACACAAACAGAATGGTGACATGTAAATAGCCACAGTGACACACACGCCTGCCCCATCCTCACTCCGGATAGAGGTGATATCTGGCAGAGGGGGAGGGAGGTGGTCACCCACCAGAAATCACAGACTTGAGACCAGCACAGTAGGTAGGCTGGAGCATGACTTCTGAGAGCCTCTGTACTCCTGCCATCTTTCCCCTCTCACCAGACTCTAAAGAGCATCCATCTCTCCTCCCAGAGAAGAGCTGGGTGGTGCCCTGAAGCCACGCGGCTGACCAGGTGATGGCTGGAGCATCTGGGGTCTGGACTCCCTATACCCCCTTTGAGAAGATCCCCAGCCTGTGGACATCCCTTCCTCCCCTCCCAGCCCAGCTGACGAAAGGCCCCACTTTTGAGAGTGTAGGAAAAGATGCTTCACTGGGAGTGGTAGATTCTTTCTACTGAACAAGGAATCCTACAACTCAGCTGAGGACTGTGGGTCAGTTCTTCACTCCCCTCCCTCCTGAGACTGGAAGGTGCTGGGTGGCGTTGAGACCTTTGACTCTCTCACAGCTGACACTGTGTATTTAAAGCTAACTTAAGTAGCAACTCTTATTATTGTATTGTATTGTCTTGTTTATTTTGGGTATTTGTAGAGAAGTATGAGCAGCCATGTTCCTTGCAGTCGGGAGGCAGTACAGGTTGGCTTGCTGGTGGGCTGGAACTCTCCCCAGCCCTGTATCCCAGATCCCAAGTCCTCAACAGGATTGCTTCTCACAGCCATGCCCAGTGACTCCTACAGGGTTTACTGTACCCTAGCTGGTTTTCCCTCAAAGAACAACAATATACCATTGCAGCCTGAGAGGGTGCTGCTATGAACTGAATTCTCTTTCCCCAAATTCTTACCCCAATGTGATGGCATTTGTGCATGGGGCTTTGGGAGGTCATTAGGTTTAAATGAGGTCATGAGGATGGGGACCCATGATGGGATTAGTGCCCTTGTGGGAAGAAGTGTGTGTGTGTGTGTGTGTGAAGTCACTTCAGTCGTGTCTGACTCTTTGCCACCTCACAGACCATAGACTGCTGGGCCCCTCTGACTATGGGATTCTTCAGGCAAGAATACTGGAGCGGGTTGCAAGGCTGTCCTTCAGGGGGTCCTCTCAACCCAGGGATCGAACCCCTGTCTCTTATGTCTCCTGCACTGGCAGGTGTGTTCACTAGGGCCACCTAGTGACGAAAGGAAGAGACACCAGATCTCCCTCTCTGCCGTGTGAACGCACGATGAGCTAGCAAGGGAGGCCTCATGGGAACTCAACTCCGCTGGCACCCTGACCTCTGACCTCCAGACTCCAAGGTGTGAGAAAAGAATGCCCGCTGTCTGAGCCACCCAGTCCATGGATTTGGTCGCGGCAGCCTAAGATAGCTAAGACACAAGTTCACATGTCAGAACCCTTTCCTGCTCCATTCCCAAAGGGTAATCTTGCTCGGAGATGGCCCGTTCCAGGGAGCCGGCGGGTGCAGGTAGAGTGTGGACAGACATTGCCTGAGAGGCTGAGGCCCTGAAGGCTGGAGCCGAAGCTGGGACCCGCCTGGTCAGGCAGGGCTGCTGCTTCTGTCTGCTGCGATTCTTCTGAAAGATGCTGTCAAGAGCAGGGCCAGCCCGGGAGGGGCATGAGGGGGGCCCAGAGGGGCAGACAGTGGTTCTGGGGGTGGCCCGGCTATCATAGCCTCTCCTTGGGCTTACCCTCCCTGAGGCACATGCTGCCCTCTCCTTCCCCATCATCCTTTCCTGGTTCCTTTTTAGTGTCTTTTCTGCCTTCTAGAGCTTCAGGGCTCTTTCTGGCTTCCAACACAGTTACCAAGTGGTTTTAATTAGAAAAACTGATGGCTGCGAACTGTTACCCAGGTAACTAAGACCCTTAATCCTCTAGAAATGTCCTCAGAAGGCCCTGGAGGGGGAAATGTAAAGCTCCTTATCTGGGGTCCTCGGGGCGGTGGGCATGGGATTTCTCTGCTGGTCCCCGCTCTGCCCACAGGGATGATGGGCATTCACTCTGACTGTGGAGCAGCAGGCTTCAAAGCTGTATCTCTTTGTCATTACACAGTGATCATGGGGGCAGGGAAGGAAAGCCTCAGCTGTCTGGCACTGCCTGACTGGCTCCTCTTTTCTTCCAAAGAAGCATCACTGGATAAAAAGGCTGGAGCACCCTAGGTCATCGAGTCTAGTCCCCTGCCTCTGGGGTAAGGCTCTGTTCAGAAAACTCAAGAACCAGTACAGCTGCCTCTTTCCTTTCTGACTCAGATGCCTTGAAGGGGACACCTCCCCACCCGCTGCTGTCTTGCCCATGGTCTGGCTGCAGGCCTCCCCGGGGGAAGAGGGTGGAGACCCAGCACATACACGTTGCCATACTCCATCTCGGTGATGGTGATGGTTTTGACGTGCCAGACCAGCTCTCTTTTGGGGATGAACCGGTCCTCCCTGGCAAGGTGGCCCACGCAGAGGGAGGCAATGTCCCCCAAGTAGACGCTGTCGAACTCAAATGTGTCTGTGGTCCCCCTGCAGGACACAAAGGTACCATCAGTGAGCGCTGCCCATGCCCACTGAAGGAAGTAAGCATTTATCCAGTGCCAACTGTATCCTAAATGCTGGTCTGAGGAACAGGATAGACCGGCAAGCAAGACCTGATGTCAGGCCTCCACTGCTTGAGGGGTTCAGTCTAGTTTTGGAACAAGACAATTGGAACCATTAAAAAGCCCTTTGGGCTGCCTGTTCCCAAAATCAGTGATTGGTAATAGTGCATGGTGTTGGAGGAGGGTGAGGCCCTGGGCCCTCAGCTCTGGGCTGAGGAGGGAGGTAAGATTCAGGGAGCAGAGGGAAAGGGAAGGGAAGCATCTTCTGATGAGGACTTGATTTGGCAAAGTCACGGGGTTGGAGGTGCGGTCATTTCTGGAGGGAGGGCTGGCTTGGCTGGAGTTTGGGTTCAGGGAGGGAAGGGGCAATGGAAAAGAAGTGGGGTGTGCTGCCTTTTGGGGGGGGCAGCTCAGCCCATCTTCATGCAGAGGGGGTGTTGAATAGAGGGTGAAGTGAGGTTATGGGAGGAGGAGGCTCTATTTAAGAGATTCTGGAGGCAGCAGGGAGATGAAGTGGGCATCTGGGCAGTTCAGAGGCAGCTCTGATGTACAGGAAGACGTGAGAATTTCCAGGCGTGGCGGGCAGCAGGGAGTGCTGAGCGGAGGCGCTGTTACACGAGACCTAATTTTGATTTTTCCTATGGAGCATCTTAAAGGCTCTCCCCTCCCTCCCTACTTCTCACTAGAACTGAATTACATGCTGTCTTATTTGCGTTTTTACGGGTGACTGTCTCCCTTTTCAAGTAGGCTGTGAGCTCCTCATTTGCACAGATGTGGAATAACATCTGTGTGATTCCCAGTCCTGCCGCATAGTGGACTTGCTGTAATTAATTCAGTGATTTTTGTTGTAGTTTTGCATTAAGTTTTAAAAAATTGAAATACATTTGACATATACCATTGTGCAAATTTAAGGTGTACAACATATGAATCTGAAACATTTTTATATTGTACTATGATTGCCATTGTGGCCATAATTAGCACTTCTATCATATTACATAATTATCCTTTTTTTCTAGTCATTGGAACAATTAGATTCTAGTCTCTCTTAAATGACAGTCTTCTCCCTTCCCTTTTCTAAAGCTCCTGTTGTGTCCCTAGAGCTGGAATGGCGTTGACACACAGTAGGTACTCAGTACGTTCTTGCTGGTTAGGCCCATTTGTATATTTATGGCCCCAACTAAAAGGGTTGGCTCTTGGGGTCCCCCTCTTACCCACCCCACTTATCCCCATTCCCCTGTGGGCACCCCCTCTTCCTACTTCCTGAAGGCCCGCTGTCTAGAAGAATTCTCCACGAGAAACTCTTTGGACCGATTCTTCCTGCCTTCCAGGATGAGCCAGACATTCTCCCTGGTTTCGCCTCTGTTGCCGGTTTCTATGACGATCTCGTAGGCTGCAGTGGAGAAAGTGGGAGACGGTCAGCAGTGGGGAGGCGGCACCCACCACTGGGGCAGAAGCAAACCCACCTCTCCCTTCAGGTCCTACATCTGGTCTGAGACCACAGCCTTAAGTGCGGGGGCTGGGGCGCAGGTTAAAATCCTTACGATCGAGGCACTGTCAACAGAGCCTGCCTCGATTTAGCGGCAAACCACAAGGAGGGGATGAGTTTCCCAAGGGATGCTGGGGCCTGGCTCTCAGGGATGGAGGAGTCTCTGAGATGCAAAGTGAAGATCAGGAGCAAAGAGAAGGGAGGAGAGGCAGGGCCCAGCTACAGAAAGGGGAGGGGAAGATCCAGGCAGGAGAGACTCTAGAAGAGCCTGGAACTTTCTCTGGCAAACAGCCTCTGTATTGTCTCAGCCCTCACTTTGGTGTCTAGCTTAGTGTCACAATCTCCCTCCCCTGAAGTTTCCACAAGCAGGTCAGCACTGTTTCATTTGTTAA
>NW_011494742.1:251474-280927 GCF_000754665.1 Bison bison bison | reverse complement strand
AAGCAGGTGTCTAGTGCCAGGACTGGGCTAAACTCTGGGTGACCCTAGCACTCATCTCTGGCCCCAGAGGGAAACACACTGACTATACAATGGAACAGAATAACCTGCAGCAAAGGGCGCAAGTACCAAGGAGGAGAGTGTGGATCTGGCTCCCGTCACATCTTCAACCTCACCTTCCAGCACCTTCCCCCTCCCTTGCACGCTCTGCTTGGCCTCTGTGCTATTCCAGGAGGACAAGGCCTGCTCCTGCCTTAGAGCTCTGTCTGCGGCTCATCCCCTTTCTCTCCCCACCTCCATCCATGTTGACCTGGCTCACTCCTTCCTGTCCTACTCAGATGTCCCCTTCTCAGGGACCACCCTAACCAAATTCCAACCCAATTTCCCCAGGGCTCCAGCCTGCTCTACTGAGCTCTATCATCTTCCCTCACCTAGTACCTTCTAATATGCTGCTGCTGCTACTGCTAAGTCGCTTTAGTCATGTCCGACTCTGTGTGACCCCATAGACAGCAGCCCACCAGGCTCTGCTGCCCCTGGGATTCTCCAGGCAAGAATACTGGAGTGGGTTGCCATTTCCTTCTCCAATACATGAGAGTGAAAAGTGAAAGTGAAATCGCTCAGTCGTGTCCGACTCTTAGCGACCCCGTGGACTGCAGCCCACCAGGCTCCTCCATCCATGGGATTTTCCAGGTGAGAGTACTGGAGTGGGGTGCCATTGCCTTCTCCATCTAATATGCTAAGCGGTTATCACTTTGTTGCTTACTGTACGCCCCCCTCCCACCTGAATGTAGCTCCATGAGGGCAAGGGTCTTTGTTTTGCTCATTATAGACCCCAAGTGACCAGAATGGTGCCTGGCACATAGGCATTCAATAAATAGTTGTTGAGTGAATAATGAATGATTGGGCTCATCGCAGTAAGCTCCATGAAGAAGGCAGTGTGTGAGCTTGGCCTCGAAGAAGATTCATGACTGTGATCAACAGAGAACCGAGGGATGCTCTAGGAGCGGGGGAGGGGAAGGAGCATAAGCAAAGATACTGGAGGGCAGGGGCGGGGCTTGAGATCCAGGAGATCCAAGAGATCCAGCCCCACTCCCCACGGACCAGCTGGGATGGAGCTGGCACACAGGAGGACACAATATTTGTCTTCCTGCAGTTAGTGAGTCACTGAGGATTTGGGATTCCAGATCCAAAGAGATAGTTTGATTTCTGTGCTTTTATCTCGGAAATGTGATAAAGACAATTAGAAGGGATGGCTGTGTCTACAGCTCAATGTAATGTCAACCCCAGCCTCTCAGTGACCTGTTGCCTTTGTAACTTCTCTCAAGTCATAGATAGAGGGCATCCAGGCAAAGAACCCAGGATAGGGAAGGAGATTCACAGTGAGCACAGCCCTGGAAGAAGAACCTGTCTCTGCAGGCCCAACCGTTCACAGCACCAGGACATGAAATGAATGAGTCATGGCTCGAGGCTCAAAGCCAACACAGGGAGGGTAAGGTATTTCTGCAAACCAGACACCTGTGAATTCAAAGTGGATCCTTCACTGTAGAGGAAATGGACTGCCAGCGCCCAGGGAAGAAAGCAGGGAGCACTAGGAACCTACTTTCTTCCTGCAGTCAGCTCAAGGAGGACATGCATGTGGATCACAACCAGCTCTCTCCTCATGGCCCCAAAGACAAGGCAGAGAAGGAAGGCGTGTAAGTGAGGACATTCAGATGGATTAAAAACAAATGTGGCCAGTTGCATCAACGGTCTTTCAATCAGCCTATTTCCACCTTGGAAAAGTCATTTCATCAATGACTTGATAAAAATTTGGAAGGCATGACTTTCAGCTTTGTTTATAGCCTGCTGGGAGGAAAGGACAGAGGAGGACCAGGGACCTGACAGAATAGGGTAGGTAGGAGCCCAGCCTAGCAGGGATCCACATGAGGCTCACCCCAGAGCCAACACCCCCATGGGAGGAGTCCGGCTGGAGAAAGTGGCTCTGTAGCCACCATGCAAGTCATTGACATGAAGGGGCCACTAACAAAGATACTGTGGGCTTAGTGGGCATGAATGTGGCAGGACAGGAGAGAGCAGAGCTGTCCGCCCTTGACATCTGGCCTGTGCTCTGGGTGTGGTATCTGCAGACAGAGATGAACCAGAAGCCCAGGATGCACCGAGCAGATCCAACCCACCTCACACGAGCAGCTCCTGAACAGATAGGTGTTTGCCTTGAGGCCAGGACAGCAGGGGCACAAGGCACTGAGGAGCACCACCAGAGGACACCTGGGCATCCAGTGGGCACCTGCAGCTTATTGCTCCACATCACCTCCCCCATCTTATATTGCCAGGACCCTTTCTGGCTCTGGAAGTTCCTCCCATGTGGTTTTGCATGAGAGTCCCAGATCTGGACAATCAGAATTATTCCTTAAGAGATGCTCTCTTCCCTTCCACCAAAGCCGTTCAATTAGAAGGCTACGGGGTTGGGGGTACCAGCCACCATCTTCCCACGATGTAGAGAAAGAAACAGTTGAGAGGAAAAGGGGACAAGGACATACTGAAATCACTGGAGCCTCTGGAGAGAGCCAAGCCCCAGCCAGTTCCACCTGAAACTTCCAAGTTCTGGGCACCGACATGCTCCCTTTTTCCTGGAGCCAGCTTAGGGCTGGGGTCTGGGCATGTACAACCAAATCCTGACGACTCCTGAAGTTTTCTGTTTGCCTCTGTTGGGACTGCCAATGGATAGTAGCTTCAAGAATATAATCATAAAGATGAATTTTTAAACAGAGCTGTCTGGTGGAGCAGTGAGTCCTCCAACCTGGGGAGTTGGTCATCAAGCTTGATTGTATCAGAACTGGAAATGTCGCAGATAAGGCTGACTGAGCAGCCTGAAAAGGCTTCAAGTAGGGGTGGATAAGAAGGAAGGGGGCTGTAGAAGGGGGAGGCATTGGTCTTGCTGGAGGATGTCCCAGAGAGGGGGCTTCCCAGGAGGTTCAGGACCTGCCTGCCAATGCAGGAGATGCAGGTTCAATCCCTGCGTCTTCTTGGGAAGATCCCCTGGAGGAGGACATGACAACCCATTCCAGTATTCTTGCCTGGAGAATTCCATGGACAGAAAAGCCTGGTGGGTTACACAGTCCATGGGGCGGCAAAAAGTTGGATACGACTGAAGTGACTTAGCACGCACACAGCATGCCCCAGAGAGATATTTTTTTGTCCTCCTAGGTGTCATGTATGTGTGTGTGTGTGTGTTGCAAACATGCATATGCACACATAAGCACATGCTCTTACTGCAGGACTTAACACAGAATCTCTGGGGTGAGACCCAAATAACAGTATTATTTAAAAGTTGCCAGTGGTTTTCTGCTTTGCCTGCACATCGGAATCACCTACAGAGGCTGATGCTTACAGAGGATGGGGAGCAGCTTCTGAAATTGCTAACAAGAACTGGAGGTGAAGGCAGCAAACAGGATGCTAGACAAGGTGCGGTAGTTGATCAATCTGGAGCACCAGCCAGGCCCGAGGATGACACAGCGACCTGAGGAGTCCTCATCTAGGAATCAGGTCATATGAGTCCTACTGGCTGTGGCTAAGTCTTTGGTGTATTGCTTCACTTTTCTGGTTTATGGTTTTCCATACCTAGGATATAGAGAGGTGAATTTGCCCCTATGCAGGTCATAGGGTGGGCGTAGGGTGGTGAGGATCCAGTGAGAACAGGGAATGTGTGGAGCACCTTCACACACATGCAGCTCTGTTCAGATATGAGAGAGTGTTTATTCTTATAAGTCGAGTGCCCAGAGATGCCCCTGGGGACCAGACATGGACTGTAAGTGCCATGAGGGCAGGATCTCTGCCCTATTCATTACTGTGTCCCAGAACCCACACCAGGCTGTGTCACTTGATTAAAGATGCTGAGGTTGGTATGATTGGCTTGAATTGTATCCCTGGCTCTCCCTAGGATAAGCTTCCATCTGCGGGCGTGGGTGTCACTGGCCTTTGGGCACCCTGCCCTCTGCAGGCTCCTCATAATGACAGACTGATCCAAACCATTCCTGGGCTTGGTGTCCCTGCCCTTCCATCTCTGTCTCACACACATCCTTCTGGAATTAATGCAAGTACTGCTTCCCCTCTAACAAGCTCCCTACCAACCCAAATTCCACAGGTCTTAGCAAGCTGTTTGGCGGGAAATCTGTGAAGGAAACTCCGTGGTTATGCTCCCAACCTCACAAATCTCTCCTCCCCTGAACGCCAAGGGCCCCAGGAGCCTTTATTGCTCATGTTAGCAATTATGCATTAGCCTCCACCACTAATGAGATTGTGAGGCCCCAAGGAAAAACAACCTTCATTTGCTGAGCTCTTATGATTTGTGCACCTACTAAGTCCAAAAGCCTGCAGAGTGAGTCTGTCCTTGACCTCTGGGAGCTTATAGCTGTGTAGGGATAACACAGATGGTCACAGTTCAGTATAAGGAAACTAACAATCACAAAGCAGGGTGTATTGTTCATAGCATCTAAAATAAAAGTGGGCCCCCAGTAAGTACAATTAGAGACGCTGGGAGTTCACACTCTGAATTAGGGCAGGCACCCTCATACATGAAGGCTGACAGATGAGTGGTTGGCCCTTGTCTGAATGCTCCCAGTACCATCAGTGATCAGCCCTCTCCGAGCAGCTGAGTCCATCACTGGGCAGTTTGGATGGCATGGTGCAGAAGGCTCTGTGGCTTTCCACCAAGCATCCATGCTTCCCTTTCGTGATGTACAGAGCTTGCCCGGGGCAACTGTCCAGCCAGGTACTACAATCCCAGGTGCCCTTGCATCTAGGTAGAGCCACATGACTCAGAATGTGAGTTAATGTGTTAAGAAAGTATGGAGTGTGCCTTCTCCCAGCTCTTTTCCCTCTTCAAGAAATGTGGGAGCCACATGTTGAAAATGGCAGACAGGTGAGAAGAGCTTGGGCCCCTGAATCACAGTGTGGAAGACCTCTTGCCAAACACCCACACTGGACTGATTACATCAGTGAGAAACAGATTTTGTTGTATTTAGCTATTGAGATTTATGGGTTTAAGTCTTACTGCAGCTAGTGTTACAGTAACTAGCTAGCTGCAGTAAGAAAAGGTTGGAAAATCCTTTCTTTACATCAGGCTCTGCTATTGATAAGCCTTCATCAAATCTGTTGGACCCAGATACTGGCATCTGTATTAAAGAGACACCTCCCTGGTTCTTGATGGCCATCCACCTTAGGGACCAATTACTCTTTCCCTTTGCACATGCCCTGAGGAAAGAGCCAAAGAGAAAGCTGTCAGTGGAGATGCTGGCTCCCCACACATTCTGTTTTCAGGAAGGCCGGAGTTGGTGGCTGTTGCCATAGACATCAGTTGAAGAGAGTCCACAACAAAAAATTAAACCAGAGAGAGCATCACATCAAACTGCCCAGGGTAGGCTTGTCCCCTGTGGGTTTTCTTGCTACCTAATAAGTCCCTGTGATCTGGGGCCATGAGCTGGCACCAGTATATTGGCTGTCTCAGGTTCACAAAGCAACACTTAGGGTGTTTACTTATGTACTGCTGCAATGTTATTTCTTTCATTGGGCATCTGATTCCCCTCCAGCTATGAGAGATCTTCCTTTAGATTTTCCAACATTGTTCCCCCTTCCCTCTGCCCAGGCTGCATCTAAGCAGGGCCCACCAGTGTCCCCACGTACTGGTCTCCTCCAGCTCGTCATGGATCTCATTGTTGGCGCAGGCAAAGTCACGGACTGTCTGCCTGTCGCCCTCACTCTTGGAGAGCCAGCAGTCACATTGGAAGCGGAAGGTCTCATCGCGGGAATTGTCCTTCACATCAACATGGCTCAGGTGCCAGCCAGGAAATATCCCTGAAAATAGAGACACGGGGTTGGAGGCTAAATGGGCTCATCCTCCCCTTTCAGACTTCTGCTCCCTACATCTGCTGGCTGTGTGGCCCTGGACAAGTTCTCTGTCCTCTCTGGGCCTTTGTCTCTGTGTTGATGAAATGAGGGGTTGGGTTAGATGATCTCTGAGATACCTCTAGCCTAGAGAATAGATTGGGTTGGCCAAAAAGTTTGTTTAGGTTTTTCCATAAGATATTATTGGCCAACACAATAATTCTCTTTGCAGAATCCTTAACTTGGGTTCAGGAACTCTTAGAGGATCTCTGTGTGTCCATCGTATGTGCAGAAGGCTACAAGGAAGGCATGTATATGTTTTACTTTCACATCTTGCCTTCTTATGCCACTTGGGGTTGGAAGGGCAGTCCTAGTGTCTCCAACAAAAAGCCATTTCAATAATGGTGAAGGAGGATCAGACACTGCCCGAAGCGACATCTCTAGATCTTGCCATTGATCTCAAGGGTTATAAGCACAGAGACACACAAAGATGGACACACGCTTCCAGTCACCCAGTCCACAGGGAGCAGATATTAAGGCTCACGGGCAGAGCATACATACTGGCAGTCCTAGTATAGCTTCATTCCTGGTGTAAAAGGTACTTCATATGTTTTCAAACATAGGTCTTTACTGAAAGTGGAAATCAGCGAGTCCTAGAACAGGTTAAATTTTACAGTGGTTCTGTTGAGTTAAAAAGTGGTGTTATTTTATCAACAAAGAATTTTTTTGCATGCATATTTTAAGTTTTATTTAAATTCAAAATGTAAATAACAAATGGTTAGTAATAAGTGGGGGCTTCCCTGGTAGCTCAGCTGGTAAAGAATCTGCCTGCAATGCAGGAGACCTGGGTTTGGTCTCTGGGCTGGGAAGATCCCTCAAGGAGGGCATGGTAACTCTCTCCAGTATTCTTGCCTGGAGAATCCCCGTGGACAGAGGAGCCTGGTGGGCTACAGTCCATGAGGTCACATAGAGTTGGACATGACTAAGCAACTGAGCACAGCCCAGCACAGTATTAAGTGGAAATAACAGACTCACTCTGCTCTATATCCTGGGCAGGTTTCACTCCCGAATTTACTTCTAGAGCTCCAGGCATGGCGGTGACAGAGAAAAGCAGTGGGATGATGGGAAGGGTGGATTCTGGGCTGCCTTTAGCTTTATCCTCAGGCAACCCAGGGCCCCAGCGTGCGGGTGAAAACAGCCGGAGGAGGAGGCAGCCCGACCCGGGTTGCCCTGCTGCGTGCTAGCAGGTTGCTCTCTTCCCCGCACCCCCGTTTCCTCTCTCCTCTGAAGGCATGGCATGGTCTCACCCCATCTTCAGCTCTCTTTTCAAGTTTGATTCTGCAAAGGAACTCCTTCCATGGTAAATAGCAGACTAACCCCAACCATTGTAAGATAAATACACTTCACTCTTAGCTTCATGCTCACTGATTATTTAATTGCCTTGTTTTGGAAATGCTGGATGGGATTAACAGGGATCCTACCATGACTTTCTACACTAAGAACCTATCACACACGAGAAGAGGCAGTTCTGGGAAGGCTGATGTCATATGACATCACTACCATCATAGATCAATAGGGAACCATCTTAATCCCACCACTAGAGAATCCATGTCTTTACAGAATCTGCTCTTTCAGAGTGCTACTTTATCTTTTTACACAAAGATAGCAAACGTCGCACACTGTCTGACATCTTAGCTTTTCACTCAGTCTATATCAGTACATAAATATCTGCCCATCCCTTCTCATAGTTGCATGGTATTCCATTGTATGCACACACAAGAAAATTTCTGTGTTGTCCTAATTGATGAGTTGTTGTGCAAACTTCCACTTCTACATGCAATGTTATAATTACTACCCTTCTACATGCATTATAGTGATCTTTTGAAATCATAAATCAGGTCTAATTTTGCTACTTCTCATGGAAAACTGTTCAATGGCTCCTCATTACTCTCAGAATAACTGCAAACAGCTCACTAACAACCGTAAGAATTGACGTGACTTGGCCCCTTTCCATTTTGATTTCATCTCATACTACTTGCATTTTTACTTACTATATTTCACGTAAACCTTTTAGTACCTTAATATATGAAATCCAGTCTTGTCATGGAAATGTTGCACATTTTCTGTCTGCCTGCAACAATATACCCTAGGCTCTGAATACCCACAGTGTTTCATCACTGAGGTGTCAGATCAAATGTCCTGTCTTTGGGAAGACCTTTCCAATCTGCAGAGGCTTCCTCATCCCCAGTTACTTGCTATCACAACATACACCCATTTCACAGTCTGAAATAATTTTGGATTTATTTCCTTGCACGTTGTCTATACTGTCTGTCTTCTCTAGATTGTAAGCCCCATGAGAGCAGGAGTCTTGCCTGATATCCACCACTATATTCTAGTGCCTAGAGCAATGCTTAGCACATTATTCAATAAATGTTTATTGAATGGATGAGTGCACGATTATTAAATAGGGAAGAACAAGGAAGGACACTGGTGGTAACATTCTATGAGTGGAGGGGAAACATAATCCAAAGCCCCACCAGGGAGCAATGGTCTGTCCTAGTGAAATTATTTTATCCCAAATGTTCCAAGGTTTATTATAAGAAAAAAAGCTTAAAAACTGAATGAGGTATAAAATAGATAGCAAGAAGTTGCTAAACACACAGGGAGCCTAGCCTGGTGCTCTGTGATGACCTGACAGTAGGGGGGAGATGGTGTGGAGAGGGTGGGATGGGGCTGGGGAGGGAGGCCCAGGAGCGAAGGAATGTATGTATAATTATGACTGATTCGCATTGTTGTATGGCAGAAACCAACACAAAATTGTAAAGCAATTTTCCACCAATAAAAAAAAAAAAATTGAAGGAGCATAGGGCCCTAATCTTTCCAGCCAAGAGAAAGCAGACTCCAAATAGGAGGGAGACTAACTGCCTGGATTTCATCATGCTATCTGCTACCTGTGATTCCTCAGTGGCCTTCCATATCTGATAGGGAAAAGGGTCCAATCCTGTGTTTACACATATAGGGCCTTCTTCATCCTGACTCCATCCACCTCATTTCCTGCCTCAGTAAGGAAGACTCCTAAGGCAACTCCTCCATCCCAGTGAGATGGATTTATTCAGCATCACTTAGCTGTATCTTTCATCTTCATTAAGGCTTCAAGTTATTTCCCTGCCCTAAATTCCCACCTACCCTCTGGACAACTTAGGCTTCACTTCCTCCATGAGACCCTCCAAACTCCCCAGTCCCATGGCATTCATCATCTGTTTATTCACTTGCCCATGAACAGTTGCCCAAGATGGCTTGGGAAATAAATGTTTTCTAGTGAGGTCATGAACATGAACTCTTTTATAGTGATTGTATGTGTGTGTGTGTGTGTGTGTGCGTGTGAGACTTCTCTAGTTTGATTTTAAGGTGTGGAAGTTATGTCTTAAACTTCTTGATTACATCACAGGTGTATTGACTTAGTGCTCAATAAATACAGAATTGATAAATTACATTTACTTTCTATAGTGATCTCTCAGCTTTTTTAATTTCAGTGCAAACCCTTAAAATATTGCTTGAATAGATAATTTATTTCTTCAAGTAATTTCTTTAAAAAATAACTCTGGCAAGCTAAAGTCCATGTGGGTAAACAAAATTTCTTTAAAAAGATAAATAGATTGTTTGAAATGTGATATGGAGCCATCACAGAGTCCTAGGTATTAAAGAATATACAGAATCTAGCTAGTATCCCTCCACAAATACTTTCTCATGTACATCATTCAAGATAGGATGCCCAGAGTGACACACCTGGGTCTGGGAGATCTGTAGACTCCATTCTCAGCAAACCCACCAAACTGAATACATTATAGAATCTCTGTGCCTCAGCTTCCTTACTTGAGCAAAGTAACTGGGTTAAAATACATGATTTCCGAGATCCTATATATTTCTATGAATTTATATTATTCAAAAGAAAATGTATTAGAGTTTTCATTTCAGAGGAAGAAAGCAAGAGGAAAAAGATGAATTAGAAAATAAACACTCTTGTTATAATTTGTTCAGTATTATAAAAGCTATCTGGGTAACTGGAATTAAGGGGAAGAATTAGTCATTTATCTTGATTTTCATCTATGAACTATATTTAATGGTAATCAAATAGCCTGAGGGACAATTTTTTTTTTTTACAGAAGAATTCCAGCTAATAAGTGGATAAGAAATAACAATTAGAAAATCATTTGTAACTCTACCTGATCATCACTGAGAAGCCATTAGATGCAGAGTGATGGGAAAGTTTACAATGGAGGGATCAAGCAGTCTGCCCTGGATTCACCATTAGACGTGAGCGTCAGTAAGTGTGAGACGGCTGTGATGTAATATGAAGTACACAAGTCTCATTTTAAAGTAGCCCTGATACCACATATAAAGTATTCTTGCCAAATAATGTTGAACCTGGATCTAATCAAGTCTTTACAGCTGACTTTCAGATTGTAGGAAATATGGGGAACGAGGAAGCAATGACACCATAAATAGGCAAGCAGACAGGTCCAGAGTGTGCAAATTTTATAGATCATTGGGCACTGTTTCTTCAAAAGTCAATGGCATGAAAAAAATAAAGGGATTAGGCATGGCTCTGTATTAAACATTTAAACTTTCATCTTTGGAGGAAAAAGTTACTATAAAGAGGAAATTAGGCACAGAATCTTGGTCCTCTTCTGATCATAGTATCCCAATCACTTGGGCTCATTGAAAACACAAAAATCTTTCTGTTTTTGCCAATGACAGGATCCTGCTTTCAAATCCAAAGTCTAGTTGTCGACAAGGAGGTCACTTCTCTGCTTACAAAGGGAAGAAGATAACATCAGTGACTTGGAATTTCTTTAAGTCCAAGAGCGATGAGGAGACCAAAGGTAATCAGAGGAATAAGGGAGGAATCAAGCTCTTCGAAAAGCCTGGCATTGACACCAAAGTTGTTGTTGTTCAGTTGCTAAGTCATGTTCCACTCTTTGCGACTCCATGGACTGCAGCATGCCGGGCTTCCCTGTCCTTCAGTATCTCCTGGAGTTTGCTCAAGTTCAAGTCCATTGAGTCAGTGATGCTATCTAACTATCTCATCTTCTGCTGTGCTTTTCTCCTCGTGCCTTCAGTCTTTCCCAGCATCAGGGTCTTTTCCAATGAGTCAGTTCTTCGCATGAGGTGGCCAAAGTATTGGAGCTTTAGCATCAGTCCTTCCAATGAATATTCAGGATTGATTTCCTTTAGGAGTGACTGGTTGGATCTCCTTGCAATCCAACGGACTTTCAAGAGTCTTCTCCAACACCACAGTTCGAAAGCATCAATTCTTTGGCACTCAGGCTTCTTCATGGTCCAACTCTCACATCCATACATGACTACTGGAAAAACCATAGCTTTGACCATACAGATCTTTGTTGGAAAAGTGGTCTCTGTTTTTCAATACACTGTCTAGGTTTGTCATAGCTTTCCTTCCAAGGAGCAAATGTCTTTTAATTTCATGGCTGCAGTCACTGTCTGCAGTGATTTTGGAGCCCAAGAAAATAAAATCTGTCACTGTTTCCACTTTCCCCCCTTCTGTTTGCCATGAGGTAATGGGACTGGATGTCAGGATCTTAGTTTTTTGAATGTTGAGCGTTAAGCCAGCTTTTTCACTCTCCTCTTTCACTCTCATCAAGAAGCTCTTTAGTTCCTTTCCACTTTCTGCCACTAGAGTGGTATCATCTGCATATATGAGGTTGCTGATGTTTCTCCCAGCAATCTTGACTCTAGCTTGTGATAAATCCAGTCTGGCTTTGCATGGTGTAATCTGCATATAGGGCTTCTGCAGTGGCTCAGCAAGGAAAGAATCCACCTGCAATGCAGGAGCCATAGGCGACATGGCTTGATCCCTGGGTTGGGAAGATCCCCCAGAGGAGGGCATGGCAGCCCACTCCAGTATTCTTGGCTAAAGAATCCCACGGACAGAGGAGCCTGGCAGGCTACAGTACAGGGTTACAAAGACTCAGATATGGCTGAAGTAACTTAGTATGCATGCACAGTCTTCACACAAATTAAATAAACAGCGTGAGACTATACAGCCTTGTCATAATCCTTCCTGAATTTTAAACCAGTCCACTGTTCCATGTCCAGTTCTAACTGTTGCTTCTTGACCTGCATACAGGTATCTCAGGAGACAAGTAAGGTATTACAGTATTCCCATCAGAATTTTCCACAGTTTGTTGTGATCTACATAGTCAAAGGCTTTAGCGTAATCAATGAAGCAGATGTAAATATTTTTCTGAAATTCCCTTGCTTTCTCTATGATCCAGCAAATGTTGGCAATTCGATCTCTGGTTCCTCTGCATTTTCTAAACTCAGTTTGTACATCTGGAAGTTCTCAGTTCATGTGCAGCTGAAGGCTAACTTGAAGGATTTTGAATATAACCTTGCTAGCATGTTAAATAAGCGTAAATTGTACAGTAGTTTGAACATTCTTTGGAATTGCCCTTCTTTGGGATTGGAATGAAAACTGATATTTTCCAGTCTCTGTGGCCACTGCTGAGTTTTCAAATTTGCTGACATATCAAGTGCAGCACTTTAACAACGTCATCTTTTAGGATTTGAAATAGATCTGCTGGAATTCCATCATCTCCATTAGCTTTGTTCGTAGTAATGCTTCTGAAGGCCCACTTGACTCCACACTCCAGCATGTCTGACTCTAGATTAGTGACCGCACCATCATGATTATCCAGGTTATTAAGAATTTTTTGTATCATTCTTCTGTGTATTCTTACCAGTTCTTCTTAATCTCTTCTCTTTCTGTTAGGTCCTTACCGTTTCTGTCCTTTATTGTGCCCATCCTTGCCTGAAATGTTTCCTTGATATCTCCAATTATTCAGCTGGGTATATCTTTCCCTTTCTCCCTTGCCTTTCACTTCTCTTCTTTTCTCAGCTATTTGTAAAGCCTCTTCAGACAACCACTTTGCCTTCTTGTATTTCTTTTTCTAGGGGATGGTTTTGGTCTCCACTCCCTTTACAATGTTAAGAATCTCTGTCCATAGTTCTTCAGGCACTTTGTATACCAGATCTAATCCCTTAAATCTATCTGTCACCTCCACTGTATAACCATAGGGATTTGACAAGTCATACATGAATGGTCTAGTCTTTTTTCCCACTTTCTTCAATTTAAGTCTGACTTTTGCAATAAGGAGCTCATGATCTGAGTCACAGTAAGGTCCAGGTCTTGTTTTTGCTGACTATATAGAGCTTCTCCATCTTCAGCTGCAAAGAATATAATCAATTTGATTTCAGTATTGACCATCTGGTGATGTCCATGTGTAGAGTTATCTCTTGTGTTGTTGGAAGAGGGTGTTTGCTATGACCAGTGTGTTCTGTTGACAAAACTCTGTTAGTCTTTGCCCTGCATTGTTTTGTACTTCAAGGCCAAACTAAACCAAAGCAGTAGCAAGAAACGATGGGTGGATGGTTTTAGAGCTGTCCAAGGTGCTGAACTGTCTCCCTTTCCTTTCAGAGTTTCGACGTGGATGAGATAAATTTGAGTGTAGGGTTTTTGCAGAGAAGGAAAATGAAAGTAGAAAGCTGAGTAAGTCTAGATATATGCATAGTGTCCAAGGAGTGGGAAAAGCCATTATTATAGGACCTAGTGATGACCCTGAAATTCATGACCAGGACCCACTTTTTGAAAGTATTAAGATACAAGGAAAAATTTTGATCCACAAGAAATGTGGGTTCCCTGTGGTAAAGGCATAAGAAAACAGGGTTGGTATATGAGGGCTTGAAACAGAGGTATTAAATAAATTCTATATTAAGCCCCCACTGCATTACAGGCAGTGTGAGGGGCATTAGGGAAGAGTAATGAATGGAGATGCTAGTTAAGTAAGGGAGCCAGACTGAGCATGTAGTTACAAATATGATGACTATTCAGGGAGAGGGCTTAAGTAAGGTAAGGCAATAGGAAAAACTTTCTGTGAGGAGGTTAGTCCATCAGAGAGTTTGTTCATCATAAACAGGGAGATGTAATCATGGCAGAGCTAGGAAAGAGAAGAGAGTGAAAAGAAAACTTTTTAAATGGATGTTCATCTTGGAGACTTCTCATTGCTGCAAATTCATACATATCATACCATTCACTGGATGGACTGTAACAATCAGGAATAAAAAGGCAATTACACATCTCAAAAAGGACCAGCAAACAAAGAGAGTGAGACTGGTGAGAAAGTTTCCCTGACATTCTGTGTGTGGGAGGTGAGGAGGAGGAGTACTTAAGAGGCAATGATGAACATTTGTATCTTATAAACATAAATCCACAAAGGACGGAAGACTGTTTATCTTCCCTCCTTTCTCCCTGTGACAGTGACTTAAATGTTTGGCTGCATAACAAAATTTCTCACAAGGGATTATGGGAATTTGCTAGGAAGAAATAAACATTTAAAATAGTTTAAATTGCTTTGCTATTTGAAAAAAAAATGTGGTTTCATAGCTTTTTTATTAAATTTATGCCCAGGAAACTCTGGCATCATGAACCAACACACCACATTTTTGGGTTTCATGGTCAGTGAACAGTCCTCAATAGTTTCATAGGTAGGGTCCATCTCCCTGAACATATTCATTTAGGAAGTGAAAAAATGTTGAGGCAACCCATTTCCCTCTCCCTTTCCTCCTCCTTCTCCTCTGCCTTCCCTTCTATTCTCTAACCTCAAACATGAGGGTACTCAAGAATCTGCTCTTGGTCACTCTTGTTTTTCTGAAGCTTCATTTCCCCACTCTCATGGCTTCAGTGATGTCTCTGCACTAGCAACTCTTAGATCAATATCTCAGATCAGTATGTCCCAACTAGTTTGACTCCTGAGCTCCAGACCCAACTGTTACTAGCCATCACTCCTAGATGTCTCCCAGACCTTTAAATTAAACATGTCAGGATGAAGAATCTCCTCTAGCAGCCTTACCATTCTTGCCAACTTTCCTTCTCAGCCAATCCTTTAATAAGCCTTCTGCTTAAGCATTTCTTAAATCTTTCTACATTTTCTCCATTCCCCACTGCTACCATCATTGTGCAGGGCATCGTTATCTCCCATCATCTCTTAGCCAGTCTTTTGAAGTTTGCTTTCTTTTCCATCTAACCTATTCCCCACGGACACTATGATAATCTTCCCTACATAACTACTGTTCTGAGATCCTTTGATGGCTTCTCAGGACAATTAGGATAAAGACCCAATCCTTGACAAGACTTATAATACCTTGCATGGCCTGATGCTCGTCTACTTTCTAGATCCCACACCCATTCCCTATTTTGTCGTCATTCTGAACTGTGCTTTCATTTCTGAAACATACCAGTCTTTCTTATATTTTAGAGCTTTTATGTTTTCTATTCATTCTGCTTCAAACACACTTCATTTCTGATAAACACCACACCTCACCAAATGTCTACTCCTATAAATTCTTTAGGTCTTAGCTCAAATATTGTCTTTTCAAGGACAGATCAAGTTGAACCTTATTATTTCTGTATCCATATTTGCAAATTCACCTACTTGACAAAATTTATGTGTAGCTCTAAAATCAATACTCACAGTCCTTTCACAGTTATACACGGACATGTGCAGAGCAGCAAAAAAAATTTTGCGCTAATTCACATGTTGCCAGTTGAGGTTAAACAAGATGGTGCTCTGAGTCCTGTTTCAGCTCTCACACTATGAACAAGTGTTTTTGTTATCTACTTAGTGCTGTGGGATTTTTTTTTTACATTTTTATGTTATAGTGCTAAAGAACTGTCTAGTGTTTCTAAGTGCAAGCAGGCTGTGATGTGCCTTACAGGGAAAATAGATTTGCCATATAACTTTCCTTTATCCTCATCAATAGTGTTGATGGCCATGAGTTCACTGTTAATAAATCAACAATATATACCATATGAAGTATCTTTAAACAGTGTGTGTTTGTTGCTCTGACTCTTTGTGACCCCATGTACTGTAACCCGCCAGGGTCTTCTGTCCATGGGATTCTCCAGGCAAGAATAGTGGAGTGGGTTGCCATGCCCTTCTTCAGGGGATCTTCCCAACCCAGGGATCAAACCTGGGTCTCCTGCATTGCAGGCAAATACTTTACTGTCTGAGCCACCAGGAAAGCCCCCTCCCCAACAGAAAATAAGGTTATGCACTGACTGGTTGATGAAAATGTGTGATCAGAGGATTGCAGGAACCTAACCTTGTGTTTTTCTTAGCAGCAGTGGTTCAGTGTTTACAGAAACTTTGTAGAGCAAAGCTATGATGAATGGACAATGGATGGTGTGTGTGCTCAGTCATGTCTGACTCTTTGTGACCCCATGGACTGTAGCACACCAGGCTCTTCTGTCCATGAAATTTTCCAGGCAAGAATACTGGAACAGGTTGCCATTTCCTACTCCAGGAGATCTTCCCAACCCAGGGATCAAACCCATGTCATCTGTGTTTTATGCATTGGCAGGTGGATTCTTTACCACTGAGCCACCTGGGAAGCCCCAAAGGAGGGATACATAGCCATCACTAAAGACAAACATTATCCCTGACTCCTGAAATGTTACTGCTTGACTTTCTGGAACGCTTTTCTCAAATATGTCAGTCTTTGCTTTCCTAGATACTTTGGAAGGAGGGATACAACACAGAACACAAGTGCCCAAGAGAACTCTGGAAAGTCTGTGATGAGAAACAGATTGAGAAAGAATAAGGCAGATTTTGAGGTGTGGGCAGCAACAGGAACAGTCATCCAAGCGACAAAGAACCAGTAGGCTTTCAGGTGTTTAGTCAGGTGGAGTTAGATAATATGGAGTTGGAGATAGCAGCTTTTGAAGGCAGGAGACAGAGATGAACTCTTATCTTGGATCAACAATTATCTGCTTTTTATTGCTGTGACTTGAGGATGAAATGTATGGAAGTTTGAACCATTTTGCCAAGCTTGAGAGAAATCTATAACAGTCTAGGTTGAAAATAGTCAGCCTCCAAGGTGGAGACCTTAGAAACAAGTGATAAAGTCCAGAGTTGAGAGAGGCTGGAGTAAAGTCAGCACCCTGGACAGACACATGACTCCAAAGACTGTAGAGTGTGCAGCTAGAACTGTGATCTTTAATAAGGGCATCCTCAGTCTTTCTGGTCATCCCTTCACCCTCACTTTAATATGAAGAGTGAAATCTTCATATTAAAAGTGGCCTTAAATAAAAAATGGCCCTAACATTGCCTTCCCGTCTTAGAAAAGTGAGGGAGGTCATCATGGTCTACATGGAATTCTCCCCTACCCAGTTCTCTGACCTGACCAGGAGGTGTAGCTGCTCGACCTCTGATCCCATCTTGTGGTTGAACCTTGAGGGGATTGTTCAGACTCATTGGGAATAATATTTCTTCCTTCTCAAGGTTCTAGTCTCTTTGCTTCTCTGTTGCTCCTGAGGTAGGGGCTGTGGTCTTGGTATTTCACAGCTCTCTCCTGGGGGTGGGAGGGCATGGAGTCTCAACTAAGTTAAGATTTAAAGAGTTTCCACTCTGCCATAGGCACCTTTATGAAGATGAATATGGATGAGGCAAGGCCCCTGCCCTCAAGAGTAATGCCTTGCCAGTGTGTGTATCAGTGCAGAAGTAAAATGTACTTCTTTCTGATTAGGGAAGGGGCACACTTCCTGGGAATATACTTCCTGAACAGTGGTTTGCCTCTGGTGTGGACACTGCGACAGGAAACTACGCCTGGAAGCTAGGGTAGACAGACCTCATCTCCACCCACCCTCATCAATCTGCTCTGTCAAATCACTCTAATTAGACACACAATGGGGCTCAGTGCTTTTACTGAGCCAATGGCAGCCTGATCAAACACTGAAGCGATTGTCCTGACACTCATTTGTTGAGTGGCATGGGCAGCGGCTTATCCGGATCTTTTGAGTTCTCTGGGGCAAAAGATGATCTTAATAAATCTGACTCATAACTGTCAGACTTTCAGCTACCAGCCAACCTCCTACTAAGTCTAAGACAATCATAACGGATAATGAGAGGGTGAGAAAGAATTCATGGATTTTGTTTTGTCTCTTTGTTAGGAAAGAATAAAGATTCATTAGCGATATTCTGAGAATACTTTGCAAATATGTTTCTTTACATAGACTTATAAGGACAATGAATGGACAGGTGAGGAATAAGCATCTCCTCTCACTTTTCTGGAGAAGACGTCCTCCCCCAATGCCCTGACAATATGTATGGAGGACATAGTGAACAGAGGTAGAAGAAGCTGCCCTCATCTCCTCATCTTTTCTTCTCTGACCTATTGGCCCATTGGCTGGGCAGAATGGAACTGGCAGGATGGGCTGGCCCCCAGCAGAGTTTACTAGAAAAAGCATCAGAAGACTTGGATTTGAGTTTCGGTCATGTTTATTTCTTGCTGTGTGTTTCTGAGTAAGTTGTTCAAACCTTACAGGGCCTCAATATTCCTTGGTTGTAGAAAAGAGAGATGATAAAGTTCTTCTGTGGCAAGCATTCACAAGACTGTCACAAAGGTCAAGTGCTTGTATCTTTTGTACTTAACAGAGCACTAGGCACATAGTGAACGCTGTAAATGTTCCCTCAGTGAATGACTGAGTGGGTACACTGAGATTTGAAAGTTGAGGGCTGTGCAAATCTTCATTATTTTATTGCTCTGAAGACTGAGAGCTTTCTCTGTGTTTAATCAGAGCTTATCCCATGTTATGGAAAACATGTTTAATTGTTTAATGCATGTTAAAGCTGCCAAATTAGGCTTCATCAGTCACCATGACAGATACATTGGTTCTCTGCCAGGATCTAAAGAAGTAAGGACAATACAACAGTCAGAACACCTCTGGGCCACTCGTGGGGGAGACTCAGAGAAGACTGGAACAGGATTTGAGTGAATTGCCTTGTCAAAGCCAGTTTCAATGGAAGACAAGAGGGTGAGTTAGAATGGCATAAATCAAGAAAATAATGTGTCTTAAGGAGGTAACATTTAGTATTTAACAACTGTGTTCCAATTGTATAATGTATAACATAATGGCCCAAAGCCAGAAATAAAATGTTCATAGCAGCCTGACGACAACAAAGCAGTAATGAAAGAAATATTGAACATGAGCTTCATCACAATTACAGATGCAACAAAGTGTTCCTTTGGCATTTTGAAGATAAATTTCTTGTTTGGCTTATATCCTATCCCATCATTCATATTTATAACTGAGTTTGACTAATTTTAGATTTGCTATTATAACTAAACAAGCATAATCCTTTATGGAAAATTCATCCGAAGGGAATTTGGTGATATAGCCCTTTCCTCCCCATACCCCTCTTAATTTTAATGTCTGAACTGAGTAGAATTAATGCCCTGATATCTCAGAAAAAGTAAGAGCTACTCATTACCCTGGGATGGGGGGTGTGAGAAGGAGGGACTGATATTTGTCGTGAAACACCGGCTCTTCTAACTGATGGAAACATCGAAATGGTAGCAATCTACTGTTTCCGGTTTCCTGCCACCCCAGGGTGGAAGGATCCACACGCTGCCAGAGAGATGGGCAGGGGCTTAGGTGAAGAGCTGCGGCCTGCCCTCCCCCACCCTGACCTTGAGCTACCTTTGTTGTCGTGCCAAACTCTCAGCTTGCAGAGGTGGCCCAGGCTCAGCATGTCGGAGAAGTTGAACGTGTCGGTGCTGTTCCGCTCAAACTTGTTCCAGTTGGCCGACTGCTTCAGGGCCAGGGTCCCGCTGTCTCCATTCTCCCCGAAGATAATGATGAACACGTTGGCATCGGTGCCTGCTCCTGGGGTGCACAAGACAAGGGCTCTGGCCTCTCTGAATCACAGCCCTCTTGCTCTGGCCTCACTCTTGGGATCCAGGGAGAAGCCAGGGGTGCATGTGGGCCAGTTCAGAGTTGTCAAAGCCAGGGATGAGGTCAGAAACAGTCTACATCTCTATCCTTCCTCTTACGTTTGAGCCTTGTAAATGCTGTTGGGCTAACTGGGGTCCTGGTTAGCAGGCGTGGATGGTTTGGTACAAGAACTCATGTATTCTGCGGAAATATACCCATCCTTAAAGGCACGCCATGTAAACTGGCTTTACAGTTTAGAAATAAACACCTTCCTATACAATGTGAAAGTTCTTTGTCCCCACATCTGCCTCTGGTTGACATTCTACACTAGAGCTGCTCATTGTCTGCTTAAGCCAAATAGAAGCAGTGACCCAGTTGGAAAGAAAAGGCTTCTGGGAGAGATGACCCCTTGAAACTTTTCTGATACATACCCCGTGATTATCAATGAACTTATTACTTTCTGAGAGCGCATCATGAAGGGATGAGGGACTTGAAAATGAGTGAACACTTGGAACTTTGAGCAAAGAGAGTGAAATCTTCTTTCTTAGGAAGAAAGGAAGTGCCACAAATCTGGTGCCTTGCCAGCTGTCCTGACCCACCATGTATGCCTGAGCTGCCAATTTAGGAAAGCTTCATTTCTTTGGCTTCATTTGCAAGAGGTGCCTATCACTGTGCCCGGAGAGCTTCCCTGTTGAAAGTGTGAACTAGCAGGGCCAAGTGGGGATCCCTCACTGCCATTTATAGGTACTGTGAGTGAGTTTGCTGGGTCCTTGCACCAGCTCCCAGGGGACAGAACTGGTTGAGGGGATGGAGGCAGCACACACTGCTTCCCTTTCAGTTGCAGGCCTCTGCATGCATTGGTGCTTTTGCTTGAAAGGCCCTTCCTCTGGCGTCCCATCTGCCTCACTGGCTTCTGTTTGTCTTTCTGGTTGCACTTTGGCACCACCTCTGGGAAGCCCTCCCTGATTTTTGCCCCTGATCTCCAGCTAGGGAAGGTGCCCTCCTGTAGGTTCCCAGCACCAGGTACACCTGTGCCAGCCTCTGTTACAGCCTCGCTGTCACTGCTGCACTTGAATGTCACTCACACTTGGGCTCAGGGACTTACCCTATCCTAAGATCCCAGGCCAAAGCCGGCACAGAAGATGGTGGCCAAGCACAGGGATGTGGGAAGGGGCCCAAGGGCAGCCATGCTGAACAGCACTTGGCTGAGGGGTTTCAGGAGGCAGCAGAGGACTGAGGGTCTCTGAGCCAAACTCCTGCACCATTTTCTCCCATTTTCCTGATGCAGAAAGGACAGAGCCACATCAGTCATGGGGACGAATACTTTGTAGAAGATGACACTCTGTGAAAATGAGTTGGCCTTACTTTTGAAAGGCTAACCAAAGAAAAATGCCTTGACCAGAGCTTGGGACCTGAGCCAGAATTTGAGAAGGGCAGGTGAGTGGGCAGTGAACACAGAAGGGAGCGCCCCACCCCCGACTCACCCAGGACATCACTGGTCTTCACTGAGACGGTGTAGGATGTCCACTCCATCATCTCCTCCCCGTCGATGATGGCACACATCTCACACACCAGCGTCTTCTTGCCCTTCCGCTGGGACAGCCAGTCTCCGTAGTAGAACATGGTCAGGTCTCCCGTGTTCATGTTCTTCAGGAGGATCTGGGCAGGGAGACCGGCCAGTGTGTGAACACCTCCCTCACCCCCACCAACTGCCCAGCCACTAATGCGGCCCCTTGTCTGGACCCTGGAACCCACTATGCCAGGCCTGAGACAACTTCTTCTTAGACTTGAGGCATGAGGAAAGGGTCCTCTCTAGGACAAGACCCTACCCTGAGGGCCTGGCATGGAGTCTGAAGCCCCTGCTGTGACTAACTTTACTTGGTGAGCTGGAAGTGGGCAATTCATGTAAATACGTTTCCAAGGAGGGCCTATAACTGTGCACCAGGAATCTCTGCTGGATTAATGACATAAAAATAGACCAACCAAACCACTTTCAGCCACAGCCTCCCCAGGACTGTGGACCCAAGTTCGCCAGATTGTCCTTGGAGGGAACACTGTATTATTGGCTCAAGAAAAGCCTGCTAAAGGCTGGACAAGGGGAGCAGAGCCTCAGGGGACTCGGGACAGATGGCCTTTGATGGATAAGGGATGAGAGGACGGCTCAGAGAAGAAGAGGCAGCCCGCTCACTGAGACCGTGGGGGAACCGGGAGCCTCCCTACCATCTGCCTTGTGTTCCCACCATAGGAACCTCACCACCCAGTTCCTGCTGCTCCCCTCTCACTCCTCCCAACTTGCTCCCTCCAGGAAGCTCCCACTGATCTCTGTCCACATTACACTGACCAGGCACGCTGTATTCCCTGGCAGCTCATTCAGTTTTGACTGGGTACAAATAAATAAAACTATGTTCCCTGATTAATTCACATCCAGGGGCATATTATCTGGGGCAGACTCAGGTAACAACCTTCTAAGGTGACATTTGCATGTTAACAAACCCCGCTGACAACCCAAAGGAGCAGGAAGTAGGGGTGGGCAGTGGGAGGAAGGGAAGGTGAAGGTCCCGCCATGTTACCCTCTCCAGGAACCACTCAGGCCGGCTGCCCAGGCCGTCAATTCGGATCCTCATCTTGGTGAATGGGGCAATGTCCAGGATTTCCATGATGAAGGTGTCGTTCTGCTCCCGCTCAAATCTGGGGATGGAAGAGGAGGGACACGAAGGAGGCAGGCTGGCCAAGGTGAAGAGGTAGGCCATGGTAAAGACATATTCGGGGTAGGGAGAGAAGAGGCCTCTTAGCTCCCAGTGACTCCCCAGTAGCCTGTCTTTTGCACCAAGAGGTGTTCTCGAAAGGCTAGGTTAAGTGAATTGCTGGTAGAAATGGCCCTGAATCAATAGCTACCAGTTCTGGGTCCTAATCTCATCGTGTTAACCATGTAGAACAGTCCCAGTTCCTCTCTGGGACTAGGTTTCCTCGTTTGTAGTCTGGGGAAAATGACACTGTCCCTGCAATCTCATAAAACTGTTATGAGGACCAAATGGATATGAAATCAATTTAAAATGTGAAAAGAATTCCATATCTGCAAAGCTTGCAATGAGACTTCATGAGTGACATGGCTGCTGTGAATGGTGGGGCAGGTTGTGCACTGTGCAACTCTAGACAGTACCACTCACCTTTTTCTTTTTTACACAATATTCACAATGCTGGATGAAGCACAAGCTGGAATCAAGATTGCTGGGAGGAATATCAATAACCTCAGATACACAGATGACATCACCCTTCAGAAAGTGAAGAAGAACTAAAGAGCCTCTTCATGAAAGTGAAAGAGGAGAGTGAAAAAGTTGGCTTAAAACTCAACATTCAAAAAATGAAGATCATGGCATCCGGTCCCATTACTTCATGGCAAATAGATGGGGAAACAATGGACTTTTTGGACTCCAAAATCACCGCAGATGGTGACTGCAGCCATGAACTTATAAGATGCTTGCTCCTTAGAAGAAAAGCTATGACCAACCTAGACAGCATACTAAAAAGCAGAGACATTACTTTGCCAACAAACATCTGTCTGGTCAAAGCTATGGTTTTTTCCAGTGGTCATGTATGGATGTGAGAGTTGGATTGCGAAGAAAGCTGAGCACCAAAGAATTGATGCTTTTGAACTGTGGTGTTGAAGAAGACTCCTGAGAGTCCCTTGGACTGCAAGGAGATCCAACCAGTCCATCCTCAAGGAAACCAGTCCTGTATATTCATTGGAAGGACTGATGCTGAGGCCGAAACTCCAATACTTTGGCCACATGAAGTGAAGAACGGACTCATTGGAAAAGACCCTGATGGTGGGAAAGATTGAGGGCAGGAAGAGAAGGGGACAACAGAGGATGAGATGGTTGGATGGCCTCACCGACTCGATGGACATGAGTTTGGGCATGCTCTGGGAGTTGGTGATGGACAGGGAAGCCTGGCATGCTGCAGTCCATGGGGTTGCAAAGAGTTGGACGTGACTGAGCAACTGAATTGAACTGAAGTGATATGCACAACTGAATGCAGCCGCCCTTGGTTGGATAACACTACTAATAACTGTAAAGCAGCAGGTGGCATTGCTTTTGCTGCTATTACTGCTTTTCTCCCGAAATGACCGCATCATCTTAGCGATGCTCTATCTTTATTTCTACTGCTCTTCTCACAGTGCTGCATGCATAATGCGATCTTCAGTGCTGACATTGCTTGACTGCTCACTGATTCCAGCTGCTGATGCTGATAAGCCCCTGGGGGTAACACAGGTATCACTGAAGATATGACACTGCATGGCAATTTTATGCTTCCTTGAGCAAACATATTTTTTAAAAACAGAGGCCATAGCCAGTGGGAGCTAGAACTACAAATGCTACAAACCAAAAACTAACTACTCCTTGTCTTCAAAGCAGTGGAACAGAAGCCTAATCCCTTCTGATGACTTGCTTCATGCACTTTGCGATTATTAGAAGTAAAAACACTCTCCCAGAAGTCTGCCGTAAATTCCTCCTGCTCTAGTTTAAATTGTCTGTCTCCTGGTCATGTGGAAACTGGAAGGCAGTTCTCAGAAACTCCCCTCAAGCTCATCTCACAAAGTGGAGATTCTCTCAAATGTCAGGAAGCATTTAACAGGAGGCTTCCTGTGTGCTGTTCTTGATCTGTCAAGAATCCTCCGTTCCTTATTAATTCCTGAATATTCAGGAATTAAGAGGAGAGGCAAGCCTCTCCCGGGGCTGAGGGATCCAGCTAGTTTTTCAATAGGGTGATAAGTACCCTCTTCCTTCTTATGAACCATACGATAAAAGTGATTGTTTACAACTCTCTCTCTCTTTAATATGGATCGCCTATGTTTTGTAAGTCTGGAATTTTAATCTTTATCTGAGAATAACTACCTTGTAAGACAGTATATATGCCCACACCATGTTGATTAAAACACCTTTGCTCCATCAGCGCTTTGGTCCCTGTGTCTTTCTTTCTTTCTCTCTCTCTCTGTTTCTGGCTGATTTCCTGGAACGCGAAAGCCGGCTGTGTAACCCAGGAAATATTAGCCTCTCTCCTTCTTTCACTTTCTCATTGTCGACTCTGGACCACCAGGTTCCGGTCCATTAAAAGACCTCAACAATTTTTCAATTCATTCATTCCTTACTCTTGCTGGGTGTATAATGTTGCAGATCAAAGGGACATTAGAATTCTTCACTTTATCTTTTTCTTTAATTGTCACTATCTGAATTTAACCAACAATCTCCCCTTTATGGAGATTTTATGGTCAGGCAGGTGTAAGGAAAAGGGGGAGAGAAATAAGCTTTTTCTTTTAGAAAACTGAAGACTGGATTATACTTCCCCCCTAGTCCTTCAGTGCAGGCTAAATCCCGATTACACCTGTCTCCTCAGAGTAAAAGGCCCACATTCTAAAGGGAACTTCATCCTTCTACGCCTCACCAGCCACCTCTTTCCTGCTTCCCCACACCCTCGCAAGACAACGCCATTGACATGTGGGAGGGCTCCCGCATTGAGGGGCCACTGCTGGAGAAGCGGTCCACCCCTGAGCCATGTGCCCTTGCCTCTGGCTCAGAAGGACGGGCTGCTGAAGGCCCAGGCTGTACCCTGCTTATCCACCCCAAGGAGCTCAGCAGCTCTCGCTGCCTCTCTCTCCCTTCCTGTTCTGCTTTCCTTCTGTTCTCCACCCATCAATGAATGTCCTTGGAAAAGGGCCCAGCAGCCACTCACTCAGTGGTCTCCGTGATGGAGGATAGCCTGAGGCTAACCAGGCCCAAAGCCTTAGGCTGCAAGGGCAAGTTTTTAATGGAAGAGTTTTAGACATTGCCAAGAAGCTGGGAAGATTTGTACATAGTGGAAGCCAGGGGCCATTCTGAAGGGCAAACCCAACAGAGTTCTGAGAATCTGGTTTGCTTCCAGACCAAAAAATTTCCTAGTTCATGGGGTTTCCACTGGGCCTCAGGATGATTTCTTATAGGCACTTAATTTCCTCTACAGAAAAACATCTCTTTGCCTTAAAGGAATCCCTATCTCCATTAGAAACACTAATTGCCTCAAATTCCACTGTTAGAGACATATTCCTTAGGTTTAAGCATTTCCTTTTGAGGGTATCTTTTTTTCTCTTTGAATACCACGTCAATTCACCACCATCTCAAAGTGAATTAGAAGAAACCTGAGCTTGCAAACCAGTGTATTTAAGCAATGATGGCTCTTCTCACAGCATAAATCTTAATGCAGAAAAACAAAATTCTTTAACAAGGTGCCTCAAAGCATTTATAGAATGGTGTGACTTTCAGAAGCATTTTTGGAGTTTAGATACTACCAGAAAAGAAGTGTCTATCTCTCTCACCAGCAATTATGCACATCTCTAAAATAAGGTGGAATGTTGGCGTGGGATAATTAATCCGAGAAATTCCAAGGATTTGGGGCTGGATTGGAGATTAAGGTCAAATCATGGAGGGGAAGACTGTGAGAGAGTGAGGAGGCCAACCACAGACTGCAGAGGATAACAGAGCTCTGCCCGTTGGCTCTGCCGCAGCGACCCCAGGCTGCCAGACTGAAGCCTTGCCAGCAGCAGGCCCACGACGCTCAGGACTCAGTCAAATCTGCCTTCCTGATTTTCCCCCACTCCCAACTCAAGACCAACTAGATAAATCCAAAGATACTCCCCTATCCAATCACTCAACATTCAGAAAACTAAGAGTATGGCATCCGGTCCCATCACTTCATGGCAAATAGATGGGAAAACAATGGAAACAGTAATAGACTTTATCTTTTTGGGCTCCAAAATCACTGCAGCCATGAAATTAAAAGACACTTGCTCCTTGGAAGAAAAGCTATGACCAACCTAGACAGCATACTAAAATGCAGAGACATCACTTTGCTGACAAAGGTCCATCTGGTCAAAGCTACGGTTTGTCCAGTAGTCATGTATGGATGTGAGAGTTGGACTATAAAGAAAGCTGAGCACCAAAGAACTGATGCTTTTGAACTGTGGTTTTGGAGAAGACTCCTGAGAGTTCCTTGGACAGGAAGGAGATCCAACCAGTCAATCCTCAAGGAAATCAGTCCTGAATATTCATTGAAAGGACTGATGCTGAAGCTGAAACTCCAATACTTTGGCTACCTGATGCGAAGAGCTGACTCATTGGAAAAGATCCTGATGCTGGGAAAGACTGGGGGCAGGAGGAGAAGGGGACGACAGAGGGTGAGATGGTTGGATTGCATCACTGACTCGATGCACATGAGTTTGAGTAAACTCCGGGAGTTGGTGATGGATAGGGAAGCCTGGCGTGCTGCAGTCCATGGGGTTGCAAAGAATTGGACACAACTGAGTGACTGAACTGAATCCGATCACATAAGCTGCCTTGATTCTAGTTAGCTCTCCTCCAGTTCTCCCACGCCTCAAATAATGCTGCACTCTGAAGCTTTTCCAGGATCCTGAGAGCCTTCGGCCTCAGGATCACTGCCAAAACCGAGTGATGGTGCTCACACTCTTGCTGTAGCAAGCTGGAAAGATACAGCCTCTGTTCTCATTTGACCTCCATTTTATTTCCACAATTACATGAGTTCAAATCCCAGCTCCTCTGCTGATTACCTGAGTGACCTTGGGGCGTTAGTTACTTCACTTTTCTGTGCCTCAGGCACTTTATTTGTTGTGAGTTAATATATATAATTGTATTATTATTGTAGTTAATATAAATATTATTATATGTATATATTCTCTCTCTCTATATATATATAGAGAGAGAGCACTTACAATGGTGCCTGGCAGGGAGTAGGCGCTCATTGAACGTTAACCATTATTACAATCACTATCAGGGGAGAACAGCTCAGGAGAGAATTCCAGGAGGAAACAGGAGTTGCATAATGAGAGCATAGGAGTGCTAAGAGAAGAGAGGCCAAAACTCTTCTCATCGGATCGCCCCAGACACAAGCTGCGTAAGATGAGCAGAGTTCCCACTCTCATGGACTGCTCTGTCCATGAGAAGAAGCCTCTACCTGGCCGCCAAGAGCGTCAGCAACTTCATCCCCCGCAAGCACCATCCCTCCCATCCTTACCTCTGCCACCTTCCAGACGTACTTATTGAGTGCCCGACACATGCAAGGCCAGAGGCGGGAGCTGTGAGAGCTCAGAAAGGATTCTGCCCGCCAGCTTTCATGGAAGGGTTTTAGACATTGCTAAGAAGCTGGGCAAGATCTGTGGGAGGCGGCAGTGTGGGTTCAGAGGCGAGTGGCTGTGGGTGGGTTGCACAAGCCTTAGGCTTGGGTTCTGGGTCTCTGCCCTCTGATGCTTAAGATATCAGGGGTCAGGAATGGTTTGGGGGACAATGGCCGAACACAGAAAACCAAACAAAACCTAGGACTAAGTTGGGGATTTAATGAAAGACGCAGACGGGTCCTTTCTAGAAGGACTAAAGAGGCCCACCAGTACTGTCATTACTGATAACTATCTTAAGAGGAAGTAGAACCTAAGGCTTAAGACTGGGGCCACCTGGGTGCACTGTCCAGGGCCGAAGCTTACTGGCTATGGGACCTTTAACAGCATGACTGGACTCTGCTGTGTCTCAGTTTTCTCATCTGTAAAATGGGGATGATAATAACAATCCTCATAGAGTCGTAGGTAGAAATAAGTGTCAATACATTCAAAGGGCTTAGAGAAACGTCCAACACCAGATAAGCCCACGTCAGTGTCCGTGTTGTTGTTGTGGTCCCCTCAGGTGCTAAACTTCATGAGTTTGAGCATCTTTTCTTCCCAGTTGGACTGTCTCTCCAGTGTCTGAGACAGTGCCTGGTATGGGTGTTCAATTGTTTTTTAATATTTCAATGTTTTTTTTTTTTCACTTTTATGCAATCATTTTGAACTTGTAGGAAAGTTCCAAAAATAGAGTAGGTTTCTGTGTTCCCTTCAGCCACCTCCCCCTAATATGAACAGGTTACATTACTACAGTAAAAAGAATGAAAGCAGGAGATTCACAATGACACAATGCTATCCACTGACCTCCAGACCTTACAATAAACATTTCACAGTGACAGAAGGAAGGAAGGGAAGAGGGCTGTGGGCTGAAGTGATTGATCAAGGAGGGCTTCCTAGAGAAGGTAGATTTGTGCTAGGCTTTGCAACAGAAAGATCTTGCAACAGAGAGCGTGGATGAAAGGCATTCTAGGAGGGAGGAATCACAGACAGAAGCGTGGAGGCTTGAAGGCCCCAGGGGATGAGGGGAGAGTCAGAGGGTAGTCTGGCTGGAGGCAGGATGGGGCTGGAGGGTGGAGGATTGGGTGTGTGGAGGGGCAAAGGGGCAAGGGGCACGGCCACGCCCAGATACCTGGCCTTCTTCTTGTCCAGTTGCACTTCCTCTGTGCTGCCGTTGATGCCATAGAGGGTCATAAAGATGCTGGAGTCGGTGCCACCGCCCACCACGTCCCCTGTCCACACCGTCATTTCGTAGAGCACCTGTCCCGAGAGGGATGCGAGTCCTGGGCTTTGGCCTCAACCACCACCCCCGGCGATTTATTATACTTCACTCTCACTGGGGCAAAAGAACACGTCCTCCAAGCTCCACGGCTCTAAAAAAGCCCTCCCACTAAGCAACTGTGAGTGTCTGCAGAGCAAGAGCCAGGCCGTGTCACTGTCCCTGTCCCCCACTGTGCCCGGCTCAGGGCTGGAGAGGAGTTCAGTTTCTGAGAGAGAACACATGTGGAGTGGGAACATGACCGATCGCCCCAGCATTAACCAATCTCCTTGTTTGTAGAAACCCAACCTAAGTCCGTTCATCCCAGCTGC
>NW_011494742.1:243576-251374 GCF_000754665.1 Bison bison bison | reverse complement strand
ATCCCAGCTGCATGTGTTGGCCACACAGAGGCTTTTGGAGCCATGCAGGGTGCCACTGGAACCCCAGGGCCATCCCCGCTGCTAGCTGTGGAACAGCAGATGTCCCACCCTCTCCAGCCTCTGCCTCCTCTCCGTAAATAGCGATGTGCACCATGCAGAGCTGTGAGAGCCACAGACACCTCGCCTTGGTGCCCACTCTGGGCCTGGCATCAAGGGGCTGCAGCAGTTCTAGGGGACCGTCCCTCCTACGTGTCACGGCCAGCTCACACCCTGCGCATCAGTGACTGGAGTGTGTCGGGGCTGCTGGTTGAGGGACCTCTGCATCCTTTCGCTTGTGGGGTGGGCCACCCACCTATCATAGATGCTTTTCACTTTAGACTGGAGTTTTGCCCTTTGGCCTGAGGTTTGTGCCAAAGAGGGTGTGTTCTCTTTGTCTCTGCCAGAGGAGGCGAGAACAGCCCGCTCCCTGCAGCATGGTGCTTTCCTTGAGGCCCCTGCCTTGGTTCTTCCTTTAAGGGGCGGCCTTGGGGCAAGCGGGGCCATCTTCACCCCTGATCTGGAGTGTCCTCTGGCCCCTGGCCTCTCATGCCACAGCCTCTTGCCAGGTGCCCAGTTAGGTCTCAAAGGTTCAGGAGAGGCCTGCACACACGGCCAAGGACAAGCCATGCTGACCATTTCCTTGCATGTACCCATAGCCTGCCCCTCCTTTCCCCAGGGGCTCCCACACTGCAATATCACTGTCGCAGACGCCGGATTTCCACCACCAGTTGCCTTCGGATTCAGAACCTGTGTTATTCATGTCAGTGATCACACCCCTGGTGTTGTCCTTTTCAGGCAGCACGGAGAACCTTCACCACCACATTGCAAGGTCAGAAGTAGTATTTCAGGCCTGGCCAGGAGGACACGTTTGCCGGGGAAATAACTGAACTACACTTTGCTTTCCCAGGAAAATCCTCTTAGACCATCTAACAAGGGTGTGTGTGGTGGGCACGGAGCTACGGGAACAAAAGCAGAAGCCTGACCGCTCGGCTCTTACCCAGCAAACTTAGAACAATCAAAGCAAGCACTCGAGGCCCCGTGGAGACTGGCCCCTTAAGACTGGGCTCGTAGACTCCTGTCTTCTCTGGGTCCATCTTTTTTCTCTTCTTTACACAGACCCATCTCTTTTTATGCCATAGATGTGTTTCCAGAAAGAGACACAGAAACAGGCTTTTGCAATTCCAGTCTGATATCAGATGTCCTGGGGAGGTGGCCAGTCCAAAGAGCCCTCGGGATCTTTGTGAAGTGACAAACCTGTGTTCTTTTGTAATATGAATAACTGCGGTGGGAGGGTTTGGATTTCCACAGATTAAAGACCCCAGAGGGAGGTGAGCTGCACCGAGAGGGGGTGTGCATGTGTACTGGGGGTGGTGCACACACACACACACACACGCCCACATGCATGCCGGGAACGGGGTCAGGACAGAGGTCCCCGGAAGAACTGTGTGCTCTCCCCCACTGACCGTCTGGCCACAGACGCAAAGGCTGAGCAAGGGAGGGGGTGTCTGTGCTGTAGGAAGTTCGGCACTCCAGCAGGAAGGAGATGGGCAGGCATCCACACTCCTGCCCGCATAGAGTTTAGAGCCCATAACTCAGCCCTTCCTTGTTTCCACATACAATACAGGCAAGGCACGCTCAGGTCCAGGGCGATGTCTTCCTACCTTTGTGGGACAGCTTCCAACCTAAATCTAGTAGATTTGGATTCAGGAACAGAGATGAGGGCTGGGACCTTCTGTTGATCCCACAGCTTTTCAGAGAAAGAGAAGTCTGCAGGGTCACGTGACACAGAAGCCTCTGGGCTATCAGCTGACCACGTGTCCTTGGGTCCAGCACCCAGCAACTCTGCTTCCTGCCTGGCACCGACCTGTGACTTCATACAACTCAGCCCAGGTGGGGCTGGGACAGGCACTCAGAGCACCCGCCTTCCAGCCTTTTCCACTTAAGGGGGACCTTGGGCAGATAGCACTCACTGCACTGAGACTCAAGGGCTCACAGCATCCCAAAGGCCATCTGTCCCCATCACCAGCCTACTGGTGTCAATGGAACATCCTCTGGAGAACAATGACTCTGGACATCTATGTAGAGCATGCTTTTCATGGACTATTCATGGTCTCATTCGTTCTCATCAATACCTTACATGGGAGAGGATAGGAAGCATTATTTCCATGTGCTATGTGAGAAGACCAAGGCCCAGAGAGGCCAGATGACCTGCCCAAGGTCACACAGCTGCAGACAAGAAGACACTCGAGTCTCATGGCTCCTAGCAACGTGGGTCTGGCTGGTCCAAAGGGCTGCAGCCCTGGCCAGTGCCCCAGGGATGAGTCTGCTCCTGCTCTCACTTCCATTTCCCCTGTGCTCACCCCCTTCACCTGGCACTCCCTTGGCCACGCCATGCCATCCACACAAACAGGTACCCCCTATACCTTCACCCCGATGTTCACCACCATGGCATCCAGGAGGTCAAAGACACGGGAGGTGACGCCATCTCCTCGGTCCTTGGCAAGCCAGCAATTGCAGCGCAGTATGTATTTGGTCCCCTGGGTGGGCACGGCCAAGCACAGCTCCTCCACCAGCCAGCAGCTCTCGGGGGAGGCCCCGTCATGGCCCAGCTAGGCAGGGACACACCGGGGCTGTGAGGATGGGGCACAACTGGGCAAGAAGCCCTCCCTGCTCAGCATCCCCTCCCCCATTTGTTAGCCCACCCCCACCCCCATCTTCAGTGCTGCCTTCCAGCGTGCTCTGCACTCACTGATCCAAGTCCCTCCTGTGAAGGTGGAGAGATTTTGCAGATGCAATGAAGGACTCTAATCAGATGACCCTGAGTTCATCAAAAGATTATTCTAGGTGGGCCTGACCTAATTAGGCGAGCCCTTCAAAAGTGGGTGTAGACATCAGAGAGGGAAGACAGAGATTTGAAACAGAGGAGATCCTCTCTGAATGGCTTTGAGGAAACACGTTGCCTGGCTTTGGAGAGGGCCACATGGCAGAGAATTCAGGCAGCCCCTGGCCTCGGTCCTACGACCACGAGGGAACTCATTTCCTCCCACAACCACTGAGCTTAGGACAGGACCCCAAGTCTCAGATGAGACCAGAGCCCTGGCAGCAACTTTGACCTCAGCCCAGTGAGACCTTAAGAAGACACAGCTAACCCAGGCCTGGACTCCTGGCCATACATTTGTGTAGCCTTACTAAGTTTGTAGTGACTTGTTACAGAGCAATTAAGAAAAAAACTAATACACAGACGTCCCCTCTGGGTGGGTGGAGAATGGACCTGGAAGAGCAGGTGAGGCATCCAAGGTCACCCAGCCAGCTGAAGACAGAGGCCAGGAGCTTTTCCTGTGCTGCCTGTTCTGAGCCGGGCTCAGGTCAGGCCCACTCAGCCTCCCACCCATGTATAGGTCAGCTCCTTCCTTCCCTGGGGGTCACCACCCCAAGGCCCTAGAGACCGGCACCTCTATTTTCTTGATGATGCCCACATCCAAGCCGGCAACATAGAACTCCTCCACGGAGCCGCAGCTGAAGCCCTTCTTCCCCCGGGGATAGTCCAGCCAGATGCGGTTACTGCGCTCGCCCTCCTGCCCGATGAGGATGACGTAGGCCCGACTGTCGGTGGCTGCGTCCCTGTGCTTCCCCGTGGTGACTGACACGTAGTAGGGAATAACTGCAAGAGATCGTGGGAGCCCAGCCTCATCACGGGCCAGGGGGGCTTGGAGACTTGGAAATGACCTCTGGAGGCACTGATCTCAGCTCCCTGTCTCTGACACAAAGTGTAACAGAGCTTTTCAGACTGGTGAGCCATCTATGGGGAGTGTCTACCTTCCAAGTGGGCTTCCCATGTGGCGTGAATGGTAAAAGAACGCACCTGTCAATGCAGGAGACATAAGAGATGTGGGTTTGATCCCTGGGTCAGGAAGATCCCCAAGAGGAGGGCATGGCAGTCCACTCCAGTATCGTTGCCTGCAGAATTCCATGGACAGAGGAGCCTGGCGGGCTGTAGTCCACAGCGTCGCAAGGAGTCAGACATGGCTAAAACAATTTAGCATGCAACCTCCAAGAGTGAGGGAGTTGGTAACTCCCAAATGAAGATCAAAGAGAGATCACTGCAACATCTAAAAGCCCCGCTGACCAATTAGCTGCACCCAGCACTCCATGCGAAGTGGGGCGAGAGCAAGAACTGCTACCCAAGTACAGGGTAGACGCCTGACAAGCACACTATGGATGTACAAGCGAGGTTGGCAAAAGCAAGTTCTCATGAAAAGCAGGAATTTAGAGAAGAAAAATAAAATGATATTTATATGTGTAACATGATAAATGAAAGTTCTAGAAGGCACTCATTTCCAAAGCAGGTTTTAAACAGCATAAAAACCTGCTCAGGAAATATGCTTAGAGTTCTAGTTGCCCAGCCAGTGTCCATTCTCCTTACAGCTAGGGGTGGTCATGATATATCAGATGTTGGGAAATTTTCTTTTAAAGGGTCTTACTCAACTGGGAGGAACACCTTTTTGCTCCTTACCCTTCCAATCATTCTGCTTGGAATGTGGATGTGATATTTGGAGCTCCAGCTCCAGTTCATCTTGGAACCATGGACACCTTTTACGATGGAAGCCACTTGGAGGACGGTTAGTTTGATCAGGTTGAAAGAGCCTAGGACCCTGAATTCACTGGAGCTGCTCTATCAGTCCTGTGTTTCTCTTTGAACTTTTTTGAGTAAGAAAAGAAACGCTTCATGTTTATTACTTGTAGTTACTAACTGAAACAGGTTGGAAAACTTTTTCCTAATTACCATATGTGAAATAGATGATCAGTACAAGTTCCATGCATGAAGCAGGGCACTCAAAGCTTCATGGGACAATGCAGAGGGATGAGGTGGGGAGAGGATTCAGGATTGGGGGACATCTGTACACCCATGCCTGATTCATGTCGATGTATGGTGAAAACCACCACAGCATTGTGAAGTAATTAGCCTCCAATTAAAATAAGTAAATAAATTAAAAACAAACAAACAAACAAAACCTTCCCCCAGCTAACCTTCCTAAATAGCTTGGGAGACATTGCCCTGATGAAGCGGACATTTGGTTATGCAACCTGTAGCCCTTTGAAAAATTTCCAGACTACACCTTCCTGGCTGGAATTATCCGCATTGTTTTCTGCCCATGGCTGTATTTCATCTTTACAAAAAGAACCCCACTGGCCTGTCCACAGTTGATAATAGTGCTTAATTCAGTTTAGTTTGGTTGCTCAGTTGTGTCTGATGTGCTCTGCATATAAGTTAAATAAGCAGGGTGACAATATACAGCCTTGACGTACTCCTTTCCCAGTTTGGAACCAGTCCATTGTTCCACGTCTGGTTCTAACTCTTGCTTCTTGACCTGGATACAGATTTCTCAGGACACAGGTAAGGTGGTCTGGTATTCCCATCTCTTGAAGAATTTTCCACAATTTGTTGTGATCCACAGTCAAAGGCTTTGGCATATTTAATAAAGCAGAAATAGATGTTTTTTCTGGAACTCTCTTGCTTTTTCAATGATCCAGCGGATTTTGGTAATTTGATCTCTGGTTCCTCAGCCTTTTCTAAATCCAATTTGAACATCTGGAAGTTCTCGGTTCACTTACTATTGAAGCCTTGCTTGGGGAATTTTGAGCATTACTTTGCTAGCGTGTGAGATTAATGCAAATGTGCAGTAGCTTGAACATTCTTTGGCATTGCCTTTCTTTGAGATTGGAATGAAAACTGACCTTTTCCAGTCCTGTGGCCACTGCTGAGTTTTCCAAATTTGCTGGCATATGGAGTGCAACACTTTCACAGCATCATCTTTTAGGACTTGAAATAGCTCAACTGGAATTCCATCACCTCCACGAGCTTTGTTTGTAGTGATGCTTCCCAAGGCCCAGTTGACTTTGCATTCCAGGATGTCTGACTCTAGGTGAGTGATCACACCATCATGGTTATCTGGGTCTTTAAGATCTTTTTTGTATAGCTCTTCTCTGTATTCTTGCCACCTTTTCTTAATATCTTCTGCTTCTGTTAGGTTGATACCATTTCTGTCCTTTATTGTGCCCATCTTTACATGAAATGTTCCCTTGGTATCTCTAATTTTCTTGAAGAGATCTGTAATCTTTCCCATTTTATTATTTGCCTCTATTTCTTTGCACAGATCACTTAGGAAGGTTTTCTTATCTCACCTTGCTATTCTTTGGAATTCTGCATTCAGATGGGTATATCTTTCCTTTCCTCCTTTGCCTTTAGCTTCTCTTCTTTCTCAGCTATTTGTAAGGCTTCTTCAGACAACCATTTTGCCTTTTACATGTCTTTTTCTTGGGGATGGTCTTGATCACTGCCTCCTATACAATGAGATGAACCTCCGTCCATAGTTCTTCAGGCACTCTGTCTATCAGAGCTTATCCCTTGAATCTGTCACTTTCATTGTATAATCGTAAGGGATTTGATTTAGGTCATACCTGAATGGTCTAGTGGTTTTCCCTACTTTCTTCAATTTCAGTCTGGATTTTGCAATAAGGAGTTCATGATCTGAACCACAGTCACCTCCTGGTCTTGTTTCTGCCGACTGTATAGAACTTCTCCATCCTCGGCTGCAAAGAATATCATCAATCTGATTTCAGTACTGACCATCTGGCGATGTCCATGTGTAGAGTCCTCTCTTGTGTTGTTGGAAGAGGAGGTTCTCTTGGCCAAACTCTGTTAGCCTTTGCCCTGCTTCATTTTGTACTTCAAGGCCAAATTTGCCTGTTACTCCAAGTATCTCTTGAATTCCTACTTTTGCACTCTAGTCGCCTATGATGAAAATGACATCTTTTTTGGTACCACTTCACCTGCTGTTATTCCTTCTTGTGTGTTTTTCATTTCAGTTATTGTATTCTTCGGCTCTGATTGGTTCCTTTTTATATTTTCTAGTTCCTTGTTAAAACTCTCACCAGGTTTGTCTTTGCTCTTCCCTGGTTCAGTTAGCATTTTTATAACTAATGCTTTGAACTCTTCATCTGGTAAATTATTTATCTGTGTTTTGTCATTTTTCAGACTCTTTTGTCTTGTTCTTTCATTTGAAACAAATTCCTCTGCCTTCTTGTTTTGCTTAACTTCCTCTCTATCAAATTAGGTAAAAAACAGTTTCTTGTCCCAGTCTTGAAGGGGTTTGCTTGTGTGGGAGCAATCCTATCAATCTGTGTGTGCCCAGTGGCTTTGGCAAGACAGCCGGATCTGGAGTTAGCACAGGTCGCGTCTTCCCCTCGGGTGTGCTGGCAACTCTCACCAGGGCGGGAAGTGGGGCTGGAGATGGAGAGGCTGGAGCCAGAGCCAGGTGTGACCCAGGGCTTCTGCTGTGCCCAGTGGCCAACACTGCCCTACTAGGGTTGGGGTCAGGTCCAGGGCTGCTATTGTTCATTGCTCAGTCATCTCCAACTCTTTTCAGCCCCTTGGACTGCAGCACGCTAGGCTTCCCTGTCCTTCACCGTCTCCTGGAATTTGCTCTCCCAGAGGTCCAGCGTGCTAAGGCAGAAGTCCTGAGGGTCAAGTTCAAATCAGTTCTATTTCCTCTAAGTGTGTGTACTTCCCCATCACTTTCATCCTAGAAGGGAGTAGTGTTGCAGCGAGAGAGGTCAGATTGGGCCCCTGGTGTGGCCAGGGGCATGCACTGAGGCGGTCCTGGTATACCAATTAGAGCTTCAGTGCGCTTTTGATGCATCATCTCTGCAAGTGCCAGAAATGGCCATGCTCACCCCATTCAGATGAATTCCAGGTCCC
>NW_011494742.1:238306-243476 GCF_000754665.1 Bison bison bison | reverse complement strand
GCCATCTCTGTTCCCCACAGTTGCACACTCTCCTTGGCTATGACAGACTTCACCCTAGTGGAGCTGTGCTGGAGCTAGAGTGGTGGGATGTGGGAAGTGGGCCAGGGGTTCTGGGGAGTTTCAGTCTGCTTCTTCCTATTTGATCCCAGGAGTAAGCATACCTGTGTGTGGAATCTAGGTTTCTTACAGCTCTCCTGCAAGTCCCACAGATTTTCAAATCAGTTATGGGGAGTCATCTCCTCAGTATCAGACCCCAGGGCAGAGGTGCCCAATATGTGGTCCAAACTGCTCACTCCCCAGGGAGGATCTCCTAGCCTGTGTAATCGCTGACTCTTCTACGTTCCTTCCTAGGGGCACTAGTCCCAACCCGATCGCTTCTCTTCCCTTCCTACCTGACTCCACGTGGCTCTTTGTCTCTTCCACTCTCCAGTTTGTTTTCAGTGAGAGTGGTTCCACACGCAGGTGTATTTTAGATATGTTCATAGTGGGAGGTGAGCTTGGTCTCCTACTCTATCATCTTGATCTCCTCCCTCTTAAATCCTTGATTTCTTATATTCCCTGGACTAAAGCTGAACTGTGAGCCAAAGTCAAAGATTTTCCCAAAGCAACCAAAGATCCTTACAGATCTGAGGAGGGATTTAATATAGTCATTCAAACTCACCAACCTAGCTTCTCTAACATGTCAGCTAGTTCATGTGCTTGGTGGTAAAGGCCAGGCCCAGCACTGAATGCAAACTGTTAATTGGGAAAATCCTAAAAGATGTCTAGAATCACAACTGGGAGTCCATCCTGCTATCTCACTATAGAAATACCTTGAAGATATGGCAGGTTCAGTTTTGGACCACGGCAATAAGGTAAATATTGCAATAAAGTGAGTCACATAAATTTTTTGGCTGCCCAGTGGATACGCCACCTGATGCAAACAGCCGACCCACTGGAAAAGACTCCCATGCAAGTAAAGATTGAAGGCAGAAGGGAAAGAGGGTGATGGAGGATGAGATGGTTGGAAGGCATCACCAATTCAATGGACACAAACTTGGGCAAACTCCAGGAGATGGTGAGGGACAGGGAAGCCTGGCGTGCTGCAGTCCATGGCGTCGCAAAGAGTTGGACACGACTTGGTGACTGAACAATAACAACCACAGACCATAATCTATGAAGTGTGCAACAGCATTATATCTAAAAAATGTGCATGCCTTAATTTAAAAATACTTTATTGCTAAAAAGTGCTAACCACCATCTGAGCCTTCAGCGAGTCATATTTTTTCCCCCAGTGGATGATCTTGCTTCTGTGTTGATGACTGCTGAGTGACAAAGGTGGTTGTTGCTCCAGCCTGGGGTGGCTGTGGCAATTTCTTAAAATAAGACAACAATGAAGTTTGCTACATCAACTGACTCTTCCTTTCATGAACAATTTCTCTGTAGTGTACGATGCTTTTTGATAACATTTTACCCACAGTAGAACGTCTTTCAAAATTGGAGTCACTCTTCTCAGACCCTGTCACTGCTTTACACACTAAGTTTAAATAATATTCTAAATCTTTTGTTGTCATTGAAACAATCTTCACAGTATCTTCACCAGGAGAAGATTCTTTTTCAAAAAACCACTTTCTTTACTCATCCATAAAAGCGACTTCTCGTCTGTTAAAGTTTTATAATGAGATGGCAGCAATTCAGTCACGTCTCGGGCTCCACTTCTAAGTCCAGTTCTCTTGCTATTTCCTGCATATCTGCAGTAACTTCCACCACTGAAGTCCTGACCCTCACAGTCATCCACGAGGGCTGGAGTCAACTTCTTTCAGACTCCTCTTAATGCTCGTAATTTGAACCTCTTCCCATCTACCACGAACACTTTTAGTGACATCTAGAACGGTGCATTCTAGAAGTTTCCATTTTACGTTTCCCAGGTTCATTAGAGGAATCACTGTCTATAGAAGCTATAACTTTATGAACTGTATTTGTTAAAGAATAAGACTTGACAGTCAAAGACAGTTAAAGAATAAGACTTGACTCCCTGATCCATGGGACGCAGAATGAATATTGTGTTAGCAGGTATGAAAACATTAATCTCATTGTACATCTCTCTCAGATCTCTTGGGTGACCAGGTGCCCTGTGAATTAGTAGTAATATTTTGAAAGGACTCTTTCCCAAGGGGGAAAGGGTGGGATGGGATGAATGGGGAGATTGGGACTGACACATATCCACTATTGATACTATGTATAAAGTAGACAACTGGTGGGAACATACTGTGGAGACAGGGAACTCTACCTAAAGCACTGTAGTGTCCTAAATGGGAGGGCAGTCCAAAAGAGAGGGGATATATGTATACATTTTGCTATGCAGTAGAAGTTAACACAACATTGTAAGGTAACTATACTGCAACAAAATTTTTAGAAAGCCATGATATCAAATCATGTATATGAGTCAAGTTTTACAAGTAAAATATATCATATAGCAAAAAAGGGGAAGCTTGAAATATTGCAATAATTACCAAAATGTGACACAGAGACAGGAACTGAGCAAATACTGTTGGAAAAATGGCACTGATAGACTTGCCCCACTCAGGGTTACCACAAACCTTCAATTTGTTAAAAAAAAAAAATCTGTGAAGCATTTTAAGTGTATTAGTCTCTCAGATGTGGCTGACTCTTTGCGATCCCATGGACTGTAGCTCACCAGATTCCTCTGTCCATGGAATTCTCCAGGCAAGAATACTGGAGTGGGTTGCCATACCCTTCTTCAAGGGATCTTCCCAACTCAGGGTTTGAACCTGGCAGACAGATTTTTTAACCATATAAGCCACCAGGGAAGCCCAGAAGCACAATAAAGTGAAGTGCAAAGGAAAAAAAAAAAAAACGAGGTATGCTTGTATATGATCAGCTTCAGGCAATCACTAGATGACTTCATCGGGCAATTCCTAAGGCTTTTCCAAAGCCTGTTGATTGAAACAAAATTCAGGCTTGCACACAAAAATCTAATAAACCTGCTCATAACGATTACAATTGATTTCAGATGTTTTAATCCCCCTGGGTAACTTCTAATTCTATGTTTATTAATTGTTAACAGGGACCGTTTCCTTCCAGCAGAAAAGAAGGCCAGGATGCAATAGGAAACTAGGTGTACTCCAGATTATTTAACCTGCCACACCACCTCTCTCGTACTCTAGATGAGTCACCTAAAAGAAAGATGGCCAAAATTTTTACTCTTCATCTCCAGTAACTGAAGGCCCCTAAACAAAACTTAAACCCCTTAGTTTCTGCCGTTAGTGCAAAGAGCCAAGACACTGGAAAAGAAACTGCTACAAATTTTAAGTGCTTTAGACACTGTCAGCCCTCCAAATAACCTCTCCAAGTGACAGTCACTCAACCATGTCTGACTCTTTTCAACCCTATGGACTGTAGCCCTCCAGACTCCTCTGACCATGGAATTCTCCAGGCAAGAATACTTGAGTGGGTTGCCATTTCATTCTCCACGGGATCTTCTCAACCCAGGATTGAATCCAGGTCTCCTGCATTGCAGGCAGAGTCTTTACCATCTGAGCCACCAGGGAAACCCAAATAGCCTCTCCAATGTCCTCCCAATTCTCTAGGGCAGGGCTCACAGAAAATACAGGGGTTCTTCCCAATCCTCCCTCTTAATGGGCTTGGAGAAACATTCCCCCAGTTTGGGAATGAATCTCTCCCAGTCCTAAATGTCACCAGAGCCACACTCCCAAGGCTCAACCCCACTACTAAAACAGCCCCTGCCCCACAGTACTAATCAGTTCAGATAGTGGAGATCGCTAATGAACCTCGAGAGGTTCCTGTCTCTGAACCTATTTCCTTTTGTTTAGGCCCTTTGAGAGATACATGTCTTTTTCTTCTTAGTTCCTTTGTCCCTATCCATTGATTAGGGCAAGACTTCTTACAGAAGTATCATGTTGGAATTTCTTTCTCCCCCAAAGGAGAAATAATTCTAGGACTTGACAGTAGTCATTAAAGCAGCCCACCAGATGAGTTACATGACTTCTTTTATTTGCTCTGTGTCTGAGAGTACTAGAGATGGTTCTGGAAACACTGATTCTTTGTCCCAATTGAATCAGCTACCACCCTCCTTAAAGGCAAAATCCTTAACCGATACTGGCAAAATTCACAGTGCACCTCCAACCAAGATTCAAACAGATTCTCAAAATCTCTTCTCAGAATTAATCAATGTCCTGTAAACGAAGAACCCTTCCAGGCACAAAGTCAATAACACAAGATTACAAGGCTCAAGGCTTCATTATCTCTTGTACTGGCTCCTGTAACTCTCCCATTTTGCCATGAGACAATGTAAGAGCCAAAGGTATAGAGGTTTCTCCTGAACCTCAAACAATAAAAACAACGTTATCCCTTAACACCCCATTGTTCCTAACCCTCAAATGTTACTACTGTCCATCCCCACTGGAGCAAATTCTTTACTGTAGCTTATCTACGTAGTGCATCACTACGAACAAAGCTAGTGGAGGTGATAGAATTCCAGTCGAGCTATTCCAAATCCTGAAAGATGATGCTGTGAAAGTGCTGCACTCAATATGCCAGCAAATTTGGAAAACTCAGCAGTGGCCACAGGACTGGAAAAGGTCAGTTTTCATTCCAATCCCAAAGAAAGGCAATGCCAAAGAATGCTCAAACTACCGCACAATTGCACTCATCTCACACGCTAGTAAAGTAATGCTCAAAATTCTCCAAGCCAGGCTTCAGCAATATGTGAACCGTGAACTTCCTGATGTTCAAGCTGGTTTTAGAAAAGGCAGAGGAACCAGAGATCAAATTGCCAACATCCGCTGGATCATGGAAAAAGCAAGAGAGTTCCAGAAAAACATCTATTTCTGCTTTATTGACTATGCCAAAGCTTTTGACTGTGTGGATCACAATAAACTGTGGAAAATTCTGGAGGAGATGGGAATACCAGACCACCTGATCTGCCTCTTGAGAAATTTGTATGCAGGTCAGGAAGCAACAGTTAGAATTGGACATGGAACAACAGACTGGTTCCAAATAGGAAAAGGAGTACGTCAAGGCTGTATATTGTCACCCTGCTTATTTAACTTATATGCAGAGTACATCATGAGAAACGCTGGCCTGGAAGAAGCACAAGCTGGAATCAAGATTGCCGGGAGAAATATCAATAACCTCAGATACGCAGATG
>NW_011494742.1:219209-238206 GCF_000754665.1 Bison bison bison | reverse complement strand
GTTGGAAAAGACTCTTGAGAGTCCCTTGGACTGCAAGGAGATCCAACCAGTCCATTCTCAAGGAGATCAGCCCTGGGATTTCTTTGGAAGGAATGATGCTAAAGCTGAAACTCCAGTACTTTGGCCACCTCATGCAAAGAGTTGACTCCTTGGAAAAGACTCTGATGCTGGGAGGGATTGGGGGCAGGAGGAGAAGGGGATGACAGAGGATGAGATGGCTGGATGGCATCACCAACTCCATGGACGTGAGTCTGGGTGAACCCCGGGAGTTGGTGATGGACAGGGAGGCCTGGCGTGCTGCGATTCATGAGGTTGCAAAGAGTCGGACACGACTGAGCGACTGATCTGATCTGATCTGAGAAGAAGCTAGTCAGTACCTTTATGCATTAACTCTGGAAGAAAAAAAAAATTCACCTGGACAGTAACGCTTCAGGGTTTTACTAGGAGTCCTTCCTATTTCTCACAAATCCTGAAGCCTGATCTGAATGATAAAAATTCCCCTAGGGATCTACTTTGGCGCACTATGTGGAGGATTTGTTTCTTTGCTCTCCTTCTCAAGCTTCCTTTTAAAAAGACAGTATCCACTCGCTAAAGCTTTTAACCTTGAAGGGACATAAGATTGCCAAAGAAAAGTTGCAGTTTGCTTCAGTCCCTAGTTTCCACATGTAAGGCATCTAATATCAAAACAAGAGTTATACCTAGTTCCAGACAGACCTCACTGTGTCCTAAATTTCCCCAAACCCCAAATTAAGTGCTGACTGCTAGGTTTTCTAGAGCTACTTTGTTATTGCGAAAATTGAATTCCAGATTTCTCTCTTATGGTCAAACCTGTGTTTGTTCTACTAAACAATAATAACACTGACCTAATATTATGGGGTGGAGAAGGAAATGACAACCCACTCCAGTGTTCTTGCCTGGAGAATCCCAAGGATGGGGGAGCCTGGTGGGCTTCTGTCTATGGAGTCGCACAGAGTTGGACACGACTGAAGCGACTTAGCAACAGCAGCAATATTATGTGAAGAAGCAGATGGCATAGCTTCTAAGGCCTGAAAGGAGAGTTTGATGAATCCACCTGCCCTTGGGCATCTCAACGATCAGATTTTCTTTTCCCTTTTGGCATATGAAAAGGAAGAGGTATGTGTATGCCTTGGGGTACATGCCCTAAAACACAGGGAGAACCATTGGCCCACAGGGTATGACAGCCAGCAACTGGAGCCTGCGCCAATGGGATACCCTCTTTGCCATTGAAGCTACTGCCCTTTTGGGTCAGTTCAGTTCAGTTCAGTTCAGTCACTCAGTCGTGTCCGACTCTTTGGGTAAGGGCTACCAAAAAAATCCTTATGAGATCTTGAACCATTTTTGTGCCTTATGCAGTAGAAGCCCTCCTGAATTCTCATCACACTCAACACTTCTCAGTCAGCTGTCTCACTTCCTGTGATGTCCTTTTGTTAACTGCTCCTTATATAACTCTTTTACATTGTAATATCCTTAGCCAGGCTACTCTTCTCCTTTCCGTGATGAAGTCCCTCTCTACTGAGTAACGCTGATGGGTCACCTCTTGACTCTCCTCATGCTCTTCAGCAAACTCTTTCGGGTAATGTTGACTTTTCATGGTTCACTGATGGTTCCTATGCAAAAGCTGACAGTGAGAAGTATTTTGCTGGGTGTGCTACTGCAACTCCTTTGATGATGTTACTTTAGCCCTATGGTACACATGGTTACTCATGAGTGATCTCAAGAGGTTTCCAGTCCTACACAGACTCATACTTCAGCCAAAGACAAAACTGCCAGTATTTATCCTGATGGTAGATATGCTTTTGGAATAGCTCATGATTCTGGAATGTTGTGGCAACAGCACGGCTCCTTTATTTCCAGTGGAAATAAAATTTTAAGTGGCTCCTATGTTCAGGAATTATTGGATGCAATGTTTTCACTTGCAGTTTTAGCTATTAATAAGTTTAGAAGGCATTCTAAACTTGACTCGCTGGAAGCTAAGGGAAATCACCTTGCTGGCATTTCTGCAAGGAATACTGACCTTAAAGGAACTGATAGCAGTCAAACTTCTGTAACAGTTCAAAGGGATATTTCCCCCAAATGATAACTTAGCAAAACTAGCTAGAAAAGCCCCAAAATTGGCCTCAGAATAAAGAAAAACAAGATTGGAAATTCAACAGTTCTTGGTTTGATAAAAAAGAGAAAGCTATTTGGTTTGGTCCAAGCAACAACCCAGTCTTACCAGAGAGTAAAATCCCCACTCCTCACCACTGTACCTGCATCAGACCATTGGCCTACTGGAGAGATGATAGCATCCATGAATCAATACTAGTGAGGAAACATTAACAAAGCCACAAAAGCGCTTACCTCACTCTTCCACTTCTCTGAAACACAACTCAGGAAAATCTGCTTGCATTGCTTCTGGACATTGTAAACTTACTAATGGACCATTTGAGGTCTGGCAAATGGGTTTAATACAACTTCCTACATCTCATGGAGATAAATATCTTTCAGTCATGGTCTGTATGTTTTCACACTGAATGGAAGCCTTCCCTAGAGACAGACTACTGCCTCTTCTGTGGACAAAGCCCTTTTGGAGAAGATTATACCTACTTGAGAAACTCCTCTCAAACTTCATAGTGATTAAAGAACTAATTTCGCTAGTCAGGTACTTTGATGTGTGTGCATGCTAAGTCGCTCAGCTGTTTCCAACTCTTTGCAACCCCATGGACTGTGGCCCACCAGGTTCCTCTGCCCATGGAATTCTCCAGGCAAGAATACTGGAGTGGGTAGTCATTCCCTTCTCCAGGGGATATTCCCAACCCAGGAATCGAACCCAGGTCTCCTGCATTGCAGGCAGCTTCCTTTACTATTTGAGCCGCCAGGGAAGCCCAGGTACTTTGACAAGTCTGCACTATTTGGCTGGTTTTAATATACTTTAATTGTGCTAACCACCCTCAATCCTCTGGTTTAGTCAAATGCACTAACAGCATTATTAAGATTCAATGGCAATTTCTGTAGAAATCCTCCAAATACATTAGCAAAATGCCACTGATTCTTCTAAATCTTAGACCCACTCCTTTTGGAACTCACCAACACACACCCTTTAAGATGGTCCCAGTATACCCAAGGTACTTGGCTTCTACTTTTTCTGATCCACAACTGATAAAAAGAGAGATACTCTAATACAATTTCTATTGAAAATAATCATGTTATTTGTAGAGCAATCTTTTCATGGTACGCTCTTTGGAGACAAAGATCTTAAGCATTATGCCTTGCGACCTGGATATTTTGTTTATTGGAAAAGACTATCTTCAATCTTGCTGGAAAAGCTTCTGGGAAGTACTGCTAACCAACACTTGTGCTACTGAACTCCAAGGAATAGACTCTTGGCTTCATATGACAAAAAAGGCAATTAAATCCTGATCGGACATGTACATCATCCAGTCACATGAAAGTAAATATTTCCTGGAAGTGAAGCATACAACAACTGATGAAACAGTTTTCCCAAGATATCCAGATCAGGTCTGTCAGAAGTGTGTTTCCAAACCCCTGATGGAGATAGAAAGCTTCAGGTAAACTCCAGAGTCTATTATTTTTGTAACATGGACTTTGGATTAAAAAAATGCCTGAGATTTCTCCCTCCTTCCTTGTTACTCAAATGCGATCTTATTAGGTTTCCAATCTGTACACTTTCTCTCCATCATGGGACACTATACCCAGGAAACGTCCTTCCTTACACTGAGGGACAAAAACCTGCTGAGAAGTGAACACCTGACTCATCAGTGATGCTTTCATAAAAAGAACTCCGTCAAGAGGAGAAAATTAAAAAAACAGACAAAAAACTACAAACTGTAATTAAATAGTCAGGAAACCAGAAGGGGGAGCTCTCATGTCCTGTGACAACAGACAGAGCCCAGGAAAGACTCCCCTTCTATCCTGGCAACAACTCAGCCAATGAAAAGCTGTGGACTCTTGGTTTACTCCAGCCTTCCCAACTTCCTTTTCTCCTCTATGAAAGAGTTCTCCTTCCCTTGCTCTGTGGGGACTTGCATGTAGCTTGACCTGGTTGTAGACTCCAAGTTGCAACTCTCTGCTGATCCCAAATAAGCTCATTTTCACTAGAGAAATAACTTGCAGTCTATTTGTTTTGGTTTTTTTTTGGTCAATGTATCTCAGTTCACAGAGCTGTTGTGGGGATGCAAATAGCATGTGAGGAACCTGTGTGTAAACTACAAAATGTTACATGTAAGTGAAATGACGGTAAGGTTAATACACGGCCTGTCCAGGAATAGTTTAAACACATTTCCATGTGAGGTCTCTGCTTGGCTTACCTGGGCCCTCCTGAACATAGTCAGCCATGGGCCCCGTCACTGTGGCGATGTCGATGTCGGCCATCTTGGAGCTCAGGGTGATCTCCCAGAAGTCAGCGGGGCTGCTGCAGTTGCTGCTCCGGTCCCCGGTGTACTCCTGTCAGGAGGAGCACAACCCAGGCCCGTTACGCCTCTGGCACCTTGTTTTCCGCAGAATCACCCCAGGTGCCCCACCTGCCTTTCACGCACCTTCTCATAAAAGAGCCTCTCCAGCCGCCCGTCCTCCTTCTTGAGGGACAGCCAGCGTCCGCACAGGAACAGGAACTCATCCTCGTTGGTGTCGTTCCAGATCTCCACCTTCTCCACGTACCAGTCTGCGCACCACTTGGTGCTGTCGTGGCGGAGCTTGATCTTGTAGATGACGCCCAGATCCGCAGCCTCAATGATGAAGGTGTCGGCCTGGGAGTCCAGATTCCTGGATTTGGGTGGGGGCCCCTCCCTGCCTCCACCTGCTCCAACCCCATCCATCTAGTACCTTTCATCACCCTTAATTGCTGGGCTGAACAGACCTTCCAGGCTGGACCCCTCCAGGCCCAAATCCCCAACACAGAGAGTTTGATATTCCAAGGCCTTGCTTCCACAATTGCCCTGTTTTACAGTCTAGCTCCTCTTGGGATAAGAGGACATCCCGGACATGCTGAGTTATGTGGAGTATTGGTTGAGGTCAGCTAGGAGGCTGGATGATAAGAGCTATGGAAGAGGTGGTATCTTTCTGAATAAGGAGAGGGGCCTTGAAATTCCCAGGGGGAAGCCAGCAGTTGGAGGAGCCAGTCCGGGCTGCAGGAGAGCAGAAAGGGGAGAGGCTACGGTGCAGGCCAGGCTGAGGAGCATAAGGCACGACACCTGGACTGTGAGTTTATGAGGGATTTTGTGGGGATGTGACCTAGGCCCTCCTCTGTGTCCCTGATTATACCTTTCATGATGTGACATTGTATTCTGGAGCGCTTGCATTCCGTTAGGATTGCTCAGTGAGATATGGAGTTCTAGGTTTGGGGTAAACTGGGATCAAAACAGCTGGGAGGAGCTTAGGGAAGGAGAGGTGGGGGAGGTGACCCCGAGTGACACCCACTTTCCTTCCAGAAAATATGCTAAGTCACTGTACTGAGAGCTGGGAACCCAGGGATAATAGGATGCCTGTGCCCCTCCTCAGGACAGCCCAGGTGGTGGTAGTAGCCACCTGTGTGAGGACTAGTGCCGGGGCTGGCAAGACTTGCCTGGCAGTGGCATTAAGCTGAAGCTGGGCCTTCCAAGCAGCCAGGGCACGTCAGACTGCAGGCTGAGGTAAGTGCAGGTGAATGGTGTGATCCTGACGGCAGGTGTGGACCTGTGCAGGCCTTAGAGTGCTGGCAAGCGGCTGAGCCCACACCCTACGACATGGCAATTCCACACCTTCATATGTACACAAGGATGCTTACTGCAGGATAATTGTTTACAGTGGAAAGTTAGGACCCACCTAGGTGTCCAGGATTGGGGCAACAGTAAATAACCATGGCAGTGTCGTACATGGAATGTTATGTGTGCAGTGGTTACAAAGAACAAGCCAACAACATCCATGTCTGACTATCTTGATAGAAAAATTTCAAAGGTACCCCATTGCCTGCAAAAAAACACCCATATAGGATACCTTTTATGTAAAAAGTTAAAGCCGCAGAGCAGTGTTATATATTTCCTTTGGGCATATGTGCACAGATGCAGAGAAGAGCCTCGGAAAGACCTGGACACAGGAGAGAGTGTGGACCATTCTGGAAACTGGGGCCCAAGGGAACTTCTACACAGGCTAGGGAGGCATGCAGTGAAGATCTGGGAATCCCATGAAAGGCTCAGGCAAGATCTGGGGTCAGTGGGGAGCCTTGATGAGTCCAAGTGAGAGAGTGACTCTGCCATCTTTGGATGGATTAACTGGGGAAGCCTGGAGGGTAGATTGGATTTCAGAGGTCTGGTGCAGGGTTCCCTAAGCAAGGTATGATAAGGAAGGCATGACAAAGCTGACCGGGCTGATCTGAGGGTCATTTAGAGAGAGACTCTCCAAGACCAGGTGACTCACTGGATATGGGTGGGTGGGAGTTCTGACAGAGAGAGGGGTGCCAAGGAGACTCCTAGATCTGGAGCACAGGATTAGAGAAGCAGAAGCTTTCACAATACTCGGCAGTGAACAAAGTCCGAAATCATCAGTGACTGAGCCAGAGGAGCTCCAGCTTCCCCACCGGGATGTCAACACGGGAGGGAAGGAGGAGAAGGATGAGGCAGAACGGGGCAAAGATTTCTCTTGTGATGTCATAATTGCTAAGAGAGAAAAAATCTGAACCTGAACACCGAGGAGAATGGATTGCGTTACCTTCACTTATACTTTCACTCATTTATTCATTCAACAGATAGTTTTTGGTGGGAAATGAAGTCCAGAGCCCCTTCCTTCTTCCTCAGGTGGTGCCTACCCCGGGGGACTCCCTTTTCCCTCCCCACCTTCTCTGGGAGCCCTGGGGCCCAACTTCCCTGGGATCTCGAGCCCAGGCTAGGGCTTCTTAACAGGCGGCCTGGCTGCTGGAGTCACCAGCTGGCTGCAGACCCACTTAGATGGCACCCGCTGTCCTTGGCCCGGAGTTACTTTCCTGTTCACCAAGTAGCGAACATTTCAGCACTAAAGGTCATGCCTGGCTGAGGCTTGGGCTTAAGGAGACCCCAGTGAACACAAGCTGGTTGATGTGGGAATCTATCTCCCCAGACACGCGGCTACGAGGAGGACCCCAGACAGGGTTAGGAGCCAGCTGCCTGGCTCTCCTCCCCAGGCTGTAGCCTGGCCTTGTGGGGCTTCTGGCAGAGTTAGGTGAATGGAGAGGAGGAAGGGAGCCTGAAAGTGAAGAAGGGTGAAGGTGGCAGAGAGAGGGGTTCTCCGGCAGGGAGAGGGGCCAGGCTGGTGGGAAGCAAGTGGGGACGGAAATCTTCCTTTGGTAAAACCACTGTTAGGTCAGAGCTGGTAGGGCCTCGGATCCCACTATCCAATTGGATGGTCTTCATGCTTTTTTTGTAGCCACAGAGCCCCTTGATTAATAGAACGCTTGCTTGCCACCCCAACAGATAGGCCATCTCAGAGTGGTCCCATGTGGGAGGAGGCGGGTGCCCATCTGCACCCCCACTCTTCCGTGGCTTCCTTGGACCTCCATGCTGTCTAGAGTTCTGCACAACACAGCTGAGCTGATTCACATCGGGCTCCTTCTTTCACAGATGAGGACGCTGAGTCCAGAGATGCTCAGTCACGGACGGAGTGGATGGCAGACCCAGCCCTCCAGACCTCTATCTTGTTCAAGCCTCTGTCGAGGCAGCTCTCCCACTCTGTGGTGCTCTCCTCCACACTCATAACCCACGTGCAGTGAGCTACATTCTCTGAAGAAGACCCAGCTCCATATAGCCAGCAACCTGGGGCTCACACGGCCTCTTGCCTGCTCAAGTCCCACCCCCACTCCACATACAGGACCCAGGGCTCAGGCGTAGGCTGAGAGAGGGGGACCAGATGCCCTTGGGGGATGCATGGGGCAGATGCCACCCCAAGGGTCAATGACATCCCACAAAGGTCCCAGACAGCCTCAGGGACCAAGAGGAGCTGGCCCCTGGAACAGAGGGCCAGAGGAGAAGGGTGGGGTAACATGGGGGCCCCGCCTACCTTTCCTCTCTCGAACTTGTTGGTGCGGTTCTCTGACTTGCCCAGGTACCGCTCCCCGGTGTCCCCGAGGTCCCCATAGATGGTGATGTAGACCTTGGCATCCGTCCCCGCCCCGGGAACATTTCCTGTGAAGATCTGCACCGAGTACAGCACAACTGGGTGGGCAGTCGGACAGACACACAGACAAAGGGAAGAAAGGGATGGCATTGTTTAGTTTGGGGGAACTGGATTTGTAGGCAGAGTTCAGCTTGTGGCCCAGGCCTGCAGGAGAACGCAGTGTCCTTTTCGTCTGCTCCATTATGCATGCTCTGCTACAAGTCTGGCCAGATTCAGCAGTGGGAAGTTTGCTCTAAGAGACCCAAGGGATGGAGACTTTTCCAGCATCCCTCAAAACATATACCTCACCCCCACCCCAGGAAACTGCTTGCCATGCGTGCACACCATGGTCACTAAATGCCATGACACACGGACCTGCCTTCCCGCCAGAGGGTGACCAGTATCGATGCCAAATCCTTCTAAACAGTTCATAGGAGAAAATTAAGTATTTCTAAAAGAATAGATTCCCCTCAGTGTCTCTTCTCTTATTTGCATTTACTCTTCAACCAACCTGCCCCAGTGCTCCAGGGAACCACCCGCCACCACAGCCACAATCACTGTCACCTACTCTTTTGTCTCCCACGGCCTTTGGAAAGGGCTCAAAGAATACTTGGTGTGACAATTATTACAGATTATTAAGGAAAATAAAACCAAACACTGTCTTGTTTTTGTTTTGCTGCTAAGCATTCATCAGGGAAGAATAAAGTAGTCACTCACTCAACCCCCCACCCTGGGTGGGGGAAGACGCATCTGTTTCTATGACGGCTAAGCATTCTGTGTCCCCTCTCCACAGTCCTTTGTGCCAGGAGCTTTGGAGTTTCAGGCCAAGGAAGAGGGGACTTAGCTGGATTATCCCCAAGGGGAAGGATGGAAGTTGTGGCTTTGAGGTGAAGGTGAAAACGACCCAACTGGGAAGAAGTTTCGTTTCCCCAGCCTGGGAGCAGGTGTGGGTTCAAGAGTGCCTATGGTGGTAGGAACTCCCCAACTGCCCACAGGGACCCAGGAAGGAGACAGCTGCCAAGCCTGTCTGAAGCCTTGAAGCAAGGAGGCCTCCAGGGTGAAGACAGGGTCTTTTGACAAAGCCGGGCTCCTTGGAGAAGCCTTTCTGGCCACCCAGAGAAATGAAACCTGTGTGCTGGCTGACAGCCAGCAGCCACAGTCTCACCAAGCAGAAGGCCAGAAGTAAAGGTTGTCCCCAACCTGGACTGAGGGCCAGGTCCCTGCTGTGAGCCTCAGGGTTTTTATAAGACCCTAGGAAAGGGGACACCCCTGCCCTGCAGTGACTGAGATGGACACTCTTACCAGCCCATGCAAGTGGGCTCAGAACCGCATGGAACTAAATGCAGGAGAGTGAGGTGACGTGAGCTGCTCTGCCCGTGGGTATGGAACACGCTCACGCCCACAACACGGTTCCTATTATTATCCTCATTTTCCCCTGGATCTGCAGCATTATTCCTCCTTGCTCCCCTTCTGCCTCTTTCTGCTCCTTGAGCAGCTTTATAGGTTCCTAAACATCTGCCTTGCCCCAGATGCCCATGTCTTCCAGTTCTGTCTGCTTCCCGTAGCTCTCACCCTGCACGCTCCAGGTGTCAACTTCTGTGAGTTCCCCAGGCTGTATCTCCAGCCCAGGTCCCTTCTGAGCTCTGAACCCACATCCCTGTGTCCACCTGGACTGGACCACAGGCCACAAGCTCACATCCAGTCCTGAGCTCCGCCCCCTTTCCCATCGTCCCATCTCCATCACCCCACCCAGCAGTCTGCTGACCTTCCCTCCTTGGTGCACCAGGAGACCTGCTCCTAGAGGCCTGTCCCCTTAGAGAGTAGGATCCAGCACTGGGCACACTTGAACCCTGGCCCCCCGGCCCCCAACTTGCTCAGTTCAGTGCAGAATCCAGCCAGCATTTCACACACACATTAATAACATCTTCTTTTGTCTAAAGGAGTCAACGTGACCCACACCTGGCTGGCTGATATGACAAGAGGTAACACTAGGAATCTTGCCGGAGTTTGGACACAGCAGTCGACTGTCCTCACCGTCCTCACTTGTTCTCCCCATCCGTTTCCTGGCTGTTCATTCAGACCTGCTCCACACTTGGGTGGGACCTTTTCAAAGGAGACCCTTGTCCCAGAGTGGGGTGTGGTGTCCCCAGGGCTGTGATTTAAATGGCCTTCCTGCCCTTCACTGCTCTCTCCAGTCCTTTTGGGAATTAGCAAAACCGACTCAGCTTTTGGGTGCTGAGCAGCACGGTCGGTCGTGCAGTCAAATCCGGCTATTTCCGGATCCTCCTCCCTCCCCATCCCACCAAGGCCACCCCGCTCTCCGTGAAAAGATGTTTCCCTAGAAACACCACCCAGTGCAGAGGGGTTCGTAGCATTTTGTTAACACAGAACAGCCAAGGGTGCCGTGAGGACAGCTTTCCAGCGCATCCTCTGGGATCCAAGTAGAAAAGGAAATGATCCCCCAGATTCAAAGTAAAACACATTCAGAGAAAAGGATGTGGGAAAGGCATGTCATCGAGGTAACACTTGTTTTTATCTCTAAGCAAGTGGCAACTCAGATGAAAAGAAATGTCACAGCTACAGCAGAGGCTTAGTTTAGGTTGAGGTCTGAGCCTGGAGCAATACCACCCAGTAAGGGAAGGGAGAAGGGCATTCAGAGACTAGCCAGAGAGGTAAGAAGGTGTATGGAGAGAGTAACATGGGAACTTACATTAGCATATGTAAAATAGATAGCCAAGGGGTTGGGGGGGACTCAAACTGGTGCTCTGTAACAGCCTAGAGGTGTGGGATGGGGAGGGAGGTGGGAGGGAGGTTCAGGAGGGAGGGGACACGTGGATGCCTATGGCTGGTTCGTGTTGCTATCTGGCAGAAAACAACAAAATTCTGTTAAACAATTATCCTTCAATTAATAAAATAAATAAATAAAGGAAAGAAAATGGTGGTTCCAAAGCAAAGGAATGAGGGCAAGAAGTGTGTGCTCAGGCTGGTGCAAATTCTGCAGAAAAGAGCCTCATCAACGAGGAAAAGGTGACTGGCACACACAGAAAAGAAACCCATGGCCTTGGACACAGAAGCTGCACCCAGCCTCCTGAGAACAAACACCAGAGTTACAGTTCTGTACAAAGCCGGGAAGCTATCTGATTCACACTTGGTAGGGACAGCTGAATCCAGCAAGAGCAGAGAGGACCAAGTCCCGCGGATTAGTAGCCAAATTAACTAAGCAAAGGGAGAGAACAAGGACCAGTTGAGTCCAGCCCCAGGAGAGCACATACGTGGATGTCGGATCACACTGTCAGACCCGGGGAGGATTTGAGCACGAGACTCAGGGTGAGGGCGCTGCAACTCTGAAGAACAGCCGTGCCATTTATTAGCTGAGTGAACTCTGGCAGCTTGTGTAACCTCTGTGAGCCTCAGTTGCCCTCTCTGTGGAGTGAAGGTAATTACAGACTCTGCCTCTGAGGTGCAAAGGCTCTGCCCCGCACAGGGCAAGTGTCCAACGAGGGACACTTCGTTCTGCTGATGGTGATGAGGGCGATCACCCCACACTTACTGTCCAGAGGCTCCTCCACTTCCTTGTAGACTTGCCTTAAAGACCCATCTCTCATGTATTTCTCGGTGAAGATGTCATAAGGGACCAGTTCTCGAATGGTCTTCTTGTCATCCTCCGAAGTGGCAAGCCATCGATCACAAGGGAAAGTCAAGGTCTCTGTACCCTGGGGTGAGGAGAAAGGAGGAAACTGAGCCCTTCATGTGGAAACTACCAACTTCAGTCATTCATCACCCATCTCAACACTCATGGGGACCAAGGCCAAGGATGATGGAGCCCCACTGATAATGCAAAAGCCCCAGGGGAGGCCCCAGCCCTGCCCCAATTCCAGCAGATCCAGTCTTACTTAAAGCACTTCCAAACCATGTCAGGGGGAGGCTCTGGAAGGTCGAATTCCCCAAGTCACTTGAAAATGGATACCCGAACCCCATCCCAGAGACTAAGACTCAGCTGGCAGTGAGGGGAGAGTCTGTATTTTAAACTTCTCCCTAGGTTTAGAATTCTGTGGTTTTAAGAATGCTTTCCAAGTTGTGTGGGTGGCTTTCTTTCTCTGAGTTGACCTTGAGTTGCAGGAAGGACACACTTGGTCACTCACTAGTAGCACGGCTTTAGGGGTGAGGAGCAGAGACACGGCTGTCCAGACCCTTTTTCTTGAAGGTTTTTAAAAGATTGTGCCTTGGGCCTGCTTTAGCTCCTGCACTTGGCATGAACTGGCTGAATCTTCCTTAGATGATTTTATCTCAACTTAAAAAGGCTGCAGTTTCTTATAAGAAATCTGACTTGAATCTCTTCTGAAATGGGACAAAAGAAACCGCAGGATGGACCAGTCAGAAACTCACATCTTTATCTGGGAGGAGCCGGCGGATGTCCACGTGGGAGCAGTGCCAACCAGGATTCATGCCCGTATTATCATGGCCAATCCGAATTTTTTCAATGATTTCTCCCACATCTTCTAACTTGGGGAAGGAGAAAATACACCAGATGTTGATTGAACAGTCCAGGAAAGTACAACCTCAGCAAAACTCTGCCTCCCGAGGGCATCTACCTTAGAAACCCTTTGAACTTCCAGGGGTCACTTTCTCCCAGTCAGTCCCTCCTGTTTGGTCAAATCAGCCCCTGCTTTCCCTTCCTTACACATGCTGTGCTCACACCTCCCTTCGTCTCCCCAACTTAACATCAGCCTAGACTCCAGAACTCAGTTCACTCAAGCTCTGGGAGGCCATACCCCTTTTCATGGTGGAGCTCAGCCCCCAGTCTTCTGTTACTAGCAGAGGCTTGAGAGCTGAAGATGAGTTCTGGTTCTGCCCAAGCCCTGCCTTGCTAGTCTGACCTTCTCCTTGGCCCCTCAGGGCTGCTTCCATCTCCAGCCACTCCTCTTCTGTGTCATTCAATTTCCAGTCCCTCCAGCCTGACATTTTCTTGCCACAGGGCCTTTGCATCAGCCCTCCCTGCCCCTTCCCTTTCTTCTTCTTTACCTAAACCAGTGTTTGCCCAACGTCATCATTCAGGTCTCAACTCAAGGATCATTTACTCAGGGAAAGCCCCTGATCACCTTGGTGGTTTAGTCACTAGGTCATGTCTGACTCTTGCGACCCCACGGACTGTAGCCCGCCAGGCTCCTCTATCCATGGGATTCTCCAGGCAAGAATACTGGAGTGGGTTGCCATTTCCTTCTCCAGGAAATCTTCCAGACCCAGGAATTGAACCCAGGTCTCCTGCACTGCAGGCAGATTCTTTCCCAACTGAGCTATAAGGACCTGATCACCTCAAAAAATTCAAATCTCTTCATGATAAGGTCTGACAGCATCCTATCACTCACACACACACACATACACACACCAGCACTTCTCACAGTCAGAAGTTTGCCTTTACTTGTGTGAAGCCTTCTTTTCCATCACTGAAAGTCATAAGGGCAGGCACCACGTCTGTTTTGCTCATCACGGCATCCCCAAAACCCAGAACAGAGCCCTTGACCTCTGTACTCAATACCTAATGGCAGAAAGGATAAAAGATTGCTTCCTCGTCTGTGAAACGTGTGTGACAAAGTCAGCTGGGTTCTCTCACACCTCAGCCACCAAGGAGTGCTTGGAAGTCCCCTTGAATGAAAGAGTGATACGTGCAGGCATGAAGAGTCCCTGAAATTCAGGAGGTGCCGTCTCTCATCTATCCTGTCTGGACCCTGTGGGCACATGGTGCTGGAGAGGGACTCAGCCAGGAGTGACTGACTCCCAGATCCTTTCCTTAGAGCCTTCAAAAGAAGCAACAAGGTGGCCAGACACAAGGCAAGGCATCCACACGGTTGGCACCTGCCTCCTTGGCTCTCTCCGTCAGGCTGCCCTCCATCAGGCCCCACTCTAGGGCCTCTGGGAGCCTGTGGGCCTCTCCCAGTTCTCATGTGTCATGTTCTTCCCTGAAATGGAGCTGGATGTGTCAGTTCCCATCCTGCCTCATCCCTATGGGGATCTGGGCAATCACAGGTGGAAACAGACAAGGAAATCGGGGTAAAGGGAAAAGAGGGCAGGGAAACAAAGTAATACCCAAATGCCCTGGCTCATGGTTGGTCCACGGAACTCATGTCTTTGGCATTGACAGGTCGAGGTTAAGGAGGGTGTGCAGACTTGAGTTTTCTGGCAGCCCCTCTGAGGAGCTTTCTGCCTGGCCTGCTCCTTCAAGGACTCAGTGCTACAAGGAGATGGCAGTCAGCCCCAGGGTAGTTGAAGACTCCTGATGAGTGAATGGCATCTGAATGAGTGACTGAGCCATTCACCAAATGTGGAGCCTCTATAAGCCTAGACAGATGTGACCTGGGAATGAACTGGAAGAGCTCCCAGCACTGCACACCCTCCACACACACACACACACACACCGTTGACAGCCACGGCCAAGCCCATCAGCACCGCCTGAGAAATGTCCCCCTGCTCCCACCCACCTCCATCCTTCCCAGCTACAGCCCTACAAGCTGCATGATCTAGACAAGTTTCTTGACCTTCTAGGCCTTAACTGCCTCATCTATTAAATGGGGAGATTGCTCAGCCAAAGGCAGGGGCATGGGCAGGGCAACCCCTCAAGGTCACTTCTGGGTCTAAGATCACAGACGTGTTTCTTTTTGTCAGCAATTCTCTCCTTCCAAGTGACCAATATGGCACCACTTTGCTGGAGACGCCTTGAGTTAACAAACTCCCCAGCAGCCAGCTCACCCGTGCTTCATCAGAGACCTGGTGTCCCCTGCGAGCTCCTGGACTTTCTGAATCATTAAACAGAGACCAGTGAATGCACGGGGCCTCACCCTTTCACAGCAGGAGAAACAGGAAGCTCCGGGCGAGATCGTGACTTACAGGATCTGCACTCAGGGACACTGAGCTGCCAGGCAGCTGTCAAAGGGGGACAATGACACCATCTGACTCTTGGAATGGTGATGAGGATTAAATGAGGTGATACATCCCAAGTGCCAAGAACAAGGCTGGCACATGGGGAGTGCCCAGTAAATATTAGCCATTGTTATTTTCCCAGCAGATCTGGGTGTCTGAGGACGAGGCCACAGAGAGGGTGGGCTTGCTCGTGAGTCAGAGGCTGAGCAGAGCCAGAATCCAGGGTTATGGGCTCACTTACAGCCCAGCACTCCTCCTCTTGCCCGAAGATCAGTGGGAAAAGAGAAACAGAGAGACAGGGACACAAAGCAAGCTCATTTGTGTCTAAGCCCTCATACTCCCCCCAACACCCAGGTAGATTTGGAAAGAAAAAAAATTGCAACAAATTACTGGCAAATTATAGCTGCCTATTAGGCAGACTTCATTGATGAAACTTCCCGGAAGCCAAGGTGTGATCACACTCAGGCCTCTGACAGCATCCGGCTGGGATGACGCACGCACAAGGAGATCTCTGTGGGTGAGGTGCTGCTTCGTGTGCATAGATGAATCACCCTTGAATTCTCCTTGTTAAAAAATCTCCACCAAGGTGGCAACCTTCCCACAAGTGCCGACTGCTCCCGGAGAAGGTGGGGAGGGGAAAGGGAGTTTCCTGGGGCAGACACGACCCGAGGAAGCAAGATGGGGCTCTGTGCTTTGTCTCCCACCAGAAAATAAGGGGCACATCTCCCAAAGTCCCTACTACCTGGAGAGCCCAAGCCCTCACCCCTTGTCCTTCAGAGTCACCCCCTTTAAATCCTGTTCCATGGATCCTTAGCCAAGTTACATCCCTCTCCTATCCCGTCTTGTCAAACCTCAAGCCACTTGCTATGTTTCCTTCCATCTCTGGCCCTCAGCCATGATGTTCCCCTTGCTAGGAAGGCCTTCCCTCCTTGGTCCCTCATATGCTCACTTTCAGGTCTAGCTCAAAGCCACCACTTCCAGGGAGCCCTCTCTGGTCTCTGAACACCTACAGCACACTCAGCCAGCCCCACTGTTTGCCCTCATGGGCTAGTGGATGGCAGGGGCTAAGGGCACATATTCTAAGCCTCCAAGCATTGAATCCTACTTCCACTATGCCTTGGCTGTGTGATTTAATGGAAGCTACTAAACTCTCTGTGCCTTGGTTTCCCCATACTTAAGCACAGATAATCACAGCGCAGAGTTGCTCTGAGGGCTAAGTAACCCTATGACAGGGCCTTCTTATCCCCAAGAGCAGCTATGATGATGGTCACCAGACTCTCTCCTTAGCCTTGTTGAGATCTGGGGTTCCCCAGTTGGACTGCAAGCCCCTTGCAGGCACGGTCTGGGTCCTCTCCTTCCCTTGTCTCTTCCACCCCACCTGGCACAGAGTGGAGCTTACAAGGAGGCACGGGATGGGTGTACAGAATACCAGGTGTGGATGCGGTGACATACATCCGCAATAAGCATCGAACAGTGAAACTCTCAGGCCAGAGCCAAGTGGGAACCAAGGAATACATGGGATGCTCTCTTCCCTGCTGGCTCAGATGTTAAAGCATCTGCCCGCAATGCGGAAGACCTGGGTTCGATTCCTGGGTTGGGAAGATCCCCTGGAGAAGGAAATGGCAGTCTACTCCAGCACTCTTGCCTGGAAAATCCCATGGACGAAGGAGCCTGATAGGCTACAGTCCATGGGTTGCAGAGTCGGACATGACTAAGCGACTTCACTTTCACTATAGCTTGACAGATAAGCAGGAGACAATAATGTGATGAGGAAGTCTGGAAGCCAGCTCCCTCCATGGCTTTGCTGTTGGTAGCACTGGAGATAGCCCCAGTGGAACTGTGCCTCTAGTTTCCTTAAACCCTGTGCACTCATTGTCACCTTTGACTCAGACACTGGTCCCGGAGAGGGAAGGTCACTGTCCTCCTGGCTCCTCACATGCACTGAGGCTCAGAGAGATTGGATGAACTTCATCCAATGAGGTTCCAGTGAGAATGATGGTTCCAGTGAGAACCATCTCCCTCACTCACAACAGCCCATCAGATGAAAGGCACATGTCAGACTCTGGACAAGGGCTCCTTCTCCTTGCCTTCTGGTCCAGCCCACACCCCTGTGCTGGCTCCCTTGGGAGCCTGTCAGATGCCGGTACCTCCATTATGAAGCGGGAGGCGGACTTCCTCTCAAAGAACAGCTTCTGCTCCCTCTTGTTGGTGCACAGGTACTTCTGCTGGGTGCACACGGCGTCGCAGCCATAGATGACGATGAAGATGTTGGCGTCTGTCCCAGCGGCAAAGACATCACTAGTGTAGAGGGTGATCTCATAAGGGACAACTGGGGAGGGGACAGAAGGCAAAGTCAGAGGGGGGCTGAAAACAGGAAACAAATACAGGCAGGTCAAGTTCTTCATCAGCACCACCGCTCTGGATCTGTCCCTTCACTAGGAGCTGCTACCCAGGGGCCTGAACCTTCATGTGGTTGCCTAGCAACCCAGGGTGGAGGGAGGTATCCCGACATGCCTTGGGCCCATTGAAAACCCCTGTCACCTCAGACTAGGGTCTCCGTGCCTCTCCCATTACAGAGCTAGTACAACAGATTGGGTGAAAGCACAGGCTCTATCTAGCCTGACTGTGCGACCTGTGCAAGTCACCTAGGAGCCTTGGTTTCCTCATTTGTTACAGCATCCTCAAAGCAGTCCATGGCTGCAGACATCCTATACACAGGAGCATTATGTTTCAGGGGACAGCCACCAATCAGATCGGCCGGTCTACAGTGGTGAGAGCCCTTTCTCTTCTCTTCTCACCCCTTCTACTACTCACTCACTGGCTCCACACTGGTCTGCCCCTCCCCGGCAATAGACTTTCAGATGATGACAGAGGAAGCAACATGTCAAAAATTCACCTAATTGTTCCATTTTCTCCTTTTCTTTAGCTGGTAAAGGAATTACATTTTGCTTCTTTTCAAGTTCTCCCCCCCACACCCCCCCCCCATCAAGATAAAATCTTATAACAGTGATTTCTTTGGTGTGTTAATGACTGGAGTGAGGACTGATTAAGGGGTTGATAATGACCCTTCATTGTTAGACTGTGGAGAAGGAAATAGCAACCCAGTCCAGTACTTTTGCCTGGGAAATCCCACGGACAGAGGAGACTGGCAGGCTACAGTCCGTGGGCTTGCAAAGAGTCAGATACGACTGAGCAACAACAACAACAAATGTTAGACCTTATCTTTTCTCCTTTTTGGGTCTTACAACCACCCTGCACTATTATCTCTATTTTGCAGACAGGGAAACTGAACTCCAGAGAAGTCAGGCTCTTTGCCTGATGTCATCAGCTAGTTTGGAGTAGAAATACATCCCGTATTTCCTTTCCTTGGGTCTAGAGTTCTGTCCACAGCCAGCACAGGGCCCGTGGAATTTCCAAGTTGGGCCTGGCCAAGGGTCAAGCGCGGATGAGGGACTGGGAGTTTGTGGGAGGCTGAGGAGGTCTAGGAGGAGGCCCAGGCTTTCCCTGCAGGACTCCTACATGGTGTGTACCGCCTTGTCTGAAGCTCCGCGTGGAAAAGGTCCCTGACGATGGTGCCGTCATCTTCATTCTTGGCCAACCAGCGGCCACAGGGGAACGTCATGCACTTGCCAAGGGATGGGGCGTCCACCTCTACCCAGTCTACAAACCAGCCTGGAGCCTTGCCTGGAGGGAAGGAGACACAGAACCCCTCAAGGACCTCTACACAGATGGCTTTCTGTGCACAACTTCAGGACTCCAAGCATCCTTCCCTAGTCAAAGGCTGGTGCCTATGGCTCCACCGTGGACTCATCATTGCTTCTGCTTACAGCAGTGTGGACTGATTCCTGTGTACCCTACCGGATCCTACTCTGGGCTGCTGTCAGTGAAATGAACAGAAGGGAAGGGATATGGAGAAGAGATGACGGGAGGCAGAGTCTGAGGGGAGGGAAGCAAAGAACCGTCC
>NW_011494742.1:195088-219109 GCF_000754665.1 Bison bison bison | reverse complement strand
AGAACCGTCCAGGGTGGAAGGTATTCCCAAAAGGGAACCCAGATGCCAGAGAGAGCCTGTGTTAACAAGGGCTCCATATTTTCATCTAGTGGCAGGGCGACATGCTGGGCTCCCTGGCCTCAGTTTATGATTCATGAAGGGAAGGGAAACAAGTGAAGGATCTATGCTCCTCCCTGGGAAAATGAGTGCTCAGGTTTAAAGAAAGAAATGGAAGCCGGGCAGAGACCTTGTCCCTCAGTCCCAGAAGCAAGGAGAAAGGCCTCCTTCCTCAGGCTCACAAGATATGGTTTGAAGACCAAAAAAAAATGAGTCCTGCTTTAGTGAGAGAGAACAAACTTGGGCACAGTATTAGGGGCTTCTGGGAAGAACTGGCTTCATCCGTGGTCCTAAGTGGAGCCCCCAGACCAACAGCCTCAGCATCACCTGTGAAATATAAAATCTCTTGAGCCCCATCCCAGACCTACTGAGTCAAAAACTGGCTGCACACTGAAATTTCTGACTGTGGGGTTTGGGGAGAAAGCTTTAAAAAATCACTGGTGTCCGGGCCCTACCCTGATCAATTAGACCAGAATCTCTGTGTGCAGTCATGAAGGGACTGAGGGAGCTGTGTCATCACGGAAAGCAGATGACATCCAAGCCTACCCTAGATTCTTTCCTAGGCACCCGTGGGGGCCTGCCCATGGTCCTCATGTTCTCAGCCAGGAACAGAAGGGAGGGAAGCCAGACCTGTGTTGTCATGACCGATTCTGACTTTCCACAGATCTCCCAGGCCCAGGGTCTCCACGGTGAAGATTTCGATGCTATCCCTCTCAAACTTGTTGCTGTTGGTCTTGGAGGATTTCAGGAGGGTCATTCCTGCAACCAAACGACCCCAGCATGACTGGCTAGGCCTGAGGCCTTCAAACTTAGTCTGACTACCCCTCTTAGTCTCTTCTCCTAATGAGCAAATTTCTGAACTTCTATCAAATTTAGACTATACAGTTACTATCTGTGGGGCATTTTTGGTATTTTGTGTGTGTGTGTGTGTGTGTGTCCTTGTATGGAGCTTTGCAATAACTCTTTGACATACGTATTTTTATTTCCTGCTTTGCTAAAGAAAAGGAGACACACCCACAAATTAAGGGCCTTATCCAAGATCACCTGGGAGAAAGCGGTGGGGCCCTAAGACACAGCCCTCAGGTTTCTCCACGTAGGGAGGGAGCCACCTTCACATGTTCCCTGCATTGAGGAAACAGGGGCTCCCCTGCAGGATGGGGCATGTGCCAATTCTCTGGAGACTCTTCCCTGGATGACAGAAGGAGGACTGGATTCCAGCGCCCCTCACCAGCCACCTCACATACAGGCTCTGTCCTAGGGCTCTGACTGCGGTGTCGATCGGAAATTTAAGGTGGTCCCAGGGTCATCACCATCCCCTCCTGCCTCATTCTTCAAGTCTCCTTATCCCTGTAAGTCCTGCCTCATGTAGGAAGTCTTTTGATAATCATAGACTTACTGCAGATGATTTAAGTGCACAGAGTCAGACAGACCTTGGTTATTGTCTGGGTGGCCTTGGGCAAATTACTTAATTCTCTGAGATCTGGTTTCCTCAAATGTCAAAAGGGGTGGCTTTGGTGCCTTCCCCATAGAGGAGTTGTGACTATTTAATATGATGACTGTTGAGTGTTGAAGAATGTGCCAAACACATAGAAATCCCTTGGCAAATAAAAGCACTCTGTTAGGCCCCCTCAATTTCATTGACTATGGTTCAGTAACTATTGCAATGACATACATTTGTAAGTTTCAACCTGATTCACTCATTATATTTGCATTATTTAACCTATTAAATAATAATATTAATAATAAATGCTTTATTGTCATTTTGTCTCAAATATTTTACACATTCAATTTCATTAAATCCACAACTCTATGAGATATCTACTAGTTTAATCTCCATTTTACAAAAGTGCGTGTGTGTGCTCAGTCATATTAACTCTTTGTGACCCCATGGACTGTACCCTCCCAGGCTCCTTTGTCCATGAAATTTTCCAGGCCAGAATTCTGTGTTGGGTTGCCATTTCCCACTCCAGGGAATTTTCCCAACCCAGGGATCAAGCCCTTGTCTCTTATGCCTCCTGCACTGACAGGCAGATTGTTTACCAACTGCGCTATCAGAATACGCTACAAATGGGGGAAACTAAAGCAAAGAGAGGTTAAGCCCCTTTCCCGAGGTCACACAGCTACTAAGCGGTATAGGAGAAATTTAAACCAATTAGTCAAGCTCGAGTACACACGACTGAATTAGAATATGAGCATCTCAAAGTCGGTGATTACCAAGTCAGGGATCGCCCCTTCATTCTTCAGCAATGCTTAGAATAGAGCTTTAGGAGTAATGAGAAAATATGTGACGACTACGTATTTGAGGAACTGGTTCTTCTCTGAGCTCAGAATGGCTGGACAGGCGGCCCAAGTGGATGCTGACTCGGGCGCATATGCCACCTTCTGTGATGGCCTTGACAGAGGCTCCAGAATGACCCCAAGATTCCCTGAGCATCTCATATCAAGAGTACCATGGAACCCACTGGCTGAATCTTATTGGAGGCTGGGAAGAGCCACCATTTCCCAGGTTGTTATTGAGATAGAGTTAGAGCTACCTCTGCATTCAGAATAGAAGGAAAAAGCTGGCAAAAGACACAGAGCAGAGACCTCTCACTGTGTGGACTCAGGAGCTTCTTCACTGTAGTTTTGAAAGGCCACCACAGTGACGCCTCAAAGAAGGGTGCAGGAAATGGTTAAACAAAACAAAACCAAACCACCTTTCAGGAAGGCTGGACAAAGACTTGGGCGCCATTGCCTGGGGAGAGGATGCTGAAGGCAAGATGATTTTCACAGCTTCCAAACACTTGTAGGGGGTAGAGGCAGCAACGAGGGCTGAGAGAGGACTTAGAAGGATTTTAAAAGAATTTTAAAAGAACATTTAAAAGAACAAGGAATTGCCTTTCTCTCTTGGAGTCAGTCGCATGTAATCTTTCAAGAGTCAGAGGCACGCAAGTGTACAAAATAGGGACAGGAAAACCTCTCCAATAAATGGTGCAGGGCAAATGGATGTCTACAGGCAAAATAATTCATTTGGACCCTTCTCTCACATCATACACAAAAATCAGCTCAAAATGAATTACAGATTTAAATATAAGACCTGAAACTGTAAAACGCTTAGAAAAAAAAAACATAAGGAAAACACTTGATGACATTGGTCTTGGTAATGAGTTCATGAATATGACACCCAAAACACAGGCAACAAAAACCAAAATTAGCAAGTGGGATTACATTAAACTAGAAGCACAGCAAAAGAAACCGAATTCTGTAGAATGGGAAGCATATTTGCAAATCATTTACCTATAAGGGGTTAATCACCAACATATATAAAGAAATATACGACTCAATAATAAAGAAAATCTAACAACTCAATTAAAAATGGGCTAAAGACTTAAATGGACCTTTCTCCAGAGAAGACATAAAAATGGCCAATAATGTATGAAAAAAGTATTCATTGTCACTAATTATGAGGGAAATGCAAATCAAAACTACAATGAGATACCATCTCATACCTGTCAGGAGGTCACTATCAAAAAAAACAAAAGACAACAAGTGTAGTGAGGATGTAGAGAAATTGGAATCCTTACACACAGTGGGTGGAAGTCCAAAATGATGCAGTTGCTCTGGAAAATAGTATGAAAGTTCTTCAAAAAGTTGAAAATATAACTACCATAAGAACCTGCCATCTCACTTCTGGGTATATATCCAAAAGAATGAAATCAGGTCCTTGAAAAGATATTAGTACTCCTATGTTTGCTGCAGCATTACTCAGAATAGCTAAGACATGGAATAAAAATCCTAAATGTCCATTGACAGATGAATGGATAAAGAAGATGTGGTATATACATACAATGGAATATTACTCAGCCTTGTAAATGGAGATTCTTTGATATGCAACAATGTGGATGGTTCTTGAGGATATTATGCTAAGTGAGATAAGCCAGGCACAGAAAGACTAATACAGCATGACTCCACTGAAATGAGGTATCAAGGTCAAATTCATAAAATCAAAGACTGGATTGGTGGTTACCAGGAGCAAAGCGTAGGAGGAAATAGGGAGTTATTAATCATCAGGCATAAAGTTTCAGTTTAGTAAGATGAACCACCTCTAAAGATCTGTTGTACACCATGAACCAACAGTCAACAATAATGTTTATATGTTTAAAATTTGGTAGGAAAACAGATTGCATGTTAAGTGTTCTTCCCACAATACAATAAAACAGTAAAGAAAATTTTAAAAATGATTTCTTAAAAAAGAAAGTGAGAGACATGACCGGGATATCTCTGGAAAGTTCCACTGTCTCCTCCAGTCTCCCGCAAGAGGAACATGGGTGAATGGGGCCTTGCATTGCTCTCTTACCAGTGTCATCTTGAGTGCCAAAGAGTGTGATGAAGACATTGGCATCGGTGCCAGCATTCTTCTTGTCCCCAGTCTTTATGGTCACTGAAAATGTGGTAGATTTATCTGCAGGAGAAGAGTGTGGAGAAGTGAGTGGTAGACTGCACCTCCCATGAAGGGAGGAGGGAGATAACGTATTGAGCACGTTTCTCTGCTTCGGCTGACTGTTTCTATGAGTCACTTTCCTTGCAGTATGTGTTGTTCCGTAGTTGCCTTTAGTCTGGAAACTTCCAGAAGGCAGAGATGAGACTCCCCACCCCTACTGCCAGCTCACACAGGAAACCCTCAGTCAGTAGAGTTGTAGGATGCTCGAGGAAGACTTGGGGTGACTGTGGGGTTCAAAGGCTCATCAGCCAGGAACCCTGGTCTGACTCCTCCAGATTGGGAAGTTTTAAGGATGCGAATTTCAAGGAAGGGAGCACAAGCATCCCAGCACTCTTGAAAGTTCATTCTTCCCCTTGACAAAAATATTCGTATTGGGAGTCTATACCGAGCTGGGAGGGGAGGTTGCAAGACTAAGTCAAAGGAAAGGAAAGTCGTTCTGTCGTGTCCAACTCTTTGAGACCCCATGGACTGTAGCCTACCAGGCTCCTCTGTCCATGGGATTTCCAGGAAATAGTACTGGAGTGGATTGCCATTTCCTTCTTTAGGGGATCTTCCTGACCCAGGGATCGAACCCATGTCCCCTGCATTGTAGACAGACGCTTTACCATCTGAGCCACCAGGGAAGTCTAAGTCAAAACCAACTGTAACTATTCTGTTCTATTTCATTCCATTCCTGACAATAACTCCATGCTAAGCCACGTACTTTACAGCCAGCTATATGCTAGACATGTGAGAACATGCCCCTGTCACCTTCCCATTCTTGCCACGGAAGACTGAGAGGGCAGCACAGATAGATTCCCAGAAAAGGAAGTGCTCGGAGTCCAGAGTGGAGAGGAAGATGGAGACCTAGTTGGGGAAAGACAGAGGAGATGGGTGCTGGAGGGAAGAAATCAGCTCTAGGAAACCTTTCTGCTCCAGGGCCAGGCTGTCGAGGGGGGCGTTGTCACCACCTCCCCCGCCCTCCTCCATGCTTGGTGGCAGCACATAGGACTCGTCCACTGGCAACAGCTCCCTGGACAGCTGGCCATCGTCCTCCTCCACAGCCAGCCAGCGTTGGCACGGGAAGTAGTACCTGTGCAGGAGGGGAATGGGGAAAGTTTGGGAATGTGTCTTTGAGAAGGTCTCATGAAACAGCAGTCATGGCTGAGACATAAGAGGCCCTCATGGGACCCAAATGCTCCCCTGTCTGCCCCCACCCCCCAGCATTGCCCTCCCATCCTACCTAAGAATCACCCCACTAGTTCCTTGCCTGGTGGTGGTTTAGCCGCTAAGTCGAGTCTGACTTTTGTGACCCCATGGACTGTAGCCTGCCCAGCTCCTCTGTCTATGGGATTTCCCAGGCAAGAATACCGGAGTGGGTTGCCGTTTCCTACTCCAGGGGATCTTCCCGACCCAGGGATCAAACTCAGCTCTCCTGCTTTGCAGGCAGATTCTTTACCAACTGAGCTACAAGGGAATCCAGTTTGCCTGGAAGTCTACACTTGCCTGGAGTAGACAACAAATATGGGATGTGGTTTCCATACACCCCATGGAAAAAGGCTGTGCCTGGAATCAGGGTCACATAGGAGGAATGTAGAGAAGGAGGGGTTTCTGGGGATTGTTCTGGCCTTTTCTAGAATCAATCTATTAGCCAGAGCTACTTTGGCAGAGAATATTGTACATAGGAGGTGCTTCATACCTAAAGGATTGTAATGGAATGACCCACTTAAGCTTCTGAAAGATACAAAGAATATGACCTTTAAGGAGCTGGCACAGCAGACAGCGGACACCATCCAGGGAAGGGAGGTCCAAGTTAGACTCCTCAGCAGAGAAGCTGAACCCAGTGCAAGGGAGGAGCCGGGATGGAAGGGAAGGCAGGACAAGGGCTGGGAGAAGCAGCAGAGAGTGGGCACTAAGGACTCGCCTCTAGAGCCCGACTGGGTTTGAATCCTGGCTCTGCCACCTACAGTCCTTTGAGACTGAACAAGTTTCTTTACAGCTCTTTCTGTGAGAGTTGCCAGATTTAGCCTGCAGAATCACAGGACTCCCAGTTAAATTGGAATTTTAGATGAGCAAGGAATAATATTTGGGACACACTTATACTAAAATATTATTCTTTGCTTATCTGACTTTCAAATTTAAGTGGCCATTCTACATTTTATCTAGCAACCCTCTATAGAATGAGGATAATGTTGCCTATTTCAAAGGCAGTGGTGAGAATTACAGGAGTAAAACATTTTTAAGTGCTTAAATTTCCTGGCTTTTGGTACATTCTTGGTTAAAAATTCGCTAATACTTTGATAGTGATGATGATGATGGTGATGGTGATACTTCCTTTCTTTGTCTTCAGCCCAAGCCTGGGATTTCTGGAGGCTGTGGGCTGGACAGTTCACCATCGGGCCCCTGGGCTCCCAGAACAACTCAGAGGGTTTGGGGACAGACTATCTCTAAGTTGGGGCTGCTGCACACCATCCCTACCACGGTCCAGGTGCATAAGATGCATTCAGAGACAGGTCAAAGTCTGGAGAGGCTGGAAACAGCGTAGACCGGGGGTCTCATCCCTTTCTGAGCCCCACACCCTCCTACAGTCCTTACTGCCTCCCATCAGCGTGTGAGAGGAGCAGGCCAGGGGCATGGAGGTGCAACTGTGCATCGAAAGTGAAAGTGAAAGTCACTCAGTCCTGTCCAGCTCTTTGGGACCCCATGGACTAAACAGTCCATGGAACTTTCCAGGCCAGAATACTGGAGTGGGTAGCCATTCTCTTCTCCAGGGGATCCTCCCAACCCAGGGATCGAACCCAGATCTCCCCCATTGCAGGCAGATTCTTTACCAGCTGAGCCACCAGGGAAGCCCAAGAATACTGGAATGGGTAGCCTATCCCTTCTCCAGAGGATCTTCCTCACCCAGGAATCGAACGAGGGTCTCCTGCATTGCAGGTGGATTCTTTACCAACTGAGCTATCAGGGAAGACCCCGGTAGCTGTGCATCAAGGGACATGGATTTAAACGGTGGGAGGAGCTCAGCCTTCAGAGAGACAAACTAGATTGCTTTGAAATTAGTGTTTAAGTGAAAAATGCATATTGCTCCACTTTTCAGCCTTTTAAATGTATGAATGGAAAAGTTAATTTTTTCTTCAACCAAATAATTTATGAATAATAGGCTTTAGTTCTAAATTATGGCCAATTAAGGGAGAGAGACAGAAATAAAGAAAAGAGTCGGGTTGGGGCTGCGGAGGAGTAATGAGAGTGTGGGAGGCTGGAGGAGGACAGAGACAGGAGACAGAGGCATAAGGAGCTGGAGAGACTTATACTAGGAGACAGAACAGTCAGCAAGACAGAAAGGGGCGGGCGCAAGCCCTCCCACATCCGCGAAGAGCGCATGCGCAAGGCCTCAGCGCCTGTCTTCTGGGCGCGTCATCCGTGCTGTCCTTGAGATACCTGCTCGGGGAAGTTGGAGGTCCTCAGCACGCCCACTGCGGCAGCATCGCGGGCCCCGAGCCTCCGGATCCCGCTCCCTGGGGGGAGAACCGGAGCCAGAGGCCGGACGGGCCTGAGTGCCGGGCATTTAGCCTGCACCCCCAATGATGCCAACAAGCACCCACAGGAGGTCTAGCGGAGGACTGGACCTCTGGGCCAGTGTTCTCCCCTTCCTCCCACAGGAGGAATAAATCCTGCTCCAAGAGGCCTGGGGAGGGCACTAGGTGGCTGTTTTTCAGGAGTGAAGGAGAAGAAAGGCATGCAGGTGTTCTGGCATGGTACCCCCCACTCCAGCCAGGGCAATGGAAGGAAGAGGCAGAGCTGGGGTCAGCAGGAGGTTTAAAGTGAGCATGGAGGCAAAGCTCAGGGCCCCTAAAAGGTTGGGTTTCACTTGAAAGTAAAACTGGAATGCGAGGATTACACACTGTAAAATGTATTTAATGCACGGCCTTTCCTATTTTGTGAGTAAAGGCTGAAGCTCATCAGATATGCCCACTGGTGTTACAGGAAGAGCACAGTGACAAGAGTGGGTCTGGGGCTCGGGGACTCTGGGTTTGTGCCTCTGGTCTTCTCCTAACATGCCGCATGGTCTCTGCACCCCAAGTTCCATCACATTAAGGCTGCATGAAATCATTGTCAGGTCTTTTCTGTCTCAACATTCTGTGACTCTCACACCACCCCCTGCCCCAAATCCTGGAGGAGTGAGGGGTTTTGGAGAATATCTTCCTGTTAGGTGAAACTTACGGGGAAAAATAATTCAAACTTTTTGATCAACCCTCGCTGGAAAGCCCACCCAACACATTTGCCACTTGTAATGGAATTCAAGAATAACATCTGTCTTTCACGATTCAGGGTCTTATGAGACCCCCATCAATAAGAACAGGAATCTATGTCTTAGGGCTCAAAACAGGTGGAAAAAGGCTATCTGATCGAGTGTGGACAGAGCTCAGAACACTAAATACATTCCTAACTTCTGTGGCATTTGCTTCTTCCTCTCTGAAGTTGAGTGATTTGACTTTATTGCAGATCTGTATAAAAAGATAGCTAAAGTATTAAAGGAGGAAGGAAGATGTGGCAAACCTCACTTAGTCAACAAGGAAAGGGGCGAGGAAGCAGCAGAGAGAAGGACTTAACAAAGACGGGCTAATTCAAGACAACACTCTACCAAACGTCTGCCCATTTCTGTTACGTATTCAGAAGCTAAAACATCAGAGATTCATAGCTTTAGAGGTGAGGAGGACTTTGAATTTTTAAGTCCTTGCTAATGTACTTGGAATCTCTGGGCTATAAGGGGTCTTTAAGAGCCAATGCACAATTTGTCACATCTCCTTCCACTGTAAGGAAGAGCATGGAAACATACACTGAGGAAAAGCCTCCATCAGCCTGGATGTCCGAGAGATCACAGTGATTCTCAATATATACGCCCTTGATCCCTTCCCCCCGAGACCTGTGTTATGAGTAAGAACTAAGCTTCCATTGTGTGAGGCCACTGACATTTTAGGGCTACTTGTTATCTAGCAGAACTTAGCCTATTCTGACTGATACAGCTTGGGATACCACATGGACATGATTGTCAAATAAATGGTCACTGAAGTGATGTGAAAGGAAGAGGTTGCCCAGGAGCATGTATTTAAAGTGTCTCTGCAAGAAGTCAGGCAAATCAAACACCCCACGAGCTCAGAGTCTCCTCGCCCCCTGCCGTCCACAGTCCCTGGCATACATGGGCACCACAGGATCAATGGAATCAAAAGGCATCATGCCCTCTTCAGGTGAAATGTTCTTAATTCCCCCTTCAGAATTCCTGCCACAACTCCTAGATTTCTTAACCAGCCACTATTCTTTTCTTGAAGATGCATTTTCTCTTTTCCATCAGCCCCCTTAGAATGTGGTGCCTGACGTCACCCCAAGGCTCCAGGAACTGTCTGAGCAGAGCCGGTGAGAGGAGAGGATCGGCTCTCCTCATTCCAAGTGTGATGGGACTGTCAACGTGAACATCAACCTGACACTTCTGAAATGTTTTTTTCCAAAGAGGCCAGTGGTGGAGCCTCCCAGGCTAGAGTCCCCAAACTGTCTCAACTTCACAGTTTTCTCCCTGCCCGAGGGACTAGCAGCCTCCTTATATGAGAGGATGTGAGTCTGTGGGTAGAGCCCCAGTCAACCCATGGGAGACCTCAGACCCCAGGACAACGCACTCAGAACCATTCACAGCTGCAAATCACCATTAAAAAGACTTTCCACATCATTCGTTCATGGACCCTGACAGCTTGAGACTCCTCTAAAAGACCTCAAGCACTCTCTATTTGGAAAATAATTATTCTTTTTTTTTTTTCTTGCAATTGAGTTGCAGATCAGTAAATCTTCGGCCCCCACTTCCCCCAGTCCCTTCCTCCTGGGGTTTCAAGCTCAGACTCAGCTGCCCTCCAGAGCAACTGTCTCAGAGGCCAGAAGGGCTCCAAGGGGTCCTGCTGAGGCTCCACTGAATCTGTCCAGCTTTGGACATCAGACCCCTGGGGCCACTGTGGCTCTGTCTGGGTGACCTCACGGCGGCGGCAGGGGCTCTGGGCATCACACCGTCTTGAGCCTTTCTGCTCAGACAGCATCTCCCGAGGGGGCCTGACAGCAGCTGACATCTCCCTGCTCCTTCCCCCCATCTCCCATGCTCAGCTTCAGCAGGGTGCCCATGAAATGCAGCCAGCCAGGAGCCTGGATGTGTTCTCAGCATGGCTTTGGAGCACCTTCAGCCTGTCTTGCCACCCTCTCCATTATTCTTTTCCTGTTTCCTATCCTCCATGATCCTCATGCCCAAGAAAAACACAGTGACCCACTGCATCCCGAATGTGCCCCCTGGCTCTCCACCTCTGTGCCACCTGAATCACATTTTCCAACCACTTTTAATGCTCTCGTTTCAAGCACTCAAACATCCAAGAGCTGCCTGTTCACAAAGGCACATCTCGATGCCACCTTGGATAAAAGAGCAGCCTGATAACCTGCCATCACACCCTCCGCCTGGTCCCCTCAATGTTCTAGGTTACCGTGCGGAGACCACCAGCACCTGCTTGCCCTGCAGTCCCTGTGGTCTCCCTACCTCCCTGGCTGTCAGCTCCTCAACCACCCTGCACTTCTCCTGCCCCATTTCCTAGCTGTCTGGCCACTTTTAGATGTTGACTCACTGGAACCTTCCTACTCAGGGAAAGAACGGATACTGCCTTTTACTGGGTGTTGGGCCCCCTGACACACAGTACCTCACTTAGTCCTCGAAATGATTTTGTGAAAGAGTTTCTTTATGCCCATTGTATGGGTGGAAGAACTGAGACTTGAGAGGTGACTGCCCAGGCCACACAGGCAAAGAGTGGAAGAGAAAGGAATTGAACCTGAACTACCTCCCATCATAGGTTTCTGCTCTTCAAAGGTGGTGTCTGAGCCAGTTGTTCAGCTGGCAGCACTTAGCATGGCTTGTGTTTGTTGAATTAATGAATGAATCAACACATCAAGCATAATTTTATTTATTAGTTGACTTAATAAGTATCTATGGTATGCCTATTACGTGCTGGGCACTCTTCTAGGGACTGGGTGGTGAGGGGGCAGACACAGCAGTGAGCAAAACAGATGAAGTTATTTCCTCATTCAGGGGACCTCATATTCTACGTCGGGGAGAGGAAGAATGGCTACATGGAGCAGTGTATTGTAAGTCAGTGATGTGGGGGAAGTAAACTGAGGAGGAGGCATAAAAGGTCCAGGGCTGGGACTGGGGCCTCGCTGAGCCGGTGGGACCTAAGCAGAGACCTACCTAGACAAAGGATGAGCGAGCCATTGGGGCAGGAGTGCTAGCGGGAGGGGGCAGCACACGCGAAGGCCCTGAGGTGGGACCACGTCTGCTGGCTTCAAGGAACAGCAAGGAGTGAGCCAAAGGGGTGGGACCGGCCACTGGAAGTGCTCTCGCTCTTATTCTGACAGACCTGGGAGCCTCTGTGCAGTGTGAGCAGAGAAGGCACGTGGCCTGGGGGTCTGGACAGCTGCAGACACGGGCAGGGCCTGGGTGAGGCGGAGGGGCCAGCCAGGAGGCTTTGACCAGGAGGTGCTGAAGATGGGGAGGGGCGTCTGACAGCTTTTCTGACAGAAAGGGCAATGGAGGGAGGGGTGGGGGGCAGCAGAGAGGAGTTACAGGCACCCAGTCTGCAACGAGATGAGTGACTGGGACAGCTCAGTGTGCGTTCACCCTTCTGGCCGCAAAGGTCTTATTCCTGAGCTAACAAAGGTCATGGAAGGTTGTGGCGCTGTTGAGAAGACAGTGCCTCTCCGAGAGAGAGGATCCTTGCTCTCATTCTGCTTCCAACGGATGGCCATGGTTTTACATCTCTCTCCCAGGGTAGGCTTTGCTCAGAGTCACTCTCTGCTTGCCCATGGCTGGAGCCAGCTGAGCACAGAGCCCTTACTGCTGCTTCAATACCAACGAAACAAAGTAAAGAAACCATGCAACACCAACAAGGAAGGATGGCAGGGGAAGAGGAGGAGACGAGCAGAGTGAGGAGTGGAGGAAGGAAAAAGAAAGGGCAGGGAAAAGGAGAGAGGAGTAATGAGAAGGGTCCAGTCGCGAGAGTGATAAAGATATAAGACACTTGAGCAAATGTAACAGGAACATGTAGCCTGTGTGAAGCAAGTGTAGAAAATGGCCTGACTGAGATACTCAAGGAGCGCCTGGAGAGACAGAAATGTGTGCCTGGGGGAGCACTTCATGGTCTAAATGTGCAGTTCTCTGCACATACATTTAACAGCAAAATGATCAAAATTCCAACAGGGTTTTTAAAAAGTCACCCAATGTCTTAATTTGAAAAGGTAAGAACAGCTAATATCCTTCATAATGAAAGAAGACAAGTATGGACAGAAATTAAAACAGATTATAGAGCTGCAATAATTTTCAAGTATGTTGGGCTGGCCCAGAGATGCCAAATCAACCGAACAGAGGTCACCGACCCTAACCAGGCTGCATGGGATGTTCACAGTTTGTCCCTGTCCTTACATTTTTTGGAGCACTTTATCTTTGTCAAGATTAAATGCTTTATTTAGATTTTGAGACCATCTTGAGATATAAGTTGGGCTATTAACTTTAAACCCATTTATCAGAAGAGCAAATGAAAGCTCATGAAGATGGAGTTTGGGATTGACATGTACACACTATTATATTTAAAATAGATAACCAATAAGGAGCTACCATATAGCACAGGAAACTCAGTCTACTAACCTGAACGGGAAAAGAATTTGAAAAAGAATGGATAGTTGTATGGGTATAACTGAATCACTTTGCTGTACACCTGTAATGAATACATCATTGTTAATCAACTATACGGCAATATAAAATAAAAAGTTTTTATAAAGATGGTGTAGTAACTTGTCCAGGGTGACCTGGTGAGTTTCTGGCAGAGCACCTACCCCAGGGGAGGACCCTGGTTCCCAGTGTGGGCTTGTCCCACAGCCCTTCTCTGCAATCACAGGGTCCTCATGTGGCCTCATAGAAATCCATGACACTGGGCTGTATGTGAGCTGTCCCTCAGTGCCCCCTTCTGGAGTAATCCCTTGGGCTGGGGGGGCAGGGTTGAGGTGGAAGATGGGGTGACCTCCATCAACCCCTACCTTGTACAGAGGGAGGAATGTTTCAAGAGACACCAGGCTGTGGGCCAAGATGTTGTTTGATCCAAACATTTATTTCTTAAGTGCCCTCGACATTCTGGGCACTGGCAGGCCCTCAGCAGCTCCACAAACCTCTCCAGATCTTGCCCGCTTCCCTCTCTGCCCACCTCTGTGCCCCCGCCCCCAACAGCTCCACGTCTCCTTTCATGTCTACTGCCCCTTGACTCCTCTCGTCCAAAAGGCAATGTGGCCTACTTGTGGAAACACACCAGATTCATCTCTGATGGTCTGGAGTTCTGGTCCTGGCTCTGGCACAAACTGATGCTGGGGCTACAGCCTCACCTCCCTGGGGTGTGGTTCCTTCACCTGTCAGGAGAACAAGATCCCCTTCCCACCCTAGCTCCAGTGGGTAGCTGTGAATCTGGAGCAAGGGCCAGCAAGCTATGGCCTGTGAGCCAAACCTGGCCCACCACCCACTTATGTACCCAAGCAAAGGTTTTACATCTTTAAATGGTTGAAAACAATATAAAGAAAAATACTTTTTGTGACATGTGAAAATTACATGGAATTCAAGTTGCAGTGCCCATGAATGAAGTTTTTGTGGAACACAGACACATCCATTTACTTTGCTGTTGTTGCTGTTGAGTTGTTAAGTCATCTCCAACTCTCTGCAACTCTATGGACTGTAGACCACCAGTCTCCTCTGTCCATGGGATTTCCCAGGCAAGAATACTGGAGAGGGTTACCATTTCCTCCTCTAGGGGATCTTCCCAACCAAGGGATCGAACTCACATCTCCTGCATTGGCAGGCAAATTCTTTACTGCTGAGCCACCAGGGAAGTCCAGTTCCTGACTACTCTAACTTAAAAAAAAAAAAAACAGCCAGCTTAAATAAAATCCATTCACTTAGGTATCATCTATGGCTACTCTTCTGCAGCAAAGGCAAAGCCGAACAATTGAAACAAAGACCAAATGGCCTAAAATATTTGCTATCTGGCATTTACAGAATAAGTTTCCTTATTCCTAGTCTAGACCATTAAAGTCATGTCCTGGAAGTCACTTTATACGTGGAGAGACTTGTGAATAGTAAGTCTGGGCATGGAGATTGGGCCATGGCAGGAATAGAAAGCCTGACTTTCTGAAGTGATGGACATAAAGAATTGGATTAGATGTTCCACTAGACTGCCCGCCTGACAGGGCAAGCAGCTGAGGGGCAGCCCAAGGAGAGAGAAGGGAGGGAGGCAATGCCCACCTAGCCAGCTCCATGTGCCAAACCCACATCCTAGCCACCCCCTCTCCTCACTCATCACAGCCACCCCACCCTTACCCTTCTTTCCATGACTATCTTAGGGGCAGGCATGGCCTCCCCTCCCTCCCCTCCAGTCCCACTCACGTGATCTCATTGTTCACATCAGTGATGTCTATTCTGTCCAGGAACCAGCCTGGTCTGTTGCCTGAGTTGTCATGGCGAATCCGAATCTTGGTCAAGGGCCCCAGATCAATGGCATAGATGGTGAAGGTATCTGTCTGGGAAAGATCAGAGTAGCACTCATGGAGGGGGGCAGCCCTCCCCACCTCACCATCAGCTTCACCCTCCCAGGACCTGGGGCAGCCTGAGGCCAATTGTTAGATCCAAAGCATCAAGAAGGAGGGGGCATGGAAAATGTAGCCAGCCATCTGGGGTTTGGTCTGCACTGCCGACTTTTGTTTATTGAATTATCATTAATATACAACATTAAATTAGTTTCAGGTGTACAACATAGTGGTCCAATATTTTTATACATTATGAAATGATGACCACTTAAAGACCAATTATCATCCATCACCATACAGAGTCATTACAACATTATTGACTATGTTCCCTATGTGTACATTACACCCCTGAGACTTCTTTATTTTATAGCTGGAAGCCTCCACCTCTTCATTCCCTTCACCTACTGCACTACTGTCTTTTCACCTGCCCCTGCCAGGGGGGTCTTCTCACTTTCACTGTGTCCTGGAAGGTGGAGGGAGGTAAGAGGGTGATAGAAGTGACCGTGAGAGAGGGCTAGGGAAAATGGGCTGACTGAATGCCCACATTTGTGTTGTGGTGTGTGTGTGTGTGTGTGTGTGTGTGTGTGTGTAGGGCCTGTTGCTTGCATATGTGCAGATACTACATGCCGTGTGTGTACATATGTGCATAAACTCCTTCAACCACAAATTCTGATTAAGTGCCTGCTGCTGCTGCTGCTAAGTCACTTCAGTCGTGTCCGACTCTGTGCGACCCCATAGACGGCAGCCCACCAGGCTCCCCCGTCCCTGGGATTCTCCAGGCAAGAACACTGGAGTGGGTTGCCATTTCCTTCTCCAATGCATGAAAGTGAAAAGTGAAAGTGAAGTCGTTCAGTCATGTCCGACCCTCAGCAATCCCATGGACTGCAGCCTACCAGGCTCCTCCATCCATGGGATTTTCCAGGCAAGAGTACTGGAGTGGGGTGCCATTGCCTTCTCCAGATTAAGTACCTACTATGAGTCAAAGTGCAAATCCGAAGTGATTGACAGGATGTAAAGTGTAAGACCTAGATTGCTCACCATTCAAGTGGGAAGAGAGACCACTAGGGAAGCCTTATAGAATACCAGTTGCACATATATGTGCTGGAGGAAACAGATGACACCAGGACCAGAGGGTGAACCCAATACGTGGATGAGATCTTGACTATAACTTTTAAACTACTTATTGAAAAGCATTCCAAATTTACAGAAAATTTGCAGAAACAGTGCAATGAAATTTTGTAAACCCCTAGATCTTGCTTTCTCTCTCACTCTCTCTTGCCCTTTCTCATTTTTTGCCTAAATTATTTGAAAGTATTTGGCAGATATCATGATCCTCTACTTTTGACTTCTTCAGCATGGATTTTCTAAGAATAACATTCTTATATAATCTCAGTGCTTGCGTGCTCAGTAACAAGTCGTGTCCGACTCTGTGATCCTATGGACTGTAGCCCGCCAGGCTCCCCTGTCCATGGGATTCTCCAGGCAAGAATACTGGAGTGGGTTGCCATGCTCTCTGCCAGGGGATCTTTCCAACCCAGGGACTGAACCCGCATCTCCTGCAGCTCCTGCACTGTAGGTGGATTCTTTACCGCTGAGCCACCAAGGAGGCCCTACATGTAATGACAGGACAATTACCAAGTTCAGGAAACAAAGTCAACACAATATTATTCAACACAATATTATTTAACATATAGTCTATGTTCAAATTTCACCAGTTGTACCAATTACATCCTCTGCAGCAATTTTCTTCCAATTCTAGTCATCATAGTGGCTGCAAGTTTTAAAGGAAACACAGAAATAAATTCTTATCCTCAAGTCATGGGAAGGTGGTGTTGAAGAAAAAAGCAGGGGACATCTGAAATAGATCAAGCAATGAGCCCAGAAGTATTTTTAATGGATGTGTACATTTCTGGTTCTCCTCTTTGTTGATGAGGGAACCTGGCTTTGGGATGCCGGCAGAAATGGGAAAGGTGACGTGAGAGACGTCTTCTAGCCAGAGGACCCTGTAAAATCTCAAGGGACAAGAATGACAGCCGCATTTCCCCCTGCTTTTCCTACTGTACCTGGGAGGAGAGGGGCCTGCATTTCTCTAAATGCTCAAATGCTGTCGTGGTGTCACTGCCTCAGGATGTAGATCAAATTTCTCAGCTGTCACTCAAGGCTCTCACACCCCCACTCCTTCAGTTGGTTGCATCAAGCTTTTCAGAGGCAGCGCCCACCATGGCTTGGCAGTAACCACAGCAGTGAGAAGACCCACCGTCCAATGTCCTCCAACTGGCCTTCCACACTTCCACCCCACACCTCCTCGTGTGGTCCCATCTTCAGGGGACAACTCTCACTGTCATCTTGAGACCAACACCATACTCCTCCACCATGGCCCAGCTCACATGCCTCCTTCCCTCCAAGTGTCCTCCGAAGCCCCATCTTCTGGTCAGTACTTCCTCCCTGAACCCGTCCCCTCACTCAGCACCTGAGGGTCTGGTACCATGCTGCCTCCAGTTAGTTCCTGGGCGTTTCCTGGACCCCACCTGGGCCTTTCTTTATGTCCCTGCCACAAAGCCCCAGTGCTTACGGACGAGGTGCTTCCATTCTACCCAGATGGACTGAACGGGACACAGTGCTGGACACAGCAGTTGCCGTGCAGGCTGGGCCTGCCTTGGAATCACCAGAGGGCTCCCTCCATCTGGGATCCACCTGCCCCCTCAGGGAGCCCATACTCTACCTGTCCCTGCTCAAACTTGTTGGACTTGTCTGACTTCTTCAGGGGCCGCTCGCCCGTGTCCCCGTATTCCTCCCCGTAGATGGTCAGGAAGACGTTGGCATCAGTGCCAGCCTTGGGCACATTCCCCGTGATCACCTGTATCTCGTAGGTGTTGGCTGGGGGACACAGAAAGGCAGTGTTGAGAATGCCCAGGCCTTGGGGGTGGACCTGAGGCTCAGCCCGTTGCATCCAGCCAGATGGTGGGAGCTGGAAAGACCTCATGGTACACCCACATCTACACTGACAGTAGAAACAAACCGGCTCCTCCTCCCTACCCAAGACTTCCCTTCACCATGAAGCCCAAGAGGCTGAGAGTTCTGGCAAGGCGCTGGTCCACAGCAACCCTCCTACTGATGTCCCCACGATGAGTCACCGGTGAGCTATACCAGGGCTCCTCCCAAGAGTCTCAGGGCAAGAGCAACACCAGCCCCCGCAAAGAATGGTCCACAGTGGCATTTCACCACAGCTCAGGTCAGGAGAGCCACAGGGGGCCCCACCTGCAAGAAGAGCTGGCATCCTTCCCTCTCTGTACCCCCCCTACCCTGGGGGGTTATGTGACCCCTCCTCAGGCTTACGTTCAGGACCCTCTTGGCCCGTGGGCACCAGCTCCACCACCAGCTCGTTGTCCTCTTTGCCCCGGGCCAGCCAGCGGTGGGCATCGAACTTGTACTCCTGGATCACCTCCTGCATCCCGGGCTCCAGCTCCTCCTCCTCTTCTTCCTCCTCGGTCTCCTCCTCCTCTTCCTCAGACGAAGACTCCTCCTCGGACGAGGACTCCTCCTCCTCATCCTCCTCGTCGCTGCCCTCTTCCTCCTTCTTTTTCTTCTTTTTCTTCTTCCTCTGCAGCTTGGCTTTCAGACGTTCCTTCCTGAGCAGCTGCCGCAGCCTGTCCTTCTCCTTCTTCCTGCGCGCCTCCTCCTCGGGTGTGAGGTCCTCCTCCCGCACCGCCAGGTGCCTCAGCCACAAGGTGTCCACGTACCAGCTGGGGCTGAAGCCCTCGCCCGTGTGGCCCAGCCGGATCTTGAAGACCTGGCCCACGTGCGCCGCCTCCAGCTGCACAAAGCGCGGGGGCTGTGGCTTGGGGAGGCCCTGGGCATCTTGCCTGGGGCCCCGCGGAGCCGCCGTAGCCAGAGGCTGGGGCTTCTGAATCAAAGCTGCCCCCGCGCCTCCTCTCCCGCCCCCAACCCAAGCCTGGTTTCCCTGCCGGACCACCCCTCCACCCAAACCAATGTCTTCTGAACCCCCGACACAGTGGGTCAAGATGGTCTCCTTCCCTCTCTCTTTCTCATTCTCCACTTTACACACACACACACACACACACTCACACACACACACTCGGCACGTCACACTCACTCCTATTTTTCTTATTTCTGTATCTCTGTTCCCTCGTGCAGAATGCCTTTATCCCCTCCTCTGCCTCTAACTAAATCTATTCATTCCAGTTCCTGAGCTTTATTATTATCTTTTTTTTTCTTCTTTAGTGTTGTGCCTTCCTGTGCTCTCTTTCCGAGCATTTTTTCCCCCAGCATTAATCATATAGAACTTTTCCAAGAAGCAAAAAAAAAAAAAATGGTGTTTGTCAAAGACAGAAGTCTCCCCCACGCCCCCAAGAGGCCCCAGCCCCCTCCCCTGATACTAGCCTTTCCCCTCCCTCAGCGCTCAGGGGGTCCCCGAGGTTGGCAAGGTCTTAGCCTAGCCTGGATGCCTGGATGCCCTCTCCGCCCACGGGCGCTTACTGTCTGTGCGCTCAGCTCTCTCCCGCAATGGGCCTAGCACATGGCCGGCTCAAAGGGCAGGGATTTAGCTCTGCTCCAGAGGACTGGGTCCTCGACCTGCCATCTGCCACTCTGGTCTGAGCCTGACATCCAGGGGAGGTCTGGCCCCGGCTCGGGCGACGGCTCCCGTGCTGAGCAGACTGAGGCCCAGGGCTGTCCCACGAGCTGTTTGGTGTCCCCCCAACTGGACCTCAGACCTGCAGGAGAGTTCAGGTCTCCTGACTCACTGTTCACAAAGCCACAATGTAGCCAGAAGCACCTCTGTGAGAAAATGAGTGGTCAAAATGGAGCCCAGGACCCGTAGGGATGGGCTCTGGATACGGTAAGTTCCTCCTTCAACACATTCCAGTGGTTCCTGGTCACAGCACCCTCGCAGTCTGGCTCACTTACCATCTCTCTCCCCCCCATCTCCTCCTCTCCAGTATTTTCCTGGTCACAGCACCCTCACAGTCGGGCTCACTTGCTATCTCTGCTCCCCCATCAACCTGCCCAGCTATGAATGCAGCCACCACCACACCCAGCCACACAGTCCATTCACATCCAGAAGACACTCTGCTCCTAACACCTCCGTGACTGGTCACAGTTTCCTAAGTACTTTCCCTGACATTGACCATTTTAATCCTTCCAGGGGCTGTGAAGCAGGCCAGGTAGTTATTGTAAACCTAGGTTTGAGCTGATAAAGAAGCTGAGGCTCGGGGAGATGAGCAGATCAGGCCCCTGCTCTCTCAGCAGTGTCAGGAGAGGGTGGGATTCCAGGAGGCCTCCTCCACCACTGACATTCCAGACACCCGTGACTCTGGCGCAGCTCAGCCAGGACCCTCTCTGCTGGGCACTGGGTTAGGACTCTTTGCTGAGGGCCAGGCTACTTATGGCACACACGCAGAGCAGCCAGCATGAAGATATTACCGCAGAACAGAGCTGCAGACGTACACGTATGCACACACGCACTTGTGTCCCATATGACATTCACATGCCCTTTAAAAGGCACCACCCTGGGTCCTTCTCTCCTGCCAACAACATGCTTATGTTCTCATCTTTTTTTCTCTGCTACTCAGAGGGACATGAGGTGGCCTGGGGCACTCAGAACAGAGTCATGAGACTCCAGGCTTCCCAGTATCCTGGTTGGGAGCCAATGCCCTACTCTTAGACTGAGTGAGCTGTCGAATCAGAGGCCAAGGCTGGAAATGAATGCGGTGACCAAGGCCCTAGCGTCATATTTTGCTAAATTAGAATCAACCCTCCAGCCGTTCTCAGAATTGGCAGCATGTTAGTATCACTGGTAGAGATTTTAGAAACATACCCCAGTTTTCTTGCCTGGAAAGTTTCCTGGATAGAAGAGCCTGGTGGGCTACAGTCCATGGGGCCACAAAGAGTCGGACACAACTTGAGCACACACATACACACACAGAGAACATATCTGACCATAGAGGTTCTCATGTAATTGATCCAGGTGTAGACTAGATGACACTAGTTTCTTAAAGCTCCTCAGATGTTTCTAACAAGAAGCCAGGGCTGAGAACCAATCCCTCTGTTTTCAGACGTATGCTGAGCCCTCTCTTGGCGCCCCTCCACCACCATGGCTTTACCCCCACACACCTGGAATGTGTCCTTGGACGCCCGTTCAAACACCTTCGAGCGGCTGGAGAGGAAGAGCACTTCTGTCTTGCCTTCCTCACCATAAATCTGCATGAATACTCGGGCAGTGGTGCTTGCTCCGCCTACATCCCCGGTCCAAACTTCAACCTCGTAGTGGATCACTGGGTGGGCACAGGGAGGAGAAGCAGGACATTTAGTAATAGCAACAACAGTAACAATAGTTACATAGCAAACATTTCCCAAACCCAGGCCATGTGTCTGCTGCTTCTTAGGCATCATCTCATCCAATCCTCCCATCAGTATCATAAGCAGTATTATTGCCATTTTGCAGATTGACAAACTGAGGCTTCAAGGACTTGAGTCAGTTATGGAAATGGCAAACCTAAGCAATCAGACTCCAAGGCTCAGCTCTCCTCTGTGCTGCATGTGTCCTCTGGAACCAGGAATGAGGTCAGTACACCAGCTGGCACCCTCTGCTGTGTGCCTACCCCTGGGTAGACACTGTGGGGGCAGAAAGAAGCAAAAGGCTATGTGTTTGTCTTTTTCCCTTATTTTCAGTAAAGGAGGATGGTTGAAATGATAATCTTCATTTAAATATAGGCAGCTTTCAGATGATACCAACAGAGCTACACAGAATTTGTCTCTATGTTGAAGACTCGATGGACGTGAGTTTGAGTGAACTCCGAGAGTTGGTGATGGACAGGGAGGTCTTGGCGTGCTGCAATTCATGGGATCGCAAAGAGTCGGACACGACTGAGAGACTGAACTGAAGAAATACTGTTGAGTTTTTAGAGGGTGGAAATGTGTTATAAGTATTCACCATCAGAGGGCGCTTCTTATAGGAGCGCAAAATGTCTCCAAGAACTATGGGACCGTATTTTTTTTTCCAAGTGGCTATATTACAAGACTTGTCCTCTCAGCAACACTGTAGGGTGAAATCATAATTCTTTCAAGTTAAGACTTATTTTCAACAAGATAAGGGGTCTCCCATTACCACAGCAATGTGAGAAATTGGCGGCTGAAACGAGGGACTGGCTGAGAGCCGAAAGAAGTTAAACTAGAAATATGGCTTTAGCTGGGGGTGAGGTTGGGCAAGTTGATGGACAGGAAGAAGACCCAGTAAAAGCTAGCATTCTTAATGGGGAGAACCCCAGTCTCTGTTCTCTCTCTCTGGTTTCAATAGCAACCAGGATTAAACAAAATTAGGAGAGATAAAACTTAGCATGCAAAGAACAAGAGCCAGCTATTGGAAATGATCATGTGGTAGCTGAAATAAAACATTCCAAAGAAAAGGGAAAGTCGAGGAGGAGCTAAGATGGTGGAGGAATAGGACGGGGAGACCACTTTCTCCCCCACAAATTCATCAAAAGAACATTTAAACGCCGAGTAAATTCCACAAAACAACTTCTGAATGCTTGCAGAGGACATCAGGCACCCAGAAAAGCAACCCATTGTCTTCGAAATATAAAAGACAAAAAAAGAGACAAAAGAGGGAGGGACGGAGCTCCTTCCCGGGAAGGGAGTCTTAAAAATAGAGAAGTTTCCAAACACCAGGAAACACTCTCACTGCGGAGTCTGTGCTGAGCCTTGGAAGCACAGAGGGCAACAATAACAGGGAGGAAAAATAAATAAACAATTAAAACCCACACGGTAACTCCCCCAGTGGAGAAGCAGCGCAGACGCCTGCACCCGCCACTAGCAAGCGGGGACTGGGCAGGGAGGTGCGGGCTGCATCGCTTAGAGTAAGGATCTGGCCTGAATGCCCCGAGCGCTATCTGAGCAAAATAATTTGGGCTAGCAAACCAGACTGTGGGATATCTACCACGGGAAAAGCCAGCCCTAACCTAAGACGCCACCAGGCCTGCACACGGAACAAAGGACTGAACAGAGATAGCCGGCGGCAGACCATCCCCCTCCAGTGACAGGCAGCCAGAGCCGGAAGGGGGCAATCACAGCCCCAGAGAGACATTAACTACAAAACTGTAAGCAGGCTTCTTTGCTAACTAAGACTTCTTGGGGTTCTGGACGGTCAACATCCGCCTGAGAAGGTGCGCTGGTTGTACACCCAGAAAACCGAGTGGCGGGGGGGCGGTAAGCAACTGCGCTCACCAAACACCTCATCACCTGAGCTGCTCGGACCTGGGAAGGGCACAAAACGCAGGCCCAACCGAGTCTGCGCCTCTGAGGACTATCCGAGTGCCTGAACCTGAGCGGCTTAGAACTGGGAGGTGCATGCAGCCCAGGGCCAGCCTCGGACAGTTCCCGGCGGAGCAACATAGATCCTGAGCAGTGTGGGCAGGGAGGCTACACGCGCCGTGAGTGGGGGCAGGCCCAGTGTGGCTGAGGCACTGCGAGCACACGCCAGTGTTATTTGTTTGCAGCGTCCCTCCCTCCCCACAGCGCGACTGAACAAGTGAGCCTAAAAGAAAAAAAAGAAAGTGTCCACCATCGCCCTCTTTGTATCAGGGCGGAAATCAGACACTGAAGAGACCAGCAAACAGAAGAAGCAATAACAGAGGGAACCGCCTTGGAAGCAACAGGCAATAGATTAAAACCCTGTCATTAGTACCGACTACAAAGGAAGGGACCTATAGATCTTGAGAAATATAAGCCGGACCAAGGAACTAGCCGAAAATGAACTTACCCCACAATACCCACAACACCACCAGAGAAAGTTCTAGATATATTTTTACTATTTT
>NW_011494742.1:193508-194840 GCF_000754665.1 Bison bison bison | reverse complement strand
TCTAGATTTTTAATTTATGCTTTTTGGTATTTGTTATCAATTTTGTACCTATATTTTCTTTATAATTTTTGTGACTTTGTTTTTGTTTTCTCTTTCTTTTTCTTCCTCTTTTCTTTAACATTGTATTTTTGAAATTCCAAACTCTATTCTAGATTTTTAACTTTTGCTTTTTGATATTTGTTATCAATTTTGTACCTATATTTTCTTTATAATTTTTGTGACTTTTTTTTCTTTTTCTGTATTTCTTTTCCTTCTTCTTTTCTTTAACATTGTATTTCTGAAATTCCAAACTCTACTCTAGATATTTAATTTTTGCTTTTAGGTATTTGTTACCAATTTTGTACCTTTAAGAACCTAATTTTCAGTACCCATTTTTCACTTGGGAGCAAGATTACTGGCTTGACTGCTCTCTCCCCCTTTGGACTCTCCTTTTTCTCCACCAGGTCGCCTGTGTCTCCTCCCTAACCCCTCTCTACTCTACCCAACTCTGAATTTCTGTGTGTTCCAGACGGTGGAGAACACTTAGGGAACTGATTACTGGCTGGATCTGTCTCTCTCCTTTTCATTCCCCCTTTTATCCTCCTGGACACCTCTGTCTCCTTTCTCCCTCTTCTCTTCTCTGTATAACTCCGTGAACATCTCTGAGCGGTCCAGTTGTGGAGTGCACATAAGGAAGTGATTACTGGCTAGCCTGCTCCCTCCTCTATTGATTCCACCTCATCTCATTCAGGTCACCTCTAACTCCCTCCTCCCTCTTCTCTTCTCCATGTAACACTGTGAACCTCTCTGGGTGACCCTCACGGTGGAGAAACTTTTCGTCTTTAACCTAGATGTTTTATCAGTGGTGCTGTATAGAAGGAGAAGTTTTGAGACTACTGTAAAAATAAGACTGATAACTGGAAGCAGGAGGCTTAAGTCCAAATTCTGACTCCAGGGAACTCCTGACTCCAGGGAACATTAATTGACAGGAGCTCATCAAACGCATCCATACCTACACTGAAACCAAGCACCACACAAGGGCCAACAAGCTCCAGGGCAAGACATACCAAGCAAATTCTCCAGCAACACAGGAACACAGCCCTGAGCTTCAATATACAGGCTGCCCAAAGTTACTCCAAATCCATAGACATCTCATAACTCATTACTGGACACTTCATTGCACTCCAGAGAGAAGAAATCCAGCTCCACCCACCAGAACACCGACACAAGCTTCCCTAACCAAGAAACCTTGACAAGCCACCTGTACAAACCCACACACAGTGAGGAAACTCCACAATAAAGAGAACTCCACAAACTGCCAGAATACAGAAAGGATACCCCAAACTCAGCAAT
>NW_011494742.1:192634-193408 GCF_000754665.1 Bison bison bison | reverse complement strand
CAAGATGAAGAGACAGAGGAATACCCAGCAGGTAAAGGAACAGGATAAATGCCCACCAAACCAAACAAAAGAGGAAGAGATAGGGAATCTACCTGATAAAGAATTCCAAATAAATGATAGTGAAATTGATCCAAAATCTTGAAATCAAAATGGAATCACAGATAAATAGCCTGGAGACAAGGATTGAGAAGATGCAAGAAAGGTTTAACAAGGACCTAGAAGAAATAAAAAAAGAGTCAATATATAATGAATAATGCAATAAATGAGATCAAAAACACTCTGGAGGCAACAAATAGTAGAATAACAGAGGCAGAAGATAGGATTAGTGAATTAGAAGATAGAATGGTAGAAATAAATGAATCAGAGAGGAAATAAGAAAAACGAATTAAAAGAAATGAGAACAACCTCAGAGACCTCCAGGACAATATCAAACGCTACAACATTCGAATCATAGGAGTCCCAGAAGAAGAAGACAAAAAGAAAGACCATGAGAAAATAGTTGAGGAGATAATAGTTGAAAACTTCCCTAAAATGGGGAAGGAAATAAGCACTCAAGTCCAAGAAACCCAGAGTCCCAAACAGGATAAACCCAAGGTGAAACGCCCCAAGAATAATACACATATTAATCAAATTAACAAAGATCAAACACAAAGAAGGAATATTAAAAGCAGCAAGGGAAACAACAAATAACACACAAGGGAATTCCCATAAGGATAACAGCTGATCTTTCAATAGAAACTCTTCAGCATTATATTCACACAATGGAATTCTGTA
>NW_011494742.1:190802-191272 GCF_000754665.1 Bison bison bison | reverse complement strand
AAATCCTTAACAAAATTCTAGCAATCGGAATCCAACAACACATTAAAAAGATCATACACTATGACCAAGTGGGCTTTATCCCAGGGATGCAAGGATTCTTCAATATCCACATATCAATCAGTGTAATACACCACATTAACAAATTGAAAAATAAAAACCATATGATTATCTCAATAGATGCAGAGGAAGCCTTTGACAAAATTCAACATCCATTTATGATAAAAACTCTCCAGAAAGCAGGAATAAAAGGAACATATGTCAACATAATAAAAGCTATATGATAAATCCACAGCAAACATTATCCTCAATGGTGAAAAGTTGAAAGCATTTCCTCTAAAGTCAGGAACAAGACAAGGGTGCCCACTTTCACCATTACTATTCAACATAGTTTTGGAAGTTTTGGCCACAACAATCAGAGCAGAAAAAGAAATAAAAGGAATCCAAATTGGAAAAGAAGAAGTAAAACTCTC
>NW_011494742.1:188323-189095 GCF_000754665.1 Bison bison bison | reverse complement strand
CAGCTTGAACATCAGGAAGTTCACGGTTCACATATTGCTGAAGCCTGGCTTGGAGAATTTTAAGCATTACTTTACTAGCATGTGAGATGAGTGCATTGTGTGGTAGTTTGAGCATTCTTTGGCATTGCCTTTCTTTGGGATTGGAATGAAAACTGACCTTTTCCAGTCCTGTGGCCACTGCTGAGTTCTCCAAATTTGCTGGCATATTGACTTGCAGCACTTTCACAGCATCATCTTTCAGGATTTGAAATAGCTCAACTGGAATTCCATCACCTCCACTAGCTTTGTTCATAGTGATGCTTTCTAAGGCCCACTTGACTTCACATTCCAGGATGTCTGGCTCTAGGTCAGTGATCACACCATTGTGATTATCTGGGTCGTGAAGATCTTTTTTGTACAGTTCTTCTGTGTATTCTTGCCATCTCTTCTTAATATCTTCTGCTTGTGTTAGGTCCATACCATTTCTGTCCTTTATCGAGCCCATCTTTGCATGAAATGTTCCTTTGGTATCTCTGATTTTCTTGAAGAGATCTCTAGTCTTTTCCATTCTGTTGTTTTCCTCTATTTCTTTGCATTGATCGCTGAGGAAGGCTTTCTTATCTCTTCTTGCTATTCTTTGGAACTCTGCATTCAGATGTTTATATCTTTCCTTTTCTCCTTTGCTTTTCACTTCTCTTCTTTTCACAGCTATTTGTAAGGCCTCCTCAGACAGCCATTTTGGTTTTTTGCATTTCTTTTCCATGGGGATGGTCTTTATCCCTGTCTCCTGTAC
>NW_011494742.1:184934-187546 GCF_000754665.1 Bison bison bison | reverse complement strand
ACAAAGGAGGCAAGAATATTCAATGGATTAAAGACAATCTCTTTAACAAATGGTGCTGGGAAAACTGGTCAACCACTTGTAAAAGAATGAAACTAGAACACTTTCTAACACCATACACAAAAATAAACTCAAAATGGATTAAAGATCTAAACATAAGACCAGAAACTATAAAACTCCTAGAGGAGAACATAGGCAAAACACTCTCCAACATACATCACAGCAGGATCCTCTATGACCCACCTCCCAGAATATTGGAAATAAAAGCAAAAATAAACAAATGGGACCTAATTAAACTTAGAAGCTTCTGCACAAGAAAGGAAACTATAAGCAAGGTGAAAAGACAGCCTTCAGAATGGGAGAAAATAATAGCAAATGAAGCAACTGACAAACAACTAATCTCAAAAATATACAAGCAACTCCTGCAGCTCAGTTCCAGAAAAATAAATGACCCAATCAAAAAATGGGCCAAAGAACTAAATAGACTTTTCTCCAAAGAAGACATACAGATGGCTAACAAACACATGAAAAGATGCTCAACATCACTCATTATCAGAGAAATGCAAATCAAAACCACTATGAGGTACCATTTCATGCCAGTCGGAATGGCTGCGATCCAAAAGTCTACAAACAATAAATGCTGGAGAGGGTGTGGAGAAAAGGGAACCCTCTTACACTGTTGGTGGGAATGCAAACTAGTACAGCCTCAATGGAGAACAGTGTGGAGATTCCTTAAAAAACTGGAAATAGAACTGCCTTATGATCCAGCAATCCCACTGCTGTGCATACACATTGAGGAAACCAGAATTGAAAGAGACACGTGTACCCCAATGTTCATTGCAGCACTGTTTATAATAGCCAGGACATGGAAGCAACCTAGATGTCCATCAGCAGATGAATGGATAAGAAAGCTATGGTTCATATACACAATGGAGTATTACTCAGCCATTAAAAAGAATACATTTGAATCAGTTCTAATGAGGTGGATGAAACTGGAGCCTATTATACAGAGTGGAGTAAGCCAGAAAGAAAAACACCAATACAGTATACGAACACATATATATGGAATTTAGAAAGATGGTAACAATAACCCTATATATGAGACAGCAAAAGAGACACTGATGTATAGAACAGTCTTTTGGACTCTGTGGGAGAGGGTGGGATGATTTGGGAGAATGGCATTGAAACATGTATAATATCATATATAAAATGAGTCGCCAGTCCAAGTTTGATGCACGATACTGGATGCTTGGGGCTGGTGCACTGGGACGACCCAGAGGGATGGTATGGGGAGGGAGGAGGGTGGAGGGTTCAGGATGGGGAACACATGTATACCTGTGGTGGATTCATTTTGATATATGGCAAAACCAATACAATATTGTAAAGTTAAAAAATAAAATTAAATTAAAAAAAAAAGAAATAAAATCTTGGAAGCCAAAAGAAAAGGTAAAGTCAAGGACAGCACTGAAGAACAAAAAGGAAAATTCCCAAGAACAAAATGATAGAAAGATAAGAAAATCAGAGGAAGCTTAACAAATTTTAGTTCTAAAGAAAACAGCAGACAGAGAGTTGGAAATTGTCAAAGAAATAAATTTTTTAAAAAAGCCCCAGAGTTAAAGGAACGCTTCTAAATTCAAGGAGCTTTTGAGTTCCCAGAAGATTGGATGAAAACAAAATCACAAAAGACACTGAAGACATCATGAAATTTCAGAATGCCAGGGATAAACATAGGATCCTGCAGGTTTTAGAGAGAAAAAAACCCAAAGGTTTGGGTAGCAGAATGGCATCAGACTTCCCAGCTGTAACCCTGGGAGCCAGAAGGTGGTAGGAAAATCCCTTATAAACTCTAAGAGAAAATGAGTTTTAGATCAGAATTCTCTAACAAGCCAAATTATGGCTCAATGGTGAAGTAGACTAGAGACATTTGCACATATTCAAATTCTCCATTGCAGTGCACAATGAACCAAAAAAGAGGAAGAAGTGAAATTTAAAAAAACAGGAGATCTAACCTAGAAGAGAAAGACTGGAATGTCCAAAAGATGGTAAAAAGGAAGTCTCAAAAGGAAAGCTTCATTGCATCAAAGAGAACAAGACAAGAGTATCCCTTGTGATGGGAGTTGGAGGAAGGAAGTAGAGTTCCTGTTGGATTTGAACATATGAAAAGAACTTTAGTTCTGTTGGAGAGATGGAGATAAGATGGTGTTACGGAATAGCTGTGTCCTCCCAAAATTCATATGTTGAAACCTTAACCGCTAGTATCTCAGAATGTGACAGCATTTGGAGACAGGGCCTTCATAAAGGTGATTAAGTTAATCCAATATGACTGGTGTCCTTTTAAGGAGAGACTGGAATACAGACATGCCCATGTTCACAGGAAGACTTTGTGAGGGACAGTGAGATGGTGGCCTTCTGCAAGCCCAGGAGATAGATCACAGAAGAAACCCAACTTGCTGACTTCAGTTTAGATTTCCAGCCTCCAGAACTGGGAGAAAACAAAGTTTTGTTGCTTAGGCCACTTCAGTTCAGTTCAGTCGCTCAGTCGTGTCAGACTCTTTGCGACCCCATGAATTGCAGCACACCAGGCCTCCCTGTCCATCACCAACTCCCGGAGTTCA
>NW_011494742.1:174746-184662 GCF_000754665.1 Bison bison bison | reverse complement strand
GTCGTCCCCTTCTCCTCCTGCCCCCAATCCCTCCCAGCATCAGGGTCTTTTCCAATGAGTCAACTCTTCTCATGAGGTGGCCAAAGTACTGGAGTTTCAGCTTTAGCATCATTCCTTCCAAAGAACACCCAGGACTGATCTCCTTTAGAATGGACTGTGGCAATTTGTTATAGTAGCCCTAGCAGACTCATACAGATAGGTGGGTATACAGATGGGTATATAGAAATATATATGGGTATATTGAAAACTCTACTAATGCATAAATGAGATTATTATTAATTCCAGAAAAAACAAGTTGTATAAAAAATGAAGCATAATTGTTATGAGTATTCTCAGCAGTGAATAATATTTACATGGTTATAATAATGTAAAAATCAAATATTGATTATTGAAGGTTGGAGGGAGGGGATATATGTGTGTGTGTATAAATATACACGTGCATATGTTAAAAAAGCTAAATCCTCCTATTCCATAGTAGGAAGTTAATAGTGTCTATGACTGAAAATAATTAATGTCTATGACTGGCAAATTCGGAAAACTCAGCAGTGGCCACAGGACTGAAAAAAGTCAGTTTTCATTCCAATGCCAAAGAAGGGCAATGCCAAAGAATGTTCAAACTACAATTGCACTCATTTCACATGCTAGCCAAGTAATGCTCAAAATTCTTCAAGCAAGGCTTCAATAGTACATGAACTGAGAACTTCCAGATGTTCAAGCTGGATTTAGAATAGGCAGAGGAACAAGAGATCAAATTGCCAACATCTGCTGGATCATCAAAAAAGCCAGAGAATTCCAAAAAAAATCTACTTCTGCTTCACTGACTACACCAAAGCTTTTGACTGTGTGGATCACAACAAACTGTGGAAAATTCTTTAAGGGATGGGAATACCAGAACTCCTTACCTGCTACCTGAGAAACCTGTTTGCAGGTGAAGAAGCAACAGTTAGAACCATACATAGAACAATGAACTGGTTCAAAATTGGGAAAGGAGTACATCAAGGCTGTACATTGTCACCTTATTTAACTTATATGCAGAGTATATCATGGGAAAAGCCGGGGTGGATGAAGCACAAGCCAGATCAAGATTGCCAGGAGAAATGTCAATAACCTCAGATATGCAGACATCACCCGCATAGCAGAAAGTGAAGAGGAACTAGAGAGCCTCTTGATGAAAGTGAAAGAGGACAGTGAACGAACTGGCTTAAATCTCAACATTCAAAAAACGAAGATCATGGCATCTGGTCCCACCGCTTCATGGCAAATAGATGGGAAACAATGGAAACAGTGATAGACTGGGCTCCAAAATCACTGCAGATGGTGACTGCAGCCATGAAATTAAAAGACGCTTGCTCCTTGGAAGAAAAGCTATGACCAACCTAGACAGCATATTAAAAAACAGAGACATAGCTTTGCCAACAAAGGTCCATCTAGTCAAAGCTATGGTTTTTCCAATAGTCATGTATGGATGTGAGAGTTGGACTATAAAGACAGCTGAGTGCCAAAGAATTGATGCTTTTTAACTGTGGTGTTTGAGAAGACTCTTGAGAGTCCCTTGGACTGCAAGATCAGACCAGTCAATCTTAAAGGAAATCAGTCCTGAATATTCATTGGAAGGACTGATGCTGGAGTTGAAGCTCTAATACTTTGGCCCCCTGGTGTGAAGAGCTGACTCATTAGAAAAGACCCTGATGCTGGGAAAGACTGAAGGCAGGAGGAGAAGGGGATGACAGAGGATGAGATGGCTGGATGGCATCACCGACTCAATGTACCTGACTTTGAACAAACTCCAGGAGATGGTGAAGAACAGGGAGGCCTTGCATGCTTCAGTCCATGTGGTCACAAAGAATCGGACAGGACTGAGCAACTGAACAGCTAAATGACTGAAAAAAAATCAAGCAACTGATAAGTATATTACTGAAAATATGGAGATAGATTTCTGAACAAAAAGCTAAAGTTATTAAAAATGTGTTACCTCTGAAGAAGAGGGATGGGTTGGGGAAAGAGGTAGGTAAGGGAACTGCTGCTTTTTTAATCTTTATCTTGTAGTACCTGTATTGTGTTGTGCTTAGTCGCTCAGTTGTGTCTGACTCTTTGCAACCCCATGGACTGTAGCCCACCAGGCTCCTCTGTCCATGGGGATTCTCCAGGCAAGAATGGTGGAGTGGGTTGCTATTCCCTTCTCCAGGGGATCTTCCCAACACAGAGATCGAACCTGGGTCTCCTGCATTGCAGGCAGATTCTTTACCATCTGAGCCAACAGGGAAGCCCAGTACTTGTATTACTCTGATGGATATCAAGTTTAACTCATAAAAAGAGGGAAGGATTTGATTCTGCACACTAGCAGGTACCATTACAAAGCCTGTGTATGTGACACAGTGCTCAGAGAATTTACAGGTTACATGGGGAGAGAGGATGGACACAATAAGACACAAGGCTTTCTGGAAGAGGAAGCAGCGAGTTCATAGTGGGTTCCTTCTCAGAGCAGCTTCCTGTGACAGTGAGTCTCGGACCGCTGCTTTCAGGCTAGACACAAAAACGCAGAGGTGAGGGAAGGGACATTGTCTATAACAGGTTTGGACCGATGATCCTCTAGATAACCTCTTGTTTCTTTAACCCCTACTTAGTCAATGGCTCTCACATCATGTGCAATAGGTGACCAGATCACCTTGAATTTCACCCCCACTCAGAGAGGTCACCACCCTGTCCACATAGTTCCCTCTTCCCCATGCTGTTGCTAACCCCTTATCTTGCTTCCTTTTCTTCCTAGCTCTTACTTGGCATTATGCCAAGTATTTATTTTTCTCCCATCACGGAGCATGAAGTCCCTGAGGACAAGGCTTTGGTCTGTTTTGCTCATGATTGTCTCTACAAAGCCTGGGGCAGTGTCAGCACAGAGAAACAGTCAACGTACACATATTGAATAAATGAATGAATGAACAGCTTATCTCTTCACTAGTATTCCCAGCGGGGAAACTCTTTCTCAAACTCCTCCTGTACACAAGGCCAAGAAGGTATATTTCTCAATAAAGTCATCTACTGCCTTTATCCTAGAAAACATGGTTTATCCACTGAGTTCTCAGGTTCCCCATCTGTAGAAGGAGCCCCTTTTCCATCCCAGAACCCTACCAGGGGCAACTGGAAGCTTCCCACTTTGAGACAAGACCCAGATCACCCACAATCCCTCCTCCTTCCCTGCTGCCCCACCCCATGGGGAACAGTGCTACAGTCCCGTCACAGCTGCCTCCATACATTTCTGGATGTCCACCACCTCGCTGGGGTAGAGCTCCACCTCCAGGCGCCCGTCAGCCTGGTCTTTGTCCAGCCAGCGGTTGGCAGGGAAGGTGTACCGCTTGCCTTGGCGGGGCACGCGAATCTGGACACTGCCCAGGAACCAACTGGCATGTAAGCCCGTGCTGTCGTGCCCGATCACCAGCCGGTTGATCTGGAAGGAAACACGCGATACAGGTGAGCAAGGAGCTGGTATAGAAGCCTCCATCCCTCCATCCCTACACCCTCCCAAAACACCAGGGCAAGCAGCTCCCCTCAGCCCAGACTCCAGCTCCTCAGGAGATGCGGGCTCAGCAGGAAGGGCTGGGTCCCAGGCTGGCCTGCCCTCAACCAGCCAGGAGACCAAGGCCCAACCTCTCCAGACTGGAGCCTCTGTCCCTTTGTCTTTAGTTCAGCCCACCTCCCAGGGACACGGTGAGAAGCAAGTGGGTATGACCAGAGGTTTGAAAGCTCCAGTATGTACTGAATGCCAGGCAGTGGACGTCCTAAGAATGTGGTGGCTGCACAAGAACGCAAACATTCAAAATATTCACCATCGGCTTCCGATGCCACGTTGGTGATATGGCTTTGTTTTGTCTTACACCATACACGGTTGCACATGTTTTTGCATGTCTTCTCCGTCACACCCATCCTATAGGTGACAATAAGCAGACCACCTTTTGGGGCTCTGTCGTTCTGTGTCCAGTGCCTCCTCTCACTCTGGGAACCAAGGTGTATTTTTCTCAGTAACACTATAGTTCAGTTGCTTTGCTACTTTATATTTTATGTTAATCTTTGCCCACAGATGTCATAGATGAGCACATAAATGTGCATGTTACCATCCTTAAATGTACCTCGCTCTTCAGGGTTTGAATGATATTTATGTTTTTTTTTTTTAGATTCAGGCCAATTCTAACATCAGATGGAATTCTCAGATGGCCTTTGAGGTCCCTTCCAGCCCCCTGGATCCTTTCTGTGGTGGTTTGGAGGGGTGGTGCTCGTTGTGAGTCTGGTGCCCAAAGGCCAGATTCAGAAAATAGTCCCTGTAAGCCTTGCTCTTGCTCTTCTGTGTCCTGAGCACCTATTTGCAGCTGCTATTGGAAACTCTATCACAGCTGAGTGCCTGGAGCCCGGTCGCCTGGAATCCAGCTACATCTACAGACACAGTCTGAGAGCCTTTAGGGTGTGGGCCAAGGAGCGTGGGAGAGCTTCGTCGTCTTTCTGTGGTGCTGGCACTGTGACAGAGGAAAGACAGGAACAGGTGTTTTCTGCCTGTTGTGACAGAAAATGCCATGAAGGCAGGGATCATCTGTCAGTCCCATAGTGGCCAGCACCTGACGTGGGCAATTGTTCAGTCACTAAGGCTAGAGCTTACTGAATACATACTATGCATGTGGGTGTTACTGACATAGTTAATGCTAGTGACAATCCCACTGAATCCCTTGCGATAGCAGTGAGAAAATCAAAGCAAACAGAGGTGAAGTAACTTGCACACGGCAGGTAAGTGGAAACACTCGGCCTCAGACCAGGCAGTCAGGAGCCCAAGCCCACACTCCCAGACTTTTGGCCACACTGCTTGTTGAGCAGGTTTTAGAAACACGAGAAGGGCCCAAACGCCCTTCCTCACCACTCGGATGTCTCATTTATCTGCTGGCTGCTGCCAGAAGTCCTTAGTTAAGGAAACAGCATTTCAGGCTACAATTATTAATTCAGCTTAAAATGTAAATACAGCTTGATCAAGGAAAATCTTGATTTAAGCTAAGGAGCTTCAAGATGTAAATGACTGACATGAAATCATTCCCCAGAGCACCTGAACTCAGGTGAGGCTCACCAAGAGGGGAGGGGTCAGCAAAGGGGGGCTTGTAACCCTCTCAGTTTCCACAAGCCACCCTGAGAGGGGCAAGTGGTAACACGAAGCCCTGCTCAGACACTTCTAGAAAAGTTTCCAGCACTTGAGTGCAGGCAGTCAGACCCATACTTCTCCAGGTGAATGCTTAGACCCCTCACAGCACAGTCAGCCGGGGAGGTGATGGTGGACCCATCTCTTATCTAAGGCAGAATCCCTCAGGTGTGGCCTGGGAGTTCACACTGCAATAGGCTTTCTGGGTGTCACTGTGACACACACGCCAGTTTGGAACTGGGAAGCATTTCCAGCCCGTCTTTACAGCTCTCCCTCCTCCTTCCCTGCACACCAGGGTGTACCCAGGACTCTCTGGTCCTGGCTACGGAGGTAAAGGAAACGCCGGACTAAGAACATGAGTTCCAGCCCCAGAGAGAGTCTGGAAAGCTTGACCACTGTTCACGTGCCTCCTGCTCCTCTGGGTCATACCGGAAAACAATGTACTGCACTAACCAAGTGGGCACTTTCCCCTTCAAATGGGTTCACTTGTGTGTTGTGAGAGTGTGTGTATGTGTGTGTGCATGTATGTGTGTGTATGTGTGTGTATTCAAGTGTGTGTGTATGTGTATATGTGTGTGCATGTATGTGAGTGTGTGTGTACATGAGTGTGTGTCTGTGTATGTGTGTGTGCATGTGTGTGTATATGTGAGTGTGAGTGTGTGTACACAAGTGTGTGTGTGTGTGTGTGTGTGTGCCCATGTGCAGATACGCACAGAGAAATCGGTAAGACACCCTCACAGGGTCTTGGGAAAGAGACTTACAGTTCCAATATTGAGGGTTTCCAGGGTGAACTCATCCACTCGGCTACGTTCAAAATAGTCTTTCAGGTTGTTGTCAGAGACGAGAAGAACTTGCTTAATGGTGTCAGATTTGTCCCCGTAGAGCTTGATGTAGACTCTGGAGTCTGTGCTGGCCCCAGGGACGTCCCCCGTCTTCAAGCTGATGTGATAGCGGAAGTCTGAACAGTCCAGGGCAGGTGGCGGGAGGGGAGGGGTTAGCGTGGGTGAGCTGCAGGGAGCTCGGGGCAGGAGGTCGATGGCCAGGGCTGGACACTCAGCTGTGGGTCGGGGGCCCAGGCTCTGGCTCTCCTCACATAGCCCTGAGACTGGGGCGGGGTGGTGGTGCTCCTACCATCTTTTGGAATCCCTTCGTCTCAAAATCAGAATTCTGATTCCTGCTTCGTCTGCCCCATAGGGTGTGAATGCGCTGAGAACAGGAAGGCATGCAAAGAATACTAAAATGTAAGAGACGAGGATTTAAAGCAAATACGCATTCACTTTCTCATCTGATGGATGAAGAAACCAAAGCAAAGGAAGCCTCTACCTCCCGGCAGAAAACATAGCATGTTACCTACATGGTGTTAGTGCTGGGTGTTCTGACTGCGGTTTTACAGGTGAAGACTTTCAGCCTCAGAAGATGTTGTTTTTGGCTCAAGATGGCTACAGTTCAGAAGGAGCCAGCCTAGCACTAAACACTAGGCAGTCATCCTTAAGCATAATACTAGTCCTTAAATTTTAGAGTGGTGTTTCCACACAATCATTTAAAGAAGTAAGCTTGTATGCATTTTTTAAAAATGGAGAAATGGAAGCTGAGTCTTATCAAATAAAATTTCTGGCATGATATTGAAATAATCACAATTGCTTTCTCTGAACTATTGTGTATTAAGGTTTATATATTAAAGTAAAATAGTTGGAGATATTTTTTCAAAAAGGGTCAGCTATGTGTAAATCCCTAATGTGGACCCAAAGGTCTTATTCTCACCCGAAATGCCATGCTGATGTTATTCTATCTTATGACCCAGAAAGGTCTGTGTCACCTGTCCACAAGGGAGGATAAAAGGCAAGGCCTAGGATAGTCTGAGCCATGAGCCCAAGTCCAATAGCCTTGTTCCAGGGCGTGGGTCTTGGGAATGAAAAGGGAAGCGCTGGAAAGGCAGGTGATGCTAGTTTCAAGGCCTGCGGTTCACAGCCGTCTCAGGGCCTTCTGGCGCTGGCAAGAAAGACCCGGAGAGAGACAGCTAAGCACACCTCTCAGGTGACAACCCCACAGACCAGTCAGGCCCTGGAGGAGGCCAGACCTGTGGGTCTAGTCCAGGTCAGCTCCCCTGGGCACACCTGAGGGCCCTGAGGAGGTGGCTTCTGTCTCTGCTGTAAAGATATAGCAAGACCTGTGAAAAAGACCACTTCCTTATACCATTTTCATCTAAATCCTTTCAAAAACTCTGACTTGGGGAAGAGGGAGCCCGAAGGACCCTGTTCCTGTTGAACAGTGGGGCTTGCTGGAGTGGGAAGGACAGGCAGGAAGACAGAGATGCCTGGGCACTGGGCCCAGCTCCACTGCTGACCACAGACCTGGCTATCCTAGGAGTTCCCTTGGCACAAGCATGAGACTTGTGTCCAATCTAGGCATTTTTCTCATCTCTTAAGGACTGTTCCAGCTCTTAAATTCTGTAATTCAGTGTTCTCAGAATGCAGAATTCCAACTTTGCAATTTGCTATCTGATCACAGGAAGATATTTGGCTCCACCAGATCTGGGTCCCCCCTGACAAACTGGCATAACAACATTAGCTCTGCCGACTTCCAGGGTTCTTGCTGGACTCACATGAGATAAAAGTGATAAATATGTGGTCTTATTATTCATGTGAGCCCAGAAATAACGGGAAGGTCGGCGGGGCTGGTGTCATTATGCCCATTTGTCAGGTAAGGATGCACATCTGGTGGAGCTAAGTATCTTCCTGAGGTCACATAGCAAATTGCAGATAATAAGTGATAAATATGAGGTATTAAGGGCTTCCCTGGTGGCTCAGACAGTAAGGAATCTGCCTGCAATGAGGGAGACTCAGTTTCAATCCCTAGGTCGGAAAGATCCCTTAGGGAAGGAAATGGCAACCCATTTCAGTACTCTTGCCTGGGGAATTCTATGAACAGAGTGGCGTGGTGGGCTATAGCCCAGGGGGGTCTCAAAGAGTCAGACATGACTGAGCAATTAACAGTTTTATGAAGCCTTGGAAAAGAAACCAGGTGTTGGTATTATTGAGGATTCTGGATATATTTCTTTTCAATTTTGTCTAACACTCATGAACAAATCAAGGTTCTTGAAGAAATAACACCAGTAAGGAAAACTATAAGACCTCTAGGATAATTCTCAGCATCGAAAAACAAGGTCCTCCTTGTACAGCCCCTTCCAAACGTGTTTATCCTCTCCAGAATGACAGGTACGCACCCCAGGGCCGGGCAGCATTAGCCAGTGTTACTGCCCGTGTTACTGCCCATGTTACTTTCATCGACAGAAGCCCACAGGCATCCAGGACACCACATCCAGGGCTATAAAGAGGCTGTGAAAAGCTCAGACAGGCAGAGGGTTCCCGATCTCTCTCAGAGCCTCTTCCTCCCTACCCTCTGCAGTGCTGCCTTCATGGAGTGAAGTGAAGGGTGTGTGCTTTCTCCAAGGGCTAGTTTCTAGGTAGCCAGGGAAGTCCCACCCAGGCCACACCCACCACCTGTCCTCTGGACCACTTACTCTTCAGTGTCGCGTTGCTGTCACTGGGCAGCAACTCTCGGACCAACTGTCCATCATCCTTATCCTTGTCCAGCCACCTGCGGGCAAACAAGGGCCATTAGCTCTCTGAGTGGGGCAGCCCGACAACCAACCATCACACAATTCATGCAGAGTCACCGGGAGGCCAGAGCTCTAAACTCAGCAAAGGAAAATGGTTCTACCAGAGCTCAGAAGAAAGGATCTCAACCCAGAATGGGAGGGAGGGCTGCCCTGCGGAGGTGATAACTGGATAAAACTGTGAGGATGATGAGGAATTAAGCAGGAGAGGAGGGAGGTGCATTCGGACGAATAATGTGCTGGGACAGAGCAGAGCCTCCAGGAGCAGATGGAAGGCAAGTGTGGAATGGAATGGAATGGAGCAAGCAAATGTTGCAGGGTTGGCAGATGGGGCTGGAGAAGGGGCAGGGTCGCTTGATGTGGAAGCTCAGTTATCATGGTAAAGAGTCTGTCCTAAAAGCCATGAACACCTGTGTCATTATCATCAAAAAAAAACCCCACCTGTTTTTCTAAAAGTTCATCATGTGCGTGGTCCTGTGCTAAGGGCTCTGGGGTGGGGAGAATGCAGAGAAGATACACTGCAATGGATAAGAGACAGCCCAGCCCCAGAGAACCTGCGGTCTAATCAATAGAATAAATACTAATTTTATCAGATAAATAACTCTTTCTTAGGCATCACTTAACTAGCTTATTTTTATAGTCATCTATCTATAAGTTGGTATTACCCACTTGTTGTTCAGTCACTAAGTTGTGTCCGACTCTTTGTGATCCCATATACTATACAGTCCATGGACTTCTCCAGGCCAGAATACTGGAGAGGGTAGCCTATGCCTTCTCCAGTGGGTCTTCCCGACCCAGGATTCGAACCAGGGTCTCCTGCATTGCAGGAGGATTCTTTACCAACTAAGCTAACAGGGAAACTTACACTATTAATCAGATCAGATCAGATCAGTCGCTCAGTCGTGTCCGAGTCTTTGCGACCCCATGAATTACAGCACGCCAGGCCTCCCTGTCCAGCACCAACTCCCGGAGTTCACTGAGACTCATGTCCATTGAGTCAGTGATGCCATCCAACCATCTCATCCTCTGTCATCCCCTTCACCTCCTGCCCCCAATCCCTCCCAGCATCAGAGTCTTTTCCAATGAGTCAACTCTTTGCATGAGGTGGCCAAAGTACTGGACTTTCAGCTTTA
>NW_011494742.1:169630-174197 GCF_000754665.1 Bison bison bison | reverse complement strand
GCTTTTTAGTTCCTCTTCACTTTCTGCCATAAGGGTGGTGTCATCTGCATATCTGAGGTTATTGATATTTCTCCTGGCAATCTTGATTCCAGCTTGTGTTTCTTCCAGTCCAGCGTTTCTCATGATGTACTCTGCATAGAAGTTAAATAAACAGGGTGACAATATACAGCCTTGATGAACTCCTTTTCCTATTTGGAACCAGTCTGTTGTTCCATGTCCAGTTCTAACTGTTGCTTCCTGACCTGCATACAAATTTCTCAAGAGGCAGATCTGGTGGTCTGGTATTCCCATCTCTTTCAGAATATTCCACAGTTTATTGTGATCCACACAGTCAAAGGCTTTGGCATAGTCAATAAAGCAGAAATAGATGTTTTTCTGGAACTCTCTTGCTTTTTCCATGATCCAGCGGATGTTGGCAATTTGATCTCTGGTTCCTCTGCCTTTTCTAAAACCAGCTTGAATACCAGGAAGTTCACAATTCACATATTGCTGAAGCCTGGCTTGGAGAATTTTGAGCATTACTTGACTAGCGTGTGAGATGAGTGCAATTGTGTGGTAGTTTGAGCATTCTTTGGCATTGCCTTTCTTTGGGATTGGAATGAAAACTGACCTTTTCCAGTCCTGTGGCCACTGCTGAGTTCTCCAAATTTGCTGGCATGCTGAGTGCAGCACTTTCACAGCATCATCTTTCAGGATTTGGAATAGCTCAACTGGAATTCCATCACCTCCACTAGCTTTGTTTGTAGTGATGCTTTCTAAGGCCCACTTGACTTCACATTCCAGGATGTCTGGCTCTAGGTCAGTGATCACACCATCGTGATTATCTGGGTCGTGAAGATCTTTTTTGTACAGTTCTTCTGTGTATTCTTGCCATCTCTTCTTAATATCTTCTGCTTGTGTTAGGTCCATACCATTTCTGTCCTTTATCAAGCTCATCTTTGCATGAAATGTTCCTTTGGTATCTCTGATTTTTTTGAAGACATCCCTAGTCTTTCCCATTCTGTTGTTTTCCTCTATTTCTTTGCATTGATCGCTGAAGAAGGCTTTCTTATCTCTTCTTGCTATTCTTTGGAACTCTGCATTCAGATGTTTATATCTTTCCTTTTCTTCTTTGCTTTTTTTTCACTTCTCTTCTTTTCACAGCTATTTGTAAGGCCTCCCCAGACAGCCATTTTGCTTTTTTGCATTTCTTTTCCATGGGGATGGTCTTGATCCCTGTCTCCTGTACAATGTCACGAACCTCATTCCATAGTTCATCAGGCACTCTATCTATCAGATCTAGGCCCTTAAATCTATTTCTCACTTCCACTGTATAATCATAAGGGATTTGATTTAGGTCATACCTGAATGGTCTAGTGGTTTTCCCTACTTTCTTCAATTTCAGTCTGAATTTGGCAATAAGGAGTTCATGGTCTGAGCCACAGTCAGCTCCTGGTCTTGTTTTTGCTGACTGTATAGAGCTTCTCCATCTTTGACTGCAAAGAATATAATCAATCTGATTTCGGTGTTGACCATCTGGTGATGTCCATGTATAGAGTCTTCTCTTGTGTTATGTATTACATAGATAATAGTGAGAATCCACTGTCTAGCTCAGGGAACTCAACTCAGTGCTCTATAGTGACCTTAATGAGAAGGAAATACAAAAAAAGGGGGGGATATATATATAAATATATATTTCACTTTGCTGTACAGTAGAAATTAACACAATATTGTAAAGCAACTACGCTCCAATAAAAATTAATTTAAAAGAAAAGAAGAAGGCAGGACAGACTGGCCAAGGAACTAGATGGAGACCAAGATAATGATGGATGTTGAACCAAATCAAGTGCAACAGAAATTTAGAGAAATGAAAAAGGCTCATGTGAAGAGGCTCTGATCTGACTTCTCAAGGATGAATGAGATTTGCCAACAAGAAGAAGTTGGGTCTGCACCCTGAAGGGAGGGGGCTTGATGGCTATGACGCGTCAGTACGTGGAGTGGGCCACAGTAGACACCAGCAGGAAAGACGTTGGACCAATTTGCCTGAAAAGCACTGTTTCCACTGAGCACAGGGACCCAGCCTGAGAAATCAGACAGTCGTGCAAGTAGGAGTTATCCAGGCCCCGTACTCAAGATGGTCCGTGATATTGGGCTGATGGTAACAGAAGAGACACTCTCAATGTTCTCCAGAGCAACAGGGAAACCAAGATACTTGCTTCTTGTCTAGGGTGTCACTCCATTTGTCTGTGTCTTGGTGCTTATCTTTGCAGTCACTCCTATTATAAACCCAAGAGAGAGGCAACTCCTGGCCACGGAACGTATCAGAGGAAGCCAAGGCACTGCCGCCTCCCCAGAACTCCTGACCTGGCACTCACCCTAAACCATGGTCCACTCTATCAATACGCTGCCTCCTCTCCCCCGAGTCAGTGCGGGTGACCTTGTGGTCTCTCCCATACCTCTCTTGAGCCCTGCCTCCCCAGGCCCATGATCTCTAGGACCTTGCTATCAGTTAGCTGTTAGCTAGCATCAACTATGACATGTAAAATAGATAAGCAACAAGAATCTACTGTATAACACTAGGAACTAAATTCGATAACCTACAATGGAAAATAATCTGAAAGAATATAACTGAATCACTGCTCCCACCTGAAATTAACACAGTATTTTAAAAATCAACTATACCTCAATTAAGAAAAAATTACCTGACCACTAAGTTGTCATGCTTCCCATAAACTTTCATGCTGTGAATTCAAGACATGAAGATACAAACTCCTGGCTTTGATGACAGGAAGGGAGAGACTTGGGGGAGTGAGCAGTGCTGGTTAGAGCCCCTCAGTCAACCTCTGACTGTCCTGCTGAGGTCACTGCGGCATCTCCCACATACCTGGAGGCCGCTGTGGTGCAGCCTTGGCCAAGCGCTCATAGGACGAACCGGGAGGATGGACCACCATCCTCATCCATCCTCAGCCATCACAAAGCCCTATCTCTCCCTTCTTGCCCTCCACCACTTATCCATCCCCAGGCCCTCAGCAGCAAAGGAAACCATGATCTGTCATTTCAGTTTCCACCTAAATACTCACAGGATATTAATATATATTTCCAAATATAGCCGCTTTCTTTCAGCTTCAGACACTTCAGCCCAGTTTCAGTGTCAGACATTGTGAAATAGATAAGCCAGTCTTCTGGAGCTTTTATTATTCTTCCCCTGGGCTCACAAAAGTGTGGAAGTGTGCACACACATGTACACACATACACACTCACACATAAACACACACATCTACCATAGCTAAGATGTTCACCACTCCCTGATCCTGGCAGAGAAGTTCTGAGAGCAAATGCCATAACCACACACCTCAGCAAGACAGAAGAATCCAAGGCCTGTAACCTGAGCTGGGGAAGATCAAAGCTGGCAGGCCTGGTGTACCTGAGACACGGGAACTCCACGTTGTCGCTCTCAGGCTGCCCCTCCTCTCTCACCAGCACCCGCTCCAGGAACCAGCCGCTGCCACTGCCTTTGCCGTCGTGTCTGATCCTCACCCGCCTCACCTTCCGCATGGTAACAGACTCGATGGTGAACTCATCAGCCTACAGGGGAGACAGCAGGGCCAGATGGACGGTGGCTCCCTTGGGACCCAAACACCAAGGGAAGATCCAGGCCCAGAAATCCTACAAGCCATAGCAGATAAGTTGGGCTATTGGTCTTTCCCAGGTGGGCCAGGCTGCTAAGTCACTTCAGTCGTGTCCCACTCTGTGTGACCCCAGAGATGGCAGCCCACCAGGCTCCCCTGTCCCTGGGATTCTCCAGGCAAGAACACTGGAGTGGATTGCCATTTCCTTCTCCAATGCATGAAAGTGAAAAGTGAAAGTGAAGTCGCTCAGTCGTATCTGACTCTTAGCGACCCCATGGACTGCAGCCTACCAGGCTCCTCCATCCATGGGATTTTCCAGGCAAGAGTACTGGAGTGGGGTGCCATTGCCTTCTCCGCATGTGGGCCAGAAGCTACCCATAAAGAACAGTTGCACTCCACCCCAATTTCTCCCACTGAAACGTCATTTGATGTCAAGTTCTCAACAACTGAGATCTGCATTTCTTGGCTAAACAATGGCCATTGCCTGTGATCTCCTTTTAAAAGGCAAATCCCCTAGGAGGATTAACACATCAAGCTGTCATCAGTGACTAACCATTCATTGTGAATTCATTCCTTGGCTAATCTCCAGCTCTTTGCTGCAGAAAGACACTGGGCCCTTTTGAGAAAGGGAATGACTGGGGGGAACCAGTAGTCTTATTAATTTCAGTTTTTTCTTGCCAACGCAGCAGGTGCTACAAAGTCGCCAAGTTTACAGGAGCATACCCTGGGGACAGGAACTCGAGGGTGGGATTCATGGCAGGAGTCAGAAGATGTAGCAAGAAAAGAATGAGAAAGGATGGAAGGAGACCTCCACTCACATTCCGGGGCTTGCCCTGCCCTCACCAAGGAAGGGATGGCAGAGGAAGGAGAGGACCAAGGCTTATCAAGTCTTCATCTGATGACCAGCCTTGGCCTCACAGTTTTGCAGCCACACAGCTCTTTATAGAGGAGGGCATGGC
>NW_011494742.1:156281-169530 GCF_000754665.1 Bison bison bison | reverse complement strand
GGGTATAGAGGAGGGAATGGCAACCCACTCCATTCTTTCCTGGAGAATCCCATGGACAGAGGAGCCTGGTGGGCTACAGTCTGTAGGGTCGCAATGAGTCAGACACGACTGAAGCGACTTAGCACACACACACTGCTGTGGGCTAGATCTGCCGAGGCAGTGCATCTGACATCCTCACAGCAGCCAGCCACAGGTAGGCACCCTTTACCCACTTTAGAGGCGCAGGGAATGGAGTGACTGGCCCCAGTCTGCCTGACTCTTTCCCTGCTGTTTCACACAGCCTCCCCAGTCAACCCAGCTTGGGTGGGGAAACCAAAGGAAATGCCCAGCACATGGTCATGTGGCTGACAGGAGAACCTAGTTTTCCCACTTCCACGTTTAGTATCTTTCTTGGTTTTTCTCTTAAGAAGGAAACGAACAAGGTACCTCCAGGGGTCATGCCTAGTGGAGAAGACAGTGTTCTCAAGTGGGCCCTCAGATGCCCCAGCTTCCTGCAAGCCTGGGATCTCCAGGTCACTGTAAAGTGCCCAGCTTCCTTCCCTGCATGCCCACCCTGAAGTCCTCCTGCTCTGCCCTCTTCTCGAAACTCAGGGGTGGGAAGAGGATTGTGATCCTTTAGGGTAGCTCTCCAGCTCCCAGTCCTAGGAGCCTGGTGGGTGTCAGGCATGTAGTTCCCTGTTCCCTCCCCCAGAGCCAGCCTCTCTGATGGCCGAGGCCCGTACCAGTGGGCAGCTCTACCCAGAGCAGGGAAGACCAAGGAAGAGAGGGTGGGGCCGGTGGGGACATGGCACCGCTGCAACTTACATTGCCCTTCTCAAACAGGTCGGTGTTATTCCTGCAGTTGTAGAGCAGCCGCTCCCCTGTGTCCCCCACGTCACCGTAAAGGCAGAGATAGACGTTGGCATCCGTTCCCGCACCTTCGAGTTCCCCAGTGCACACCGTCACGCGGTACCGGGCCACTGGCAGGTAGAGGGGGAGACCACTGACTGCCAGCCCCTGCTCCCAGCGCTGGCCCTGCTGCTCCCCACTTTCAAGCACTGCTTTCCCCTCCTCCATCCAGCTCTCATCCAGGGCTGACCTTGCTCCTTCCCTGGGCTGCCTCAGGACAATGAAGGGCCAGCTCAGCTGCGAATCTCTGTCCCAGACACTTCAGAGGTTCCTGCTCCTGGCTAATCATCAGAACTCCATGGGAAATGTTTATAAGAATTCCGATTCCTGGGCCCTGCCTCAGACTTCTCAAATCCTAGTTCTTGAGCTGGACGCCTAAAACTGCATTGTTCACAAGCTCCCCCAGGGGACTCTGGTGAAGCTGGCAGTGTTTGAGGACCACAGGTCTAATTCAAACATTTTGGCACTTGATTCCATTCCAGCCCAGTAGACTTTATTTTGCCTTAGGTTGTTCTCCAATTCATATGTTCCCTGTCTTCCTAAGAAAAGTAAGATAGCTTTTCTTTTGAACAAGACCTGAGCCTCCTCTTCTCTTCAGAACTCCCCAGTGCTAAGGACACGCCAGGAAGAGAAGCAGAGAGAAAGCTACAAAGTGCAGCCACTCCAGAAAGGGCAGAAGCATCTTCCCACATTGAAAATATACTGTCGGGGGCAGCCCACATCCTGCACATCACAGCCTTCCTTCCACTTAAAATGAGCTTCAAAGTGAAATTCATTAATTCATTTGCCCCCTGTTTACCTAAGCCTAGTAGGTGGAAGGCATTATGACAGGTGTAATGAGCAAGACAGACAAACTCTTGCTCTGTGGCACTTGCATTAGACTTGAGAATGGAAGACTGGAGAGGAGAGATGGACAGTAAAATCACGAATTAAGAACAGGGATATCTCTGAGTTATATCTGTAACAAAGCTGATACCTTGAAGTGATGCCACAGAGTGTGCTAGAAGTGAAGAGAAGGGTGATGGGGGGGTGAAAATGATTTAGAGATGCAGAAAAGCTTGCTGTGAGGAGGCAAGGCTTGGACTAAGATATTAGTGATACGAGCCAGCCACAGGTGCTGTGAAAGAAGAGGGTGCTGCTGTGAAGCCCCATTGTGGGTACGGAGACTATACAGTGGGGATGAGCAGCTATGTTCTAGGAGCAGAGAGAACAAGGCCGGTGTGGCTGGAGTAGAGGAAGCAGGAGGGGATGATGTGAGGTCCAGAAGTGAACAGGGGCCAGAAAGGGGCCCGTGATGTGTGACAGGTCAAGGTAAGACACGTGGCTTCCTTTGCTTATTGTTTTTAGTAGTACAGGAAGCCAGTATAGGGTTTAAGCAAGGGAGTAACTTGGCCTGATCTATGTTTTAAAGAGCATCTGGTTGCTACGTGGAGAGCCCATTGTGGGGGATGAAGGAGAGAATCAGAAAGGACAGTTAGTGGAATAATTACGGTAGTCTAGAAAAGAGAGAGGGTGCCTAGGCCTGGGGGTGCAGTGGAGATGGAGAGAAGTCAGTAGATTAGAGACACATTATTGAGGTAGAAATTAACAGACTCAGTGATAGATTAGATAGGTAATTAAGAGAAAGAGAGGAACTAGGGATGATTCCTGGGTTTTTGGCTTGGGCAACTAGGTGAATAGCATTGCCAAGAAGTAGGGACATCTGGGAAGAAGGATAAGTTTGGAGGTAAAATTCAATAGCTCTGTTTGTTCATTATACATCTGAGATGCCTATTAGGTCAGGGGTCCTCAACCCCCAGGCCAAAGACCGGTACCTGTCTGTAGCCTGTTGGGAACTGGGCCACACAGTAGGAGGTGAGTGGTAGGTGAGCAAGAGAAACTGCGTCTGTATTTACAGCCACTCACCCTTGCTTTGCATTGCCACCTGAATTCTGTCTCCTGTTAGATAAGAGGTGGCATTAGATTCTCGTAGGAGTGCAAAACCTGCTGTGAACTGAGCACGTGGGGGATCTAGGTTGTGCACTCCTTATGAAAACCTAATGCCTGATGATCTGAGGAGGAACTGAGGCAGTGAAGCCAGTGCTTGGGAGAGGCTGCAAATCAGATTAGCATTAGCAGACAGGTTGACTGAACAGAGGCCGTAATAAATCAATCGCTTGCAGACTCATACCTAAACCCTGTCGGTGAGTGGAAAGTAACAAGCTGCATCTGGTGGCAGGCTTTAAGTCAGAATCCAACACTTACTTTAGTCCATGCGTGGCCCACCCATTATTTTATTTACCACTTCCATCCATGCCTCTTTCTCACTCTGCACACTTTTCTCAGTCACAGTTTCGGCAAGCCCACAAGCTAACCCTAGCCAAAATGAGCAAAAAATAAACATCACTGGGGAGTTTCTTTGGAAATGGGTGAAGACCCAATGATGAGACAGCAGAAGACTCTGAGGCTGCCTGGTGGCTCAACTGGTAAAGAATCTGTCTGCAATGCAGGAGACCTGGGTTCAATCCCTGGGTTGGAAAGAGCCCCTGGAGGAAGAAACAGCTACCCACTCCAGTATTCTTGCTGGAGAATCCCCAAGGACAAAGGAGCCTGGCAGGCTATAGTCCATGGGGTTGCAAAGAGTCGGACATGACTGAGTGACTTTCACTTCATTTCACAAAAAGTAGGCTGCACTTCAAAGAAAAAACCAGGAATCCTACTTAAACTACACATTCATTTCAACAGGTGATTCACATTCTCCAAGCCCGTTTGGTAAAATATTTGGCAACCAGCTATCCAACAAAACCATGAAATCTTCTAAACTTCTTCACCTCATGGATACCAAGCACCCTGCATTAAAAGACAAGCCCTTGGAGTTTTTCAGAAGAAAAAAAAAATGTGAACACGAAGAACAGATGCAATTACTGAAGGGCACCACTTTATCGAACGTATCTGCACTGAGAGCATCATTCTTAGCGCCTAATCGCGTTGCTAGAGCTAGAAACCCTTTAATATTGGTGAAGAGCTGATTCTGCCCATGACTAAGGACATTGTTGTGAGCCTTAAGGAGAGACTGCAGCTCAAAAGGTGGTACTTGTTCCTCTTTTGGCCAGCACCTTAACTAGGTGAATGGATGAATGGATGATATCCCCTGAAATAGCAGGGGATATTGAGGTGCAACTGTTAGGATTAGAGAGTCACCATGATATGGAACCCAGGTTGATGAGTCTACCGATGATGACAACAAGGCAACAATGCTTGTTTTTGTGCGATATATTTTTCAGGAGGATGTGCACGAGGGTATGTCACGTGCACTTTGAATGACTACATATCAGGAAAACTGAATTGGTCATTCTGTGTCAGGACGTGCATGGACAGAGCAGATGCCATAACTAGACAACTTTCTGGTTTCACTACTCGGGTAAAAGAGGTTGCTTCTGACTGTAAAGCTACACACTGTGTCATCCATAGAGAAATGCTGGTTAGCTGAAAAATGTCACCTGAACTTAACAATGTTTGGCAGGTTGTGATTAAAATTATCAACCCCATTAAAGCACGTGACCTTAACTCATGTCTGTTTACGCAGCTCTGTGAGGAGATGGACACAGAGCTCACATGCCTTCTCTTATACACAGAAATGAGATGGCTTTCTAAAGGAAGATCACTGACCAGAGTGCTTTAGTTCCAAGGGCCACTCCAGAGATTTCTTCTAGGAAAACAGTCACTATCGGGCAGCACATTTTAGTGACACAGAATTGGTTGCAAAACTTGCTTACTGCGTGACATATGCAACCTGCTCAACAAGCTCAGTCTGTCACAGGGGAAAATGACACTGTTTCCAAGTCAGCAGATAAAGTGGCTGCGTTCAAAGCCAAACTGGAATTATGCGGCTGATGAGTGAACATTGGGATTTTTGACATGTTTCAAACATTAGCAGAGATTTTGAAAGAGACTGAGCCAGCAGCTTCTTTCTCCCAGCTTGCGCATGATCACCTATCTCAGCTTTCAAAAGACTTGGAGCATTACTTTCCAACTACAAAAGACTCACAAACTGGAAAGGAACTGATCCGTGAACCATTTGTGAATAAGCCAGGTGAGTTGACTTTGTCTATGCTAGAAGAGGATCAACTGCTTGAGATCACAAATGACGGTGGCCTTAAAAGTGTGCTTGGGACAACTTCAAATCTCCATACTTTCTGGATTAAAGTCAAGGTGGAATATCATGAGATTGCCAAAAAAGCGCTGAAAAGCCTACTTTCATTTCCAACATCCTATCTTTGTGAAGCAGGGTTTTCTGCAGCGACAGCAATCAAAATGAAATTACAGAGTAGACTGGACATCGGCAACACACTTTGGGTATCACTTTCTCCCACTGCCCCCAGATGGGACCAACTAGCTGCAGAAAAACAAGTTTAAGGCTCACCAATCCTGCATTGTAGTGAGTTGTATAATTGTCTCATTATATATCACAATGTGATAATAGCAGAAATAAAGTGCACAGTAACTGTACCTTGCGTAAATAATCCCCAAACCATCTCCACCCCAGTCCAAGGAAGAATTGTCTTCCTTGAAATCAGTCCCTGCTCCCAAAATGGATGGGGACTGCTGCGTTTGACGATCATAAAGAGAGGTCAAGATGGCAGTTGAACACGTGTGGAGGGTCAGGACTGTTGACATGACTTTCGTCATCATAGACATGTAGATTCCACTGGAAGTCACAGTGCCAGATGAGGTCCTCTGTGGAGAGGATGCAGACGAGGACTGTGGAGGGATGCCCACTTTAGAGGTCAAGCCCAGAAGCTAGAAACTCAGATGAGAAGCAGCAGCCAGTGAAGCAGAGGGATTTTGCTCTGAATCTAAGACTGCTCTAAAAAGTCTATTTTTTTTTTAATGAAGGGGCTATTAAGGCATTCCCAGATAAACAAAAACTAAAAGAACTCATTACTAGCAGACCTGCTCTAAAAGAAATATTAAAGGGAGTCCTTCATATTTGACGCTAGACAGTAACTTGAACTATCTTGAATAAAGAGAATGAGGAAAAGCAATGATAGAGGTATATTTATAGACAGTACATTTTAATTTTTGTTTGTATCCTTTTCTTCTCATATTTTATACAAAAGACAACTGCATAAAGCAATATATATATAAAATTGCATTGGTGGGTTTATAATGTATGCAAATGTAATTTGTATGGCAATATAGCATGAAGGATGAGAAAGAAACAAATCTACACCAGAGCAGAGTTTTTATATATTATTGAAAATAAGTTGGTATTAATCCTAACTAGAATGTTGTAAGTTAAGATGTTAATTGTAATTCCCTGGTATAATTCCCCAAGTGTAATTCTTCCCAATAAGAAAATAATTTATATAAATAAAAAGAAACAAGGGAACTAAAATGATATTTTAGAAACTAATACAAAAGAAAGAATAAGAAAGGGACAACAAAAACAACAAAAAACTTATGACATATAAAAAGCAAATAGCAAAATGGCAAACTTAAATCCTGCCTTATTAGTAATTACCTTAAGTGTACATGGACTAAATATTTTAATCCGAAGGCAAAATGTGATGATAATCCGACAGAGATAGGATGGCTCCCCCTACTCCACATTTGATCAGAAATCAAGGTTAATGATGCTACATATCTACCAAGAGTGAACATAAGATGATTTTTCATATAATGAGGAGTTCTGGGGAGAGCATGATAAACCTCAAGCAGGTCCAAAAATGGCTTGAGATAGCAGGGAGTGATGACTGGCTTGGGGTATGGTGGTTAGGGGGTGGGAATTTCTTCACATGGGTCCTTGTATGGCTTGAACTTTCCACCAGTGTGGAGGAAGGGAACATCCAGGCTTTCTCACCAAATTGCCCAGATATCAGGCAGAAAATGAGAAAGATTGGTGTAGCTGGAAAGCTGTCAGAGGTCAAACATCAAAAATAATTCATTCTCCGTATTACACGAGATTGACAGAATGAATAATGGATCTTACCATCTGATATGTGGAAGAGACACACTTTAGATGCAAAGACACAAATAGGTTGAAAGTAAAAGGATGGCTCAGGAAGAGACAGACACTCTGCATGACAGACTCTAGGTTCATGCACATCACTCCAAGTGACCCAATTTTGTCCCTTTTTATGGCTGAATAATATTCCATAGTATATATGAACCATGTCTTCTTTATCCATTCATCTGTCTGTGGACATTTAGGTTGCTTTCATGTCCTGACTATTGTAAATAGTGCTGCAATGAACACTGGGGTACATGTGTCTTTTTGAACAGGTATCCAGGTTGGGAAGAAGTAAAACTATCTCTGTTCATGGACAACATGACCTTGTATAATGAAAATCACGAGGAATCTACTAAAAATGATCAGAACCAATAAATGAGTTCAGAAAAGTCATGGCATACAAGATCAATATAGCAAAATCAACTGTATTTCTATTACCTTGCAATGAATAATCTGAAAATAAAACTAATAAAACATTTCATTCAAAATAGCATTAAAAAGAATAAATGAAAGTGACAGTTGCTCAGTCGTGTCCGACTCTTTGCGATCCCACGGACTCCACAGTCCATGGAATTCTCCAGGTCAGAATATTGGAGTGGGTAGCTGTTCTCTTCTCCGGGGGATCTTCCCAACCCAGGGATTGAACCCAGGTTTCCTGCATTGTAGGTGGATTCTTTACCAGCTGAACCACCAGGGAAGCCCCAAAAGATTAACTACTTAACAGATAATTTTTTTTAATATTTATTTGACTGTGCTGGGACTTAGTTGTGGCATGTGGGATCTAATTCCCTGACTAGGGATCAAACCCAGGGCCCCTGCATTGGGAGCGTGGAGTCTTAGCCACTGGACCACCAAGGAAGTCCCTTAACAGATAATTTAAGAAAACAAGTGAAAACAAATTAATAAGTCATGGAGATGTACTCACAAAGTTATATTTAGTTTCAGGTATACAACATAATGATTCAATATTTGTATATATTGTGAAGTGATCACCACAGTAAGTGGTGTAAGCAACTAACATTAATAATACTGTACTGCATGTTTGAAAATTGTGAAGAGAGTAGAAGGCAAAAGGAAAAGAGGGCATCAGAGGATGAGATGGTCAGAGAGCATCACTGACTCAATGGACATGAACTTGAGCAAACTCTGGGAGATGGTGGAGGACAGGGAAGCCTGATGTGCTGCAGACCATGCTGCCACAAAGAGTCAGACACAACTTAGCAACTAAACAACTAAACTTAGTATCTTAAAAATTCTCATCACAAGAAAAAAATTATGTAGCAATATATGGTGATGGATGTTAACTAGACTTACTGTGGTGATCACTTCACAATATATACAAATACTGAATCATTATGTTGTATACCTGAAACTAAATATAACGTTGTGAGTCAATTATGCCTCAATAAAAAAGAAAGAAATGTGTAAAACTTATACTCTGAAAACTAAAAAACTGTTGAAAGAAATTAAAGATGATTTAAATAAGTGGAAAAGCATCCTGTGTTCTCAAATTGGAAGACTTAACATCGTTAAGTCTTAACATCGCTGCAGTCTGTTGAGGTCTCATCTTTAAGCTGCAGTTGCATCGTTAAGGCAATACTTCTCAAACTGACCTACAGATAAAAATGAATCTCTGTCAGTCTTAGTTGACTTCTTTGTAGAAATTGACAAGCCATCTCTAAAATGCATATAGAACTTCAAGGGACCCAAAAGAGCCAAAACAATACTGAAAAAGAATACTAAAGAAGCAAAACAAGTGTTGGCAAAGATGTAGAGAAATTAAAACTCTCATACATCACTGATGGAAATGCAAAACGTGCAGCTGTTTTGAAAAACAGTAGGATAGTTTCTCAAAACTCAAAACAGAATTGCCACATAGCAGCAGTTTGACTCATGGATATATATCCAAGAGCACTGAAAACACATGTCCACACAAAAACTTGCACATGAATGTTCATAGTCACATTATTCATAATAGCCAAAAAGTGGAAACAACCCAAATGTCCATCAACAATTGAATGTGGTCTATCTACACAACGAACTACTATTCAGTAATTAAAGTAAACGAAATGCTGATACGTGCTACAAGGTGAATGGATGTTAAAAAACATTATGCTAAGTGAAAGAAGACTGAGCACCGAATATCTGATGCTTTTGCATTGTGGTGATGGAGAAGAATCTTAAGAGTCCCTTGCACTGCAAGGAGATCAAAGCAGTCAATCCTAAAGAAAATCAAGCCTGAATAATCATTGGAAGGACTGATGCTGAAGCTGAAGCTCCAATACTTTGGCCACCTGATGTGAAGAGACAAATCATTGCAAAAGACTGTGATGCTGGTAAAGATTGAAGGTTAAAGGAGAAGAGGGCGTCAGAGGATGAGATGGTTAGATAGCATCACTGACTCAATGGACATGAATCTGAGCAAACTCCAGGGGATAGTGAAGGAGAAGGAAGTCTGGAGTGCTGCAGTCCATTGGGGTCTCAAAGAGGTGGACACGACTTAGTAACTAACAGCAAAGTAAAAGAAACAGACACAAAAAGTCTTACATTAAACGATTACACTTATATGAAATGGCCAGAACAGGCAAATATAGGGACAAAAAATAGATAATTGGTTTAAACAGATGGCTAAGTACAGAGCTAGGGAGTGAGGTGGGGGAATGGGTGTGACTTCTATTGGGCATGTGGTTTCTTTCAGGGGCAATGAAAATGTTCTGAAAGTTGATAGTGGTCATGAGGCATGATTCTATCAATATACTAAAAGCCACTGAATACTTTAAATAGATGATTTGTATGAACTTGTATCATACCTCAATATAGCTGTTGTTTTTTAAAAATGAACACTACTCATCTGTGGTCCATCTGAAATGAAGTACCAGTCCATCAGAAATGATGTACCAGAAAGTTGATTTCAATGCACAAATTTTTTTCGGCCATATACCCATTTTATTTGGTGATATGAAGACATCTGAAAATTAAATTTGACCTTTAAATACATGAGTCTGAAGATATAATGTCTGAGCAAAAGCACTTGTTAGAAGAAAAGGTCAAGGACAGCAGCTTATCCAAAGACCTGCCTGACTGGGGCTGGCAGAAGCAGCCACTGAAGCCAGCAAGGGGGAAAGGTCTTGCCTCCAACACTGCCTCTTTGGGGGACAGCACCTGGCATTCAACCGTTGCTGTCTCTCCAATCAGCTCTGCTAAAATGCAGAAGCTACGTGTTTTAAACGTTCAGACTGAGCATAAACGAAGCTGATGTTTTTGTGTTAAGCTCCCAACGATAGGCGTTGTTAACAGTAATCAGAACAAATAGCGGTAACTGGATTGAGTAATGAGACGGGGAAGCACAAAAGGGAAGGGGGCATGCCTGTCTCACTCATTCGGAATTTTGATGAAGGTAGTTTTGCCTTTTCCAGTTGTAACTATTAGACCCTTCCCAGAAGCAAGCTGATAAGGGAATTCAGAAATCCCTGTGCCTGGGAATTCCAGTCCCCTTTATTCAGGAGTTCAAAGGTCTGTTTGCCTGGACGTTGTCAGGGGTCTCAATCCTCTCTAGGGGATGGGGCCCTCCCAGCCCACCTGCCACTAAGGTTTCGAGCTCCTTCCTGGCGAGAAGCCTGCGGGCAATTAAAGATGATTTTAACTGTTAGTTATCAGCAGTGAAAGACTTCAAACAGACAGTAAGTGCTGGAGCCTCTTGTACTTTAATTTTAAAATTACAGCTCAGCCTGATTAGCAAGAAGCTACAATTTTCAGCACTTGAGCCCAGTGGTCTCTTGCCCGCTCATCAGTGGTACGAAATCACTTCTGCTGGGCACACACTGGAGAATGCTAATTTTATCGGTTTTACTATCTCATACAGCTCCTGAGGGAAAGGCAAGGTGGAAATAAATTGTGGGCTGGTGAGTGTTTTGTCCGTGTTTCCTGGTCTGCATTAATCAGTGCGATCACCTCCGGTGGCATCCTGGCTTTCAGACATGGTGTTAATTGCTTGTTTGACTGGCCCTTGTTTTTTAAGTAAACTAGGAGTTTACTTACAGTTTACAGTTTCAAACCTAGAGAATTGGTTTTAAATTGGTATTTACTCATCTTACATTAGCCCAAGGCTCTCCCTAAGGGATTTCCAGGAAGCCCTGCATATTATTCACTAGATCAGGATACCAACCGGGGAAGTGAGACATTGCCACCACCTCCATTTATTGTTACAAAGAAGCATCCAGACCAGAAAAGGAGATCTGAATTCCTGTAGAGGTGAGTGAGGACATGGGTATGTTCCAGGAACAAGAGAAATTTATGTGGGCCAAAAAGAACAGTTGAGGGAAAGAAATTCAAGTTGGTATGGGCTCCAAAGTACTGTCCAGGACCCCCAGAAGACATTAAAATGCCTTTATAGCCAGAACAAACAGCTCTTCTGTTACAAACCCAGGTCTTGGGACTCTTTAATCCATAGAAATTGGTAAGAGGCCAGAAAAGAAATTCAGGCAAGGCTTTACAAGTGCCCTTGCTTGCTCTCCGAGGAGGGCAAGCTGGTTCCTTAAACAGGATGAGAGTAGTGGCAGATCGGTGGCTCTATTGGGGGAGAGGCTCAGGTGGTCTGCCCACCCCCTTGGTGGTGCTGTGTGCAGGGGTCATGCCCAGTGTCCTGCTTTTGCTCCCTGTGATTCAGAAATGGCAGTTGGTTTGTGGCCTTTTTGTATCTGTGGTTCATAATTGCCCCGACTGCTGTATGTGTGCAGTTATTTTTAGTCCCTTGTAGCTTCCTTGTATTATGTTGCTGGAGGTGCAAGCACTCCAGTAAAGGCTGCCAGGTCTCAACTTAGCTCACTTCAATCCAATACTAGTCATTACAGAATTTTTTTAATTGCCATTGTCTTGTAATAGTATCACAGAAGGCAAAAACAAACAAGAGCATTTTTGTATGTAATCTATAGAAATGCTCTTCCTCCCCATCCCTCCCACCATGATCTCTTCTAATCTTTCAAATCCCTACTTCCAACTCTCAGCTTCTTCAGCAGGAAGCTCATCTCCCCACTGTGTCCACAGCATTAATTCAAATCCTGCCGGTTCCACCTGCAAAGTATTTCTTGAATTTATGTTCTCCTCTGTAGTCAACTTGGTCCTTGCCCAATTTCAAGATCTCGTCTTCTCCCCGCTGGATGATTTCTTAAAGACCTGTCCCTAAAACACACCCTCCACACACCCACAAGTCCTTGACAGAGCAGGAGAAAGAGAAGAAGTAGAGAAGAAGGAGCTGGGGGGAGTTCAAGTTCAAGGGTGGTATACGTGTCATCAAGGTCATGAGAAGCCTAGGAGCGCAGGAGCCTGACTTGGAGGTGGGGGCTGAGTCAGAGCTCGGAGGAGCAGCTCTGTGGGATGAGCCCGAGTCAGGTCCTGAGGAGTGGCTGCTTGCCTGGGAGGGAGGTGAGGGCACCAAAGCAGACGAGGACTAGCATGCAGACGAGCAGATTTTCCACTCGGACACTGATGAGTGGAACAAAGCCTCTCAAGTTTTGATTTGTGCAAAAATCACTTGGTGTGCTTGATAAAAATACAGATTACCAGGCAGAGCCCTCAGAGAGTCTAGTTAGTATTAGCTGAGATTGGGCCCAGGCATCTTTGTTTTAACAAACACTCTGGGCAATTTTGATATAAACAGGTCTTGACCACACTTTGAGAGATACTATCTGATGCAGGCTGAATTGTGTCCCCCTCATATCCATATCCACTCCAGAACTCTTGCCTGGAAAATCCCATGGATGGAGGAGCCTGGTAGGCTGCAGTCCATGGGGTCACTAAGAGTCGGGCACTACTGAAGCGACTTAGCTGCAGCAGCAGCAGCATATCCATATGTTGAAGTCTGTGGGAAATTAACAAGATGGCGCCAGTCAGGCTCTCTCATTTCCCCCCTCCCCACTGCCAGGCTCTCATGCCCGCTGGCCCCATGTCCTGTAAACAATGACTTTGCAAGGCTATTAACAGCCGAGACCACTTATAGCACTGCGCATGCGCATCATGAGGTACTCAACTTGGTCATAGGCTACTTTGTGCAGTAGGCCTATATGAGCTTCACCTGGAAAGGCCCTGAAGGGTTGGATGTGCTTATGTTCAGTTCAGTTCAGTTCAGTTCAGTCGCTCAGTCGTGTCTGACTCTTTGCGACCCCATGAATTGCAGCACGCCAGGCCTCCCTGTCCATCACCAACTCCCGGAGTTCACCCAGACTCACGTCCATCGAGTCAGTGATGCCATCCAGCCATCTCATCCTCTGTCGTCCCCTTCTCCTCCTGCCCCCAATCCCTCCCAGCATCAGAGTCTTTTCCAATGAGTCAACTCTTCGCATGAGGTGGCCAAAGTACTGGAGTTTCAGCTTT